>NC_052533.1:67279975-67579975 GCF_016699485.2 Gallus gallus | reverse complement strand
CCGTTGTCCTGGATCCAGTTGTGCAGGTGCCGGTTCAGGTACTCGGTCATCCAGGTGGCAATGTTGTCCACCAGCGGCGACATCTCCCGGTTGACGCTCTCGACGCACATCACGCCGCCGAACTCGAAGAAGGCGACGATCCGGCCCCAGTTGACCCCATCACGGAAGAGCTCCTCCACCACGGCCACGAAGCGGCCGTGGGCCGTGAAGGGCGTCAGGTGCAGCTGGCCCGACATCTGGGCGAAGTCCCTCTGGTAGCGGCGCGAGAACTCGTCCCCGGCCTGGCGCAGGGCGAGGTGGACGCCGGGAGGCGCGGGGCGCAGCCCCTCAGCCGGGGGCACCTCACTAGCAGCAGCCGAGCCGGGGGGCTCGGGGCGGTGGTGGGAGGAGGCTCCAGCAGCAGCCACCGCGGCGGGAGCAGC
Source organism: Gallus gallus (assembly GCF_016699485.2). Classification (NCBI taxonomy): domain Eukaryota; kingdom Metazoa; phylum Chordata; class Aves; order Galliformes; family Phasianidae; genus Gallus; species Gallus gallus. The sequence goes on along the minus strand of NC_052533.1, from coordinate 67,579,553 downwards.
AGCGGGAGCCGGGGCCGGGGGCACGGGCGGCCTGTCCTCGCCGGCGGCCCAGTCGTAGCCCCGCTGCGAGAGTTTATAGTGGATGTACTTCAGCACTATCTCGCGGTTGTCGTAGCCTCTTCTCCCGGGGTGAGCCATGGTTTCCGAGGGGAAGCAGCGAGTGGGAGGGGGAGAGGAAGGAGAGGAGCGGGACGAACCCCCAAGAGTAAAGCAGCCAACGGTAATAAAATTAAGAACGGCAACAGTTATAATCCAGTTAAGGTGTGGGGCACGGTTTCATTCATGGTGAGGCGGGGGGCTCTCAGAGGGACGCGCGTCTTCTCGGCGTTGCCTCCTCAGGCGGAGATGCACGGCATAAATACGGACTAAAACACGGCGAACGCTTTACTTCCAGACGCACGTTTATTACTTATTATAAATCTACTTGAGCAACGCTTCCTCCTGGCTGTCGGAACACATGTTAGAGGGTGGTACGCCCGCCGGGAACCAGGTGCACGTTCCCCTTGTGCCGAGATCCCACCGACACAAAGGAGCGGACGGGAGCGCTCCGTCTCAACGCCGACGCGGGAACCTCGGCATCGCTCCGTTAAGTTACACCAAGTAAATTTCCTCCGAAAAGTACTTACTCGGGGCTATAAATACGTTCCTCTGTCAAGTTTCCTCCGCAAAAAAAAAAAAAAAAAACAAAAAAAAACAGCAAAACCAACAACAAACAAAAACAAAAACCAAGAGCGACACGAAAACCCAAACATCCCAAGTCTTCGGGAACGCGACGCTTTGATGCTTCGGGTCACCGTGGGGATGGGGACGGGACCTAGAGGCGGTCAGCACGCTGCCCAGTGTTTTTCCCCGGCCATCTCCGGCGATCTGTCAGAGCTCAGCGATCCCCGGCCCGGAGCCCAGCCGGGCGAGCGGCCCCGCGGCGACGGCAGATCCTGGAGAGCAGATGGGGCGCATCTGAAGGCAGGCTGCGGCCGAAGCGCTCCGCTCGTCCCTCCAGCGCGACGCACCGACAGCTGCATTTACGTAGTTTCATTCAGACCCTGATCGCAGGAGCCCAGCGCTTCCACACGCACTCACGCACACGCACACACGTTAAAAAAAAAAAATAAAAAAATTAAAAATAAAATTAAAAAAAAAAATAGAGAGAGGGATATATTTAAGAAATTAATTGTTTTTCACCGAAAAGAGCCCGCTTAAAAAAAAATCGAAATTAAAAGGCAGATCGCTTCCGACTGCGGCTCCGGGCAGCGGTGCCATTTCCCAAGCAGCTTTGTACCGCCGAGCAGGGCCGGCTGCGCTGCCACCGCTGCGCCGGTGGGGACCGCGGCCGCTGCCCGCCCGCCGCCCGCTCAGCCCCGCGCACCGCCGCCTCCGGGCGGCTCCTCCGGGCGCTCCGCGCTGCTGCTGCCGGCGGCGGCTCCGGGCGGCGGCTCCGAGCGGCGGCGGCGGGCGCGGGCGGGAGCTCCCGGCGGCGGCGGCGGCGGCTGCGGGGGGAGCGGAGCGGAGCGGGGGCGGGGAGAGGCGGGGAGGAGCGGAGCCCGAGGGGGAGGCTCCGGCCCCGCGCGGCGCAGCCGGGCGCGGCGGTTTCCTAGAGCTCCGCCTCACGCTTCATTCAAGAAAAGGGGGAAATGGGGGGGCAGGGAGGGTGCTTAAAAAAAGAAAAAAAAGGAAAGGAAAGAAAAAGGCCCGGGCCCGCCTCCATCGCGGCGCGGAGAGGAGGGGGGCGGCCGCCAGCAGCACCCCGAGCCGCCCCCTCCCTCAGCGGGGAAGCGGGCGGCGACGCCGCGGGTGGCACCGAGTGGGACGGGAGCGGAGGTACCGAGCACCTCTCTGCGCTTCTCGGGGGGAGGGGGGGAAGAAGTCAGTCGGGGGAGTCCGCTGAAGGCCACCCGTTTGGGTCTTAAAGCCCGCGTGAGGGCGACGGGGATGGCGCTCCCCTCTCCGAACCACGGCGCGGCTCCCCGGGCACCAGGCCGGGCCCCGCGCACCGGGGGAGCGCCTGCACCTCCCGCTTCCCTCCTCCCCCCGCCGGCTGCCGACCGCTCCGCGGCTCCGCTAGGGCCCGTGCGCTTCTGTTGCCCCCCAGCGGCCGCCGCTCGCCCCGGGCCCCCCGGTTCCTTCGCGGGCTGAAGGCTGCGGCCCACCCCGCGGACAGGTACAGCAAACTTCACGAGACAGATACTCCCTTTGGAATAGACTGAGTAAGGAGGCTTTGTCCTCGCCGTCTCAGCGCTTCCCTCTGGCAGTGACGGATCCCGGCCTTCTGAGAAGGCTGATGAGAAAATAGCCGTCACAGTTTGCTAATACCAAACACAGCTGAGACTGGACCGAAAGACGAAAGCCTCAAGAGAAAACCCTAGGAACTGCTTACTTGAACCACTGAAGGCATGAAGGGTGAGTCATGGGAAACAAACTGTGCCTTGAAGAACGACAAAAAACAACCAGCAAAACGTGATGCCGTACAGTGCAACAGTCTTTTTGCTCTTAATGTGGCAAATGGGTCGCATCTGACCTGCCTTAAAAGCAATGACAGTGCTGCCTGAGCGGGCGATGAGCACCTACTGAAGCTTCACAAGTCTGCATTACCGCGCTGCCTCGGACCTTGTCTGCCTGCTGGATAAAGCAACAGATAAAACAACAGCCAAACCGAAGGCAGTACGCAGAGCAAATCATCCTGAGAGGCTCAGGATTTGACAAGGAACAAACACAGAAAGTCAGTCAGGGAATCACCGCTGCGTTTTTAGGTATCCCAGAGGCGGGAGCACTCACACCAGGCCTCAGCCAGGGCAGATCAGTGTGGTGAGGTACCTTTCTTAGCTGCACTTGGGCAGGATCCTGCAAAGCTGTGCTGGTCCCTGAGAGCCCCCCAGAAACGTATCTAAGGGCTATGAAAAAAAAAAAGGGGGGGGAGGGACAGACTCCTTAGCAGGCCCTGTTATGAAGGGTGGTGAAGCACAAGAAGAGGCTGCCCAGAGAGGTGGTAGATGGCCTCTGGAGACACTCAAGGTCAGGCTGGATTGGTCTCTGAGCAACCTGATGTAGCTGTAGGTGTCCCTGTTCAATGCAGGGTAGTTGGACTAGATGGCCTTTAAGGGTCTCTTCCAACTCAAACAATTCTATGGTTTCGTAATGGCCATTGCCTGACCATCTTGCAAGTGGACACCTTTTCCCACCATACTTGTATAACATCAACAGGACCTGAGTAGCAGCCCCAGTTCCCGGTGACCTCCCGCCTCTTATTTCCTTTGCTTGTGGGCAACCAAGTTGCATAAAAGCAAGCAATTGCTGAAAGGACTGCCCAGGCAGGCATGACACGAGTGGGGTGGTACATCACTCTAAGACAAGACTCAGCACGAACAAGGACACTGCCACATCTCTCACTGTAAAGCTGCAGACTTTCTATTCGCAGATAGATAATAACTTAGGGAAGAAAAAAAAAAAGAAACCACTGAGTAACCCCGAAGTAGAATTTAGTGTGTACAGGTGAACACAATGAAGACAACCAAAGAGAACCTTTGCTTCATTATGTTCTAGCACAGCTTAAGTATGTTTTTCTCCCAACGGAGCGAGCCCACTTGGAATCCACAACCAGTCTGCACCTATGAAAACCACTGGGCTGCCCCTCACACAGCCAGGGGGCACCGTAAATGTCACCTGTGGTACCTCTGCCACCCACGGCCTCATCCGTGTAGCTCTGTTGAAGGCACCTAGTGCTTCTCCTTCTTGTGCCAGCCTGTTTGCTCTGCAATGCCCTTGTGCCTGCAAGAGCTGCCTGTTCTACCACACAAACCTGCCCTAACTCAAAGTAGCTATTGACTGCGTGACCTCGCACATTTGTTTCTGTCCATGAGACCGGGACACCCACAGACCCACGATACCTTTGCCAAACTGAAAAAATGCCTTGAAAAGAATGCTCTTTTAGTGCCTGGCACACACACACACACACACACACACACACACACACACACACGTGCCTGCTCTCAACTGTCACACCATTTATTGCTACCGATGCCTCATCTGTTTGGCTCCAAGTGTTGCCTAACACCATCAGCCAGGCAGCAGCCAGGATTTATGGTATAAAATGCTTTCTGAAAAGGTTTTCTGCATGCAAAAAGTGTACAGAAGTTGACAAAACAACTTAGATGTGTTTTCCTCATTCTTAACCAGGACAGGGGCAGGTTAACCGAACGAATGAGCATTTCTTCAGAGAACGTTCCTGGAACAGGAGATTGTATTTCATCCTCCCGGTGTTGCAAATGCTACAGGTGTGGAGTGGATCCTTCTTGCCTGAAGTGCTTGCAAAGCACGGAATGCTACTGTAAGAAGTTTGAAGCCTGCTTAACCTACAATTAGGGTTTACTTCACGGGGCCTTAATCATGCTTTCCAGGAAAGGCAGCAGCATGAGATGTTTAGATAGCATCCAGCAGATCCAAATAGCAAACAGCTCCTGACTTTCATCTCCTTTTACTGTACTTATCCCTCAGCCACCTTTCCCCCTGTTCAAGATTAAAGGTGGGAGGGAGACAGAATGGCTGCGCCCAGCTCAAGCTAACAGGTACCACGGGCACCTCTGGAAAACCTCCTCCTTGACACCTGTCTTTCATACACAGCAGCAGTCTTGTCCTAACAGTATCAGAGCCATCCCTCCCACCTTCTGCAATCTGCTAAAACATTCTGGCCATCTCTCTTTCTGCTATGGAAAAAAACAAAAGGAATCAAAGAGCAATTTTGCCCAGTCAAAACAGTAGAAGCATTCCTCCGTTTCAGCACAGAGGCATAAGAAATGAGAAGAACATGCTGGACAAATGGGAACTTTCGTCTCGTTAACTTTTTAATTACTTGTACAGTTCTCTCAAAGTTTAAATAAAAAGAAGTGATTCTTTGATTAAATACCTTGGGAAAAAAAAAAAAAAAGGAGACCAACTCACCTCATTTTTGTTACTTCCTTCAAATCACCTTTAAAAAGCATATTTTCCCTAGCAAGTAAACTGCGAGCTGCCTAAAGCATTTCCAGCTCTTTTGAGGCTGGTTGTAAAACATTGTTTACAGCTGTTACCTTTGCAGATTTACCTCTTTACTTTGACCAAAGAAATTGCTTCTCAGTGCTTGGTAGCTGCCATGATGGTATTAGGCATTTGGTTTTACCCCTTTGCGTTTATTTATATTTCTCTAGCAGCACTACTACAGAATGCGCTCCTAGATAGAACTCAAAAGGTTTAAAATTAACTTGGGGATTTCCCCCTCAGCTGAAAACAATCTTGTTTTCAGCTTTGAAAAATAAAGTCTCAGACTGCCTTGGTGGCACTGTACCACGGAGCAGGTTTGATACTATAATCCTCATTCAGGATTCCACCAAGAACAAGACTTCCAAAGCTAGCTTTGCAAAATGCTTTTCTTTTTCCCTTTCAAGTCTGACGTGCAACATTTGGATTAAAAAAAATAACCAAAAAGCAACACTTGATTTCAGTGGAAGTTTCTGTTCAAGAAGCAAACGGCATTATTTCCCCCTCCTCCCAGCCCACCACCCACAGATAAGTCTTCTTTTTCACCAACTTAGTGCACTGAGGTTGGAAAGCAAGGAAATAAAGAGGACGGGAGGTGTGGCTCCCAAGAAGACACCTCATCTAAAAGGTTCTGGTCTCACGAGAGTCTCCCCCAAGTGACAGAGGAAAGCAAGTGACTGAAGGTTTTGCTGTCAGCTCTGGAAGGACACCCACCTACTTGAGTGCGTCTGGTACTATCCCTGTGCAAAAGCAAACCGAAAAACAGCCCCACCCAGGTAGTTTAGCCTCTCAGCGGAAATCAGAAAGGGTGAACAACAAAAAGTTTGCCATTTAATTAAAAAAAATGCTATGTATTTTTTTATGTTTCAAAAATGCCTACAGGAATGAAGAGCAATCTACTTTGCCTGCTGCTTCTGTTGAAAAGGAAAAAACAGCAGCAGCTCCCAATGCAACATGGCTGCCTTCTGTTACAAAACTTGTCATTATCTATCTAATGAACACCAGGCCTCCTGGCCTGAGAACACCAGCCCCTTCAGCTTTAAAAGGCATTTTACATAGCATACTTCCCTTTACCCGTTATCGATTTTGGAGGATAAATCAGTGACAATGGCTTTCTGAAAGACTGAATTTCTGTGATCCTGAATTTGACGGTAACCATCTTCAGGACATTTCACCATGACTGGTGTTCTCTTGGGGTTAGCCTTTCTCTCAAGCTGAAAGATAGTACAATAACATGATACGCAGGTTCATGCTGGACAGCGTCACAGAAAGACAGCCACCCTAACCTTGCTTATTTCTATTGTTTCCCACTAGAAAGAACAAGCGCCACTTGGCTCATCAGAATTCATGAGTGCTTCCAGAGAGCACAAGCACTAGTTAAATTCTGGCAGCAACTCCTACAATAAAAAGCAGATTTTATCAGTTGAATGCCACATTTCAGTATCAGTTTAATGCCACACCCGTGTTTGATGACACTACTGAATGGAGCTCATTACATCTTCCCCCATTTGCTGTACACCTCTGCCTAGGCTGCCAAAATGGAGGGGGATGCATTGCCCCCCCCTCTGCCCTTCTACAGAATTGAGAGGATCCCGCTGAATTAATCCCAGATTAATAAAAGAAAACCGCCAAGCCTTGCAAATGAATTTACCTACTGCTCTTCATCCCTTCAAAGAACTTCAGAGCTATAGGTTTTGTTGATCCTCCATTTATTTTGAGAAATATAAAATCTGAGAACTAGTTTACAGTTCTGGCACAAAAGAGATGAAGCAATAAGCACAATGTTTCTTTTTTACAAATGGTACTATGCATTTTTACCATTTAAAAGTGCCTAAAGTTTTTCACAGCAAATGAAGTTTACCTCTATCTTTCGTCTTAGTAAAATATTAAATCTATTTCAATTGCACATGAACACCTTGGTAAAGTAAACTAGATGTGCAGTTATAATAAATCTGTGTTTAAAGCAGACGGTCATTAGAAACTACACGGAATAGAGAAGACTATCAAAGTCCAAAGTGAATCTTAAAGACTGACCAGGAAAACAAGAGACAAGACACTGCCTGATATGGCACGAGTGATTAAATTACTGACAGTTTTACAAAAAAGTAGTTGCATCTATCTGAAGTTCCTCGTGGATTCAACACACTGCTAAAATACTTCGATGCAGAGGTTCTGTAACATTTAAAGTAGCAAAATATAGATATATATTTACTCAAACATTATTCCACAAGATTACAAGGCATCTCCTTCACTTAATATTGGGCCTTAAAATGAGGATGATGACAAATCTAGAATGGGAATAAGAAAAAGTTTACATTAAAGGCTGCTGCATTTGACAGTACACTCCATTTTGACAATAAAACAGCTGAAAAGTTTATCAGTTAAAATGAACTGTACTAATGTGCAACAACGGAAGCTGGAACATTCAGAGAGATTATTCTTTACTTGTTTCTTTTCAAAGTTTGCCTGCTCCACATTTCTAGAACTGCTGAGGGGATGCAACCTACAGTTTTACAGCCAATACAACTTCTTGCAATGTGCAAAAATCAGGTGTGAACTGAAGCACCCTTAGATCAGGGCCGTAACTTTCACCCAGTATTCCTCTTCACAAACCCTCGTGCTGAACTACAATCAGTCATTGTTTGGAGCATTCTTCAGTCGAGATTTTCTGAAGAGTGACTGGGGATTTAAGACGCCCAACCTGAAATATTCTTAAGAGGCCCAGTTATCAGAGTATGTGAGCTCTAATCTTCTGGATTATTTCTGAAATGCAAGCCTTTTAATATCCCAAGTTGAAGATCCTATAAAATTCAAGTATCCAAAGTCTTACTGGTTTCAAGAGCTGACCTTCAAAGCTTGTGTTGCTCTGAAGTCGTTTGCAGAAGCATATCTTTCAAACTACTGCATAACCGATTCACCCACTTTGGTATCTTTTTGCAGATGATCAAAGGAATATTTGATTCTTGCACCAAAATAACAACTAAGGTAAATAACTGGGTCCAAGTAGCATTGTTACGTTGCTTTAGGAAACATGGCAATATTGACAATGTATGATAAATGCTCCACTATGTGTCATTCACATTAAGCAGCAGAGAAAACACATACGCAGATTAGATTTCTCTGCACTAAAGCCCAGCTGATTAGAAATGCAGGAATATAATCTATTCTCAAAATTAATTTTATAATATAGGCATGCACAACTTCACATATCTAAACAAAAATCAAGAGGCAGGACCTAAAACATAGGCTTTGGGAAGAATTCTGCAACGCCTTGACGTTTGCAATCCAATGAAATTCTAACCACTTTGAATGAGAGTGTCAGCATGACTCCTCCAAATACGTTTGTAAAACAGACATTAAAGCAAGTTTTAGCCTACGTGAACAAACATTTTTGAAGTGATCAACTGAAATCAGAGGGAGAATAAACAAGTTACATTTCCAAGACTTTTTCCCTGTTGACCACCTATTATTTCTCATCTCAGCTTAACTGAACACCTCTTCTTAAATAGGTATAGAGAACATCTTAAAAACAATCGATTTTGCTTGCTTTGCTGTTAAATACTGCTTTCAAAGAAGTGAAAACGCCAAGTTTTAACAGTGGTTTTAGATTCAGAGTACTGACTGAAAATGGCAGATTTGACATTTACAACACAGTGGCGCTAATAAATACAAAATACACAGCTTTTGGGAAAAAAGCTCACAAGGCACTTGCTATAGTGGTCCATTAAATAAACAGTGTATGTAGTGCACCCTTAAAACATCATTGTTATGCATCAAGCTTTTCCAGTGTTAAACTTGCAATTTATTAGAAAAAAACCATTGTGTTCTGTGTATTCTGAAGCAGTTATGGAGCAGCCTTGATTCATATATAATGTAAATCAAGCAAATGAGGAGAGGGGCAGAGGAGAGAATTTCAAACAGTTTCTTGTCGTGTTAGAAGTTTTTCTGTGTAACAATAACATTAAGCACAGAATACCATTCTGACTCTCCTCCCTGTCCCCCGTCCCAAAAGCTACATTCCTGCTACCCTAAGAGCCCGGTGTCTGATTCTATCATCACCTACTGGTGTGGCTCATCATTTGTGGCTTTGAAAAATAATGTGCATGACAGTAGCATGAAGCTACTTCCCTTTCCAGAGCAAAAACTGGAAGATAAAAGTGTATAACTTTGACAAGTACTTTTTCAATGATTTAAAATGTTGCGAGACATAATCACACTTGAAAATGGTTTGATTTTTTTTGTTGTTCACAGCATACTTCAAGGGCCAGTTACACCTCCTAGCACTTCTCTGTAGGAATGGGTTCTTCATCTCCCTTTAGAAAGTATGCATATATTCAGTCATACTTTTTAATTACTCCCAGACTGAGAAAGCTTAGATTACACAAAAAAAAAAAAACCTGTCATCTTCAGGTTTCCACAACTGTGTGCTGAACAGAATAAGGAAAGCCGTCTTTGACTGAAAGATCTGCAGATTGACCATCAAAGGGAAAGTTAACATTCCAAATTAAAAACAGTCCCAAAACATTAGCAAGAGTACTGACTTGTTCAGGGGACTTTAATCTACTTCAGCCCGGTCTGTCACGGTGTAGTTATTTTTTTTCCACATGAGCACCAAAGTGAGAAAACTTAAGTATTTGTCCAGAACTACCACACGCGGTCCATTCTCAAGTTCTACCCTACAGATGACTTACAAGTTCCCAAATTCTCTCCAGCTCAAATCACCAAAGGAAAAAAAAAAAACCTAATCCTCAATCACTCTTTTGCATAGCTTGGCATTTTCTGGAGTTAAACTTTTGTTTTCTTTCATTGCTTTTGAGAGGACTCATCTATCACATAACCAAATACCTTCAGTCTACATCCTTCAACAGAGAAGCTGAGTCCCACTTGAGCAGCAAGCTGTCCAGGACTGTTTGACATTCTTCTTTCAATTCAATTCAAGATTATTCAGTCTTATCTGTATTTTCAGATTTTTCTCTTTGCATCATGCAGCGTCGAACTATGCTGTCAAAGCTTCCTAGGTAAAAGAGGCCAACGATGCGAAAAATGCCCATGCAAACAACCTGGAAACAGAGAAACATCTTTCAATTCACTTATGACCCTGAGTTGTAGCATATTATTTACTCGTGAGATAAAAAGAAAAAAGTTCCAGACAGGTAATATAATCAAGAAAAAAAATATATATGAAAACATTCCTAACTATGTTCCAGTTCAGGACTGAGCAGTGTAGTTATCTCTGCTTTCTTGCCACATTGCTGCTTCAGCTCAAGAATATTGCTTCAGTTTCTTAAATCCAAGCCTCCGTGGCATTGAGAGCTACTTGATGAAAAAATAATCAATGTTTGCATAATGTTCAACATATTCTAAACTACAAGGAACTGTGACTATGAGGCCTTTGCAAACCTTACCTGCTGAAGACCTTCAGTGATAGAAGTGACTGGTGACATTCCACTCGTCAATATTGATAGCATGTAACCATCTGATCCAACAGAACTGTTAAAGTTCCCTTGCTGAATGGAAGGAAAGCAGTAATTAAGGAAAATGTAATTTACCCAGTTGTGGCAAAACATGGCGTGCCGTAATTTTACAGCTATTTAATGATAATCATAGTTAATTTCATGTCACTAGAATGAATACCTCAATGTAAAAAATATGACCACAATTAAGAACCTATATATTAAGAAATATTTTGTACTGTACAGCAACATTCTGAAAGGCATTCCCTAAAAATAGAGGTGTGATTAATAAGAATTTCTTTGTAAGCTAGAAAGGCTCTACATTTCTTCTTGAAGTAGGCTTACTGATAGAGAAAATGCAGAATGTTCTTCCCTGTAAACATGTTCCAGAGACAATTACACCCTATTTCTGCCAGGTCACCAATTGCTACTGTACTCAAAGAATCAAACACTGCTAAACCTTTTGTTCAAATTAGGTTACTACTGTGTGAGACTTATATGAGGAGGAGCCCTTCAAACACTATGCAACAGGTCCTCCTTCACTTATATCAATGACTTCGATTTGCTCTCCTTAAAAAATTGCAATATATGCTGCCTACTAAGCGATTCAACTAGCAGAAGAGGGGGAGGCTCCCCAGGAGAAAAAGGTGTGGGTTTTTTGGTTTTTCTGACTACTCATCAGAAAAAAACTGCAACTCTATAAGTCTGACTCCCAGGCTTCTCCCATTTTATTTATTTTTTCTCCTAGCAGGTTATGCTGGAAAACAGACTTTCTGAAACACTGCAGGACAACTGTGGACCACAGAAGAGAAAGGAGGTGGTGGTGTTCCTGAATCACAGTTATCTATACAGAGCAGTAGCAGAGATGATATTTGAGTGAAGTATTACCCAACGCGCACCTGAGAGAACTGAGCTCCTACAGTCAAAGAACTACTTTTTAGTTTCAATTTTAGTCTCTCAGCTGAGGGCTTGACTGCATAAAGACCACATCTCAACTAACAGACCACCCAAAATACTGGAAGGCATTGTATAAAAAGATCAGATGCTTATGATTAGAAATGAGACTGGTTCTCCTTTATTACCAGTGCAGAATACCATGTGAGGACACACTAGATTTTGAAATGCACCACCCCAGATCCAGATATGATTTTGCACTTATCTGCTGCATTTGTGAAACTATTGTAAAAGCTTCTCAAAACCATGATTACAGTATTTACAACTGTAAAATAATCACAGACTTCAGGATTCAACTGCTGTACCTTAAGGATATTAAATTTCATTTTTATTTCCAGCTCAGAACATCCTTGGTGTTTGCTTCTTATTTTATGAAGAAGCAATCTTCAGCACAAATCTTTACAACAATTCCTCAAAAATGCAATACTCCTTTATAGCTGAGAGCATCTTATTCTATTTTAATCACTCGTAAATCAGATACTTGAGACATTTATAGCCAAAAAAGCTAGACATCCTCCATTTATCGTAAGATCATTTTGATCTAAGCTCATATTCAAGAAAAATTAGACAGTCAAATAAGCTTTTGAGGTTAGACAAATGGTATTTGATACATAAAAAGCCAATACAGTTCAGTGCTTTGATATAAAGTCATAACCTGCTTTTGAGACAACGTATCATACTGAGGCATCCTTTTATTCCAAGGGACAACTTCGGATACATTTTAGTTCAAAAAGATTGCATAAAGTCATTTGTGGGCACAACAGCAAAGGAGGAAAAGAGAAAAACTTCCTGCTCAAACTAACCAGAGACCACCACTTCTTGTAAAGTGATTTTATTTTTAGCTCAGTCATTCCCTTAAACAAGCATTACAAGCCATCTTAGTGTCTCCTATGAAGGTCACACTTGAAGAAATAATTTACTTACTATGGCATCTTTGACTATAACTCTGGCGACTTGTTCCGCTTGGCAAACAGATGAGGTCTCAGAAATCAGCTTTGTCTCTAAGGGCTTTAATAGAAAAACGTCGTTAGAAGTTTGACTAAGAACACACAGGAGAGAAAACATGAAGGACAAATTTTGGTTTGGGGGTCTTTCAGTGCGGATGGCGTTGCTGCTAACAAGTGGTATCATTCTGTCACCTAAAACATCCACTTAAAAGAAAAAGCACCTTCACAAGCAGTATAGTTATACAAAGAGAACTGCTAGCTTTTAGGCAGTATTTTTTCCCCTTGGAATTTATTACCGACAAAATAGGAGACAGTGTTCTTTCCAAGTATTTGATTTTCAGAAGCCAGAAAAATGCTGAAGCTGTGTCTCCTCAGTGCCTCTATTTTTCAATGAAGGCCTAAAATACTCTATACATTTGTTTTGTAGGATTTTACTTAATTTTTTGTTGGTTTGTTTCTCACACCCCACACACGGTACCCACCAAACCCCATCGCTGTATTTCATTTCATCGTGTTTTAGAGCATTTATGTCATTTTACCTTACTAGAAGAAAGCAGCCTCTGCAATTTTATCAGTCACAATTTCTTTTACAAAAAAATAAGTCTGAGCTGTTGTAAGAGCAAGCAGCAAAAAGATTTGAAAAGTACTCAGAAGCTTGCTTGTCATTCATGTGCTTCTGTAATGCTGGAGCTAAATGCATAGCAAGCTGTTTAAATGACGAATATATTAAGATAAATGGTTCTGTTGATAAAGAACAAACTGCACTAAATTAGGAAAAGAAGAGTGGTTACAAGTAGATTTGTTATAGAGAAGAATTGAATTAGATTTAATGAAGTTGAATGGAAGCATTCAAACCTACTCAAATACTTAATATGCATAAAGCATTCTAAGATTAATCCTTTGAAACACACACAAAAAAATAAATCCCACACTTCTAGGGAGGAACTTAATTACAGGCTTCTCTCTCAATGTCGATCTGAAGTATCTGTGAAACTGTGAATCCTAATGTGCTGACCAGGCTCACTGGTTTATTTATTTTGTAAATGTGTGTATTAAGAAAAAGAAGTAAAAGTCAGTGTTTTTGTCAGAGGAAATCACAAACAAACACCCTTTACATGCTTTCCTGTGGTGGTGTGGTCTATGTCATCAGACCTCCATTTCATAACCCATGAGTAAGTTAATTCACTGGCCAGCAGCAACAAGATCCATGAGAGGTACAGATGTCAAAAGTAAACTACAATACTCCAAGTTTTGGAGAAATCAGCAGCTATTCAGGGGCGTCTCACTGAAGTTAATGACACGTTGAGGAAAAGGCAGGCAGAGCTCAACCATCAAATACTCCATCAGATTAGCCAGTCAAAGCACTGTTACAATTTGTCAAGCAGTTATCTCAGAAAAAGAGCTTAATGATTAAACACGAGGAAGAAGCACCCTTGTAGCTGATGCTTTATTTTTTGCTTAAACTAGCTATCAGCTACAATTACAGAATAAAACAGCTTAGCCTTAATGAGATGCAAACCACAGAAACAGATGTTCTAAACTAAGTGGTACTAAATAAGTGCCACCACAATGAATGACATTCGGAACTGTTAAATGACAGAATATTGCAGTGATTTAAGGTACACTATCGAGGTAGTCACACAACACAAAGACTTCACGTGTGCTAAAACAATGCATAAATATGTGTTTAAAAGACAATGCCTTCTTGATTAAAAAAAAGCTATATATCACTGATGTCCCTTAAACAGAAATCTAAAATTAACAGAACATTTTGCTGGAGAATATATTTCCCTGCAGTAGGCTATTATAAAGAAAAAACAAAGAACGTGCAAGCTACACAAGCATCTGCAGATGTCTAATTCCTTATGTGGACGTGGGGGAGTATGTTTAATACAGAGTATCTGTACCAAGAAGTTACAAAGAATTTTGTTACACAGTCCCTACTGATTCCTATAGAAAGAGTGAAAGACAAAATTTAACCTCCATTTCCTATTACAAGTTACATTAGATGGAGCATCTTAAACATGGCTAAACTACAGATACCAGTATATTTTCTCTGGTTAGCAGATACATCACTATAAACTGGGGGCCTAACTATAGTACTGCCAGCACCCTTGTTTGATACTACAGTTTATGCATAAGGAATATGCCAAGTGATGAGGAGCAACTAAATTTCTGAAGGTGAAAACCTGCTTTAAGCTAAGCTATACGAAAAAGGCAACCACTGATGCACCCCTCTGAAAAAGTGATAGTGCCTAACAGAACGAGAGAGCTTCCCTTCTACATTAATAGTGGCTGGTTTTGCATATAAAATTGTGCCCTAACGTGTATTCACACAGAATAGCTGGTTTGCAAATCTCAATGAAGAACTGGAGTTTTCCTTTCATCTGTCAGGACTACCCTAACAGCATAATATCAAAAGGTGCAAAGTAGGTACATTATTTTGGCTCATCAAGCTTTTATATCAAAACAAGTTACAGTGGTTTTAGTTTGCTATTTTGCAACATTCAGATTGCATGCAGAAAAGCTTATTAGTGTTTCAGCTATTAAAAGGTAAGCAGTTCTTCCATTTAAAGCCAGACTAAACTACACTGGATAGCAAAGTTGATAAAAACTAAAGTGTTTTAAGTATTTTAAACATTTTAATATGCACTGTTTCCATAAGTACTACAGAAGTGAATGATAACTGAAATGTATTATTTATTATAAAGTAAACCTTTAAAAACATTATGGTGCCGTTGAAGAATGATTTACCTTTGTTTTACTTTCTTCTGCAAAGCCTGGTGTGTCAGTATCTGGAGGATAGGCCACTGTTACATAGATATTATAAGGTTTGACCTGCAGTTCACAAAAAAGAAGTGTTATTACTGACAGCCTTTACATTTCTCTCACAATTTTGTTCATTTCTCTTCAATTCATGCTTGCTTTATTTCTTCAGATTGTAGTGTTAAATCATCCACACACTCAACACCTGCAAGACTCCGAGCTTTGTCAAATAAGAAAGAAAACACAGATTTTTTTTTAAAGAGATGGTTGTGTTGCTTTGTTTAGTGAAAACTTTTAAAAACTCAACAAAAATATATCACCAGTCTGAAGACAGACACTGCAGTTCCATTGCTCTGCAGGCCAGAACTCTCTTATCGTGACCGACACAATCCACTGCACTGAATGGAACAGGATAACAACAGTGACCATGCAAGGGTCTAGAATCAAATGGACATTAAGGAAAACTATTTCTCAATCAATTTTACCTGTCTTCCTGCAGTAGCACACTTAGAAGTCTCATTCCATCAAATAATGAAAACAATGTGGTGTGTTTTTTATTGTCTCAACTTAAACGTAAGCTTAGCACATTGCAATGTATGAAGCTCACATATACCAATGTTTAGAAGAGCAAACCACTTTGTACAGACTTTGTTATTACATTCAAGCTTGCAAGTTTTACTGTCTCATATGGTTCACATACCATTCATTTAGCGTGGCCTCACAACCAACTTGGGAACCACTGCCCTAAGTAACAATACCTCACATATCCATAGGATCTTCAACACCATTCTGCTTAAAATTCAAATCCCTTTCATTAAAATAGAAGATATTTAGATACAAGATAAATAGAGCATATGTTTGTATGTGGTCATCTTCAGTTCTAGAAACAGTTTCTTCTCTCTTATGCAACTGAAAGTAGCTTAGTTTCCACAGCCCCGTGCAGAGCAATACGGTTGTACTGCTCTCAAAGAAGTACCAACACAACATGCATCAGCAGAGTTGCACAAGACTCCTGAAATAAAATTTGCTTAGCTGCTAGTGAAAACATAAGTATCCTTGCTTGTAAACAAAAGCATAAGTCATTTCACACACCTCCATTTGCAGGGCTTCAGCCAATCCTCGAAGAGCAAACTTGGTCGGAGAATAGGCTGTATAACCAAAAAGGCCTAATTGCCCAGCCTGAGATGATACAAACACAATCCTTCCCATCCGTCGTTCCTTCATGGTAGAGATGACTGCACGACTCGGGTAAACACTACCTAGGTAATTGACTGCCATTAATCTCTGTGGAAAAAAAAAAGATATTAAAATGGTATTTCAGTCACGGATTCAGAATTCTTCAGATGTTTAGTTTTATTTCTCCAAAATCCCTACTGAGGCTTGCTTTAACATCAAACTCCACTACATTTCTATCAGCGAGCAAAGTAAACAATTGTTTTCTACCGTATTTGTTTCATAAACGTTCCATAGCAAAGAATCTCACCGTAAGACAAAAAGAAATGCACTGTATATACAAGTGTTAATGGCATTGAGGATGCTAACGATGTGAGCTATTATGGCTTTCACAAAGAAAAAAGGGCAAATTACAAAAAAAACTGACTTGAACAGTGTCTAGGAAGCAATCCATTTATACAAGAAGTACAAAAACATTGAAGTGAAAGTTTAAAGGGCTTCCTAAAAAAAAGAAAGAGGAAAAATTCTATGTATATATGCACAAGCTCTCATCTTGGCAGGTAAGATTAATTCCTGTTTCAATCTCCTGAAGACCTAAAACACAACTGGTGGCCTACACAAGCAATAAAACAGATTATTTACCCTTACTGTTACACTTACTATAACATTATGCCTATTCAGTATCACGTGCATTTTCAGATGGCTCTGTGATGAAGTGAGAATCAAAGTAACCAAAAAGTAGAGAGGCTGTTTGGTTTTTTTAAATGTATTTTGGTTTGGGTTTTACTGTTGTTTCTTTCTTTCCATCAAGCTGCACCAAGTTACCAACAGTTTACATCTTGAGGTCCTTCCCTATCCCAGGTGGGGAATTCACTGCTCTGAATTGCCCATGGACCAACAATCAGGTAAAAAAAAATAAGCTGCAATCCTCGCAAATCTAAAAATGTATACAAAGACCACCACTAATGAAATATATTGCTACTCACACAGTCCGGAAAGACACAGTAAAATAATCTATTCCTTAGAACAGCGGAATGACAAATTACTTGCAATGAAATAAAGCATGATCACTCACTTCAAAAGAATTTACTTCAATATCCTCAAATTTTCCTGTAACTGATGTTCCTGCACAGTTGACAAGCAGGTCAACTGGTCCCAGCTTCTCCTGAGCCTGCAAGAGGACAGAAGTTAAGCTCTCCAGCAGGAAAAAAAGCATTCATATAGTATAGTGTCATCATTAAATATACTGCCACTTGAAACACATCATACAGAGATGACCTTAATACATACGCCGGTGGAACAGTTGCTTCTCACCTGTTTTAAAACGTTCTCCACCTGTTCATAGTCTTTAGATACATCAACAGAAATACACAGCACAACCTAAAAAAGGAAAATGAAAGAACATATTATAACCTCAGTCCAAGAATGGTTGGCCCCAAGTCTTACAAAAGAAACTGCACACTGCTTCATGAGGTCATATTAGGGACAAAATTAGAAAAAAACAAGACTAAAAAAAACTGATTAGTGGCACAGAGCTAAATATGCCTAAAAAGTGATTTAACGTTTACTCTTTGTCTGGGAACAAGAGGTTATGGATCTTAGTTTGAACGATACAGGAAAATGAAAATAGACACTGGCCCAGGGGAGAATAAGTAAATAAATAGCAAAAAAAAAAAAAAAGAGAGACAGCAATGTCTTAATTTTTGTTGCAGCTGGAACTCAAGTATTGATTTTCTTTAAAACTGCTGATTACATTTAGCAACGTGATCTCAGAATCTAAGTTTTGAAGCACCTTCCAGTCAACTTCCAGCCAAAGGAAGCACTGACTTTGGGGTATCACCAACTGTAAGATCACTGCCAACTCCAGCTTGGCCGGGGATTTACAAAGAGATTATCCCCTCTGCTAAACAACCATCAAGGTTCTGAGGCAACTCAGTATCTTGAAAGGAGAAGCAATCACATACCACAATAGAAGTAGAGACTCCTGTATTCTCATTCTGATTTCTACGTCTTACTTTGTCCAATTCCCTTAAAGCTGGTTTGAGGTGAAATAAAGTCATCACCGGATTCTAACAAGCATTGTCAGGGTCACTTGTCATGAAGCATGCCAACAAAAATGAAGAAAAGCTTACCAAAGTGTAACTAACTGCTTTGGCAGCTAGTCATTTGTCAGTTTTGCCTCTGGTCAGACTGCAACACTTCCCAGCTACATAAACAGAATCTGCTTGCCATTCCTGTGCAGCAGGTTGGCTATTCCTGCCTTCCAGCACTGTGCATAGCTGGACATCGGAGTAAACTTGTGGTGCAAGTTAATGGTTGGCCAGCAAGCATCTCCCCTTAGGGCATTTTTAGATTTTAGAAATATTTATCTTTTACATAAGTTTGAGAACAAAAATAACAGCTGAGCTAAGATAACACTGATTTACTATCTGGATGTCTTTACAAGATCAGCAAGGTTAAAAATCACAGTTCCATATGAAAATTGGACATCGGACCACAGATCAGTTAATCATACTGAGAACAATATACTCAGGAACTACTAAAGCTTGTATTGGCTACCAGCACATTATACAATTCATCTTTTTGCTTCTATTATTGTATTTCCTTTCTGCTACATTAAGTTGATTACCTCCAGTCCAGAGCATGCACTGTGAATGTGGTCCTAATAAACAGACTATGCTGCCAGGAAGTCTAATATCCTCATTCCAGTTTCTCGTCTTTTGTTCTAATAGCGCATTATCTGACCATTCCTAAAGCATTCGTTTCTCAATAAAAGCTCAACTCCACTCCCAGTGAAGTAACTAGGAATGTTCCATATTGAGAAAGTGATTTTAACCATTTTCCAGAAAAATTATGGGCAAGCATTTCATTCCACTGCATCCCTTTATTTGTAAAGGCTGCACTGTCAGCATTCTAAATAAATCACATACAAATGTATTTCAGAGAACACGTGCCAAATCCAACACCTAAAGGTACGTTGACACCAGAATCCTGGTTCTCAATGCAACTTAGTTTGACATATATATACATGAGCAGAATGCACAGCATATAATCATGTAAAAACTGGTATTTCCTCTGGATTTTTGGTCCCTAGCTTGGCATCTTGCAAATGTAACAGCCTCCGTGGTCTGGCAACCCATCCCAGACAACTCTATACTTTCAGCAATCTTCTTGTACAGCCTCTGTCTGTTCGGCTGCCCTCATTTGTCAGCTTCTTATCTGCCGTTCTTCTTCTATTTGTGTTCTTTGAATTTAGAACAGGCAGACTTCCCTGTGACAATGACTACAACTCAACAGTAGGTACACGAGGGCACTCCCACTACAGCCAGATGAAGTATGGACAAGTCTAAATTTGCTACTGCTAAAACAATCCTGTTTAGCCCACACTGAAGCTTGTTCAGTCTTGAACTTACTGAAATTTTAACTGAAACTCTTGCAGACACATACCTAGTACTCTTCTTAAGAAAATAGAAATGTAAGTCCACATCTGTCAAGCTTGGACAGATTTTTAACAAGAGCATTGTGACAGTGTTTGACAAAGGATCAAAGTCATTGTCAACCCTGGGAAGAGACTAGAGCAACTAAAGGGAAACCCTTACTGGGGTTTATTTGTTTTTAAAAGGGGACAAAATGTTGCTCCTCCTCACCTCACATGACTTCATATTTCAAGATAAATTTGATCTGAGTAAGGCAACATGCACAGAAAGAAAGATCACCTTGAACCATTTGACAGGAATGAGCAAAGACAGAATCTTGCTGAGTGTTCTTGATATCTTCATTTACATCGGCTAGTACTAACATTGCTTCCAAATATCCATCTTTCTCCACTGCTTCTTTTCAGGAGAATATCCAACTTATCCATTCACCAGATTATTATACACCCAATAGATACCAAATCCCTTATCACAAACAAATTGCTTGCACTTGTAATAAAGAAAATAAGAACCAACTACTGGAGCACAAGAGAGAGGAAATCAAAGATGCAATGGTCTCAATACTGTTTCCCGTCTCTTTTGGATTATGAGTATTAAGAAAAAAAGTTGTAGTATTTCATCTTGAAGCTGTGTTTTTTTGAACACAGAAAGCTGCCCTATTTTAAAACATAGCACCCCAGCAAGCATTAATGCACTCAAACAGTGCATTAAGCGTGAATACATTATTTATTTACCAAAGTACCTGCAGTGTTTAGAAACCTCAGTGCTTTGCCAGGAAAACAGCAATACACAGCACAACACAGGGAATGAAACCTGAAAATAAGTACCTAAAATTTATTCCCCATTACAATTGCTGCATTTACGATCTCTCGAAGAGAAACTTGAAAAAAGTAGGTTGTTCTCTTCAATCTTGAACAATACAAATACTTATCAAGTGACAGCAAATTGCAGCTATCAAAAAACCTCTAATACACCTACAGGTGAAGATACCAATCTTTTTCTCTGAGGAAAAAAGGTAGCGTACTAACCAGGCAACATCAAATGTAGCTGAGTTTGGAACATCACACGTAGACAGATTGGAATTTTTTGAATTCAAGTGAGGCCTCACCTATTTTTAATCAAACAGTTTGGTTTTAAAAACCAGACTACTGAAGCTATGTTGAAGCGACTACCTTGAAACACAACAGTTATAGGTAGCAGCGATCTTACCTGCTTGTCATTAACAGAGTACTTTTCTATTTCCTTCTTTGTCTGTAACAGCTTGTTCTGAAACGGATAATAAGAACAGCTAAAGCACCGCAGTTATGAGAACACATTTGTCTTCAGTATTTCGAGAAGCCCTAGAAACACTCTCTAAAAACAAGAACATTATCATCAGCTAGCGATAACGCTTTACTATGTTCATCTTAGAGGTTTATGAACGTACAAAACATCAACTCCATGCCATAGCAATGGAAGAGTTTTAAGGCAAGCTCATCACAAACTGCATGTTAGGTTACACTACTTACAAAGGCAGCCATCTCTACTCTGCAAATACATCACATTTAAATTATTAGGATCACCTTAAAGCATACAGTGGAAAAAAAAACAATGAGTAATTATCAATTCCCAAATTACTCCTCAACCATACCAATTTCATTAATATAAGGTAGCCAGCAAAAATACAAATACGCTTACCTCATCTCTTGCAATCAGTGTTATGAAAGCTCCTTGCTTATAACATTCAATAGCAATACATTTTCCAATTCCACTGGAGCCTCCAGTAACCTGGAAGTTATTTGAAAAGTCAGTTAGTCCATTATTCTCATCCCTACCCCTGTATCATAACAAGTCAAATCAAAACTCTAGAAGTGTACTGAGTTTGAAATATCACCCAGTGAAGTATGAACACACGAGATATACAAAAGTTTCTTTACTTACTGAGTACGAATGGAAAAATGAAATCTAACTACCCTGTCAGGCAACTCTCTCTGTCCCAAAAACCAGCTTTACCTTAGTGGTATTTTTTCCATATTTCTTATGTCAGGCTCACTTAGACCCACTCTCACGTGCCTTTGATTAACTTATTTTTGAAATACAGTAATAGTTATAAGTTTGCAATCACTATTAACATTAAGAACGCAATTACATCCTGTCCCTCCATGCCAGGCTACAATAAAATTCATAAAAAGAGCAATCATAGCTTGTCTGCCAAAAACACCGTGTAAACAAACACAATTTAAAAAGTTATCTTCTTTCTTATTAAATAAACATCCTTAATTTGACAGCTGGCCCCCTGCAGAGCACGTCTCATGGTTCACATCTGGATGCTGAACTGCCTCAATGCCTTTCTGTGGGGATCCCAGTTCTAAGCCTCCATAAGCCTTTCCTTCTTTCTCTAAACCATAACTCTCAGTGGTCTCCCATGCAAACGGGAAATAAACAGTTTGCCTGCAGACAAATGCAAGGCGATGGCTACAACCCCCCACTAATAAACAGGTTAAAGTCACCTTAACACCCCCCTCTCTACCCTCCAGAAAAATCTATTTGTGAACTCCATTTAAAACAAAACATAGATGGTGACCCAACTGCTCTTCTTCTTATCGCAAATAAAACTGTCATCCTGATACTGACTTTTGGTGATTTGTTCATTTAAACCCAGCCTCAGTTTGTACGTGCCTTTAGTCCTTAAACATACAGAGTTGTATTTTCCTTGTATGGCCAAATGTGTTGAATTTTCTCCTAAGAGTGTATCACTGAGAAAAGATTGGAATGTTTTATTGATGAAGGGAGTTCTGAAATACAGGCTTAAATATTTGAGAAAGAGATTCATATTCCTCTGGAAGTTGTCATTTCTGTTCTTTATCAAGACTTCAGAGAAAGTAAGGTATCACCTCTATTTCAACTATGAGAAATGGAATGCACTGAGCCAATCAGTGGAGGAGCAAAGGCTCCCGGTCTCATCTGCACGTGCCTTTGTTTTGTTTTCAGGCTCACTACCCTCAAAATTCTTTCATATTCCTGGGGGCAGTAAAGTCAAAAGAGTTAGAAGTACACTCCTATGAGTCACCAAGCTCTTCTTTCTTACGAGTGTTTCATCACAAACCTTCAAAGAAAACAGCTCAGTACACAAAGGGTGATCATGTAACCTCAGCAAACTTATTTTCAACAGATTCCACAGTTTTTGTCTAATTTGTCTGCTGTCACCAGTGGGTCAAGAACTTAGAAAGACTAACTTCAACTTAAACAGAGTTTCATAGACTTCCCCTATTAGAGAAAGTCACTTCAAAGCAGCTTCTAATCGACTCTTTACTACGCTAACCTTTGTGAATGACTTCAAGATGCACGTTCTGTTCCGGAGATGTTTAATGCTGTTGCATTCTGAATAAAGGATGGCTGCTTCCTAAGCAAATTAAGTCTGTAAGAACGAGTGTTAACGTTTGGGAACCCTAGCATCATTTAATTCTTCACAACAGAAAGAAGTTAAATTTTTAGTTCATTCCCAAAGCACTTTTGAAGATTCCAATACATCTCTAGAAGGATTAGAAGATTCAGTTTGATGTATTCAGGCAAACCTCAGTTCCAGAGCACTCATGAGCTGCCTTTACAGATTTTCAGCAGCAGCTGGTACATCAGCACGGGAACTAATGAATGCATGTGGAAGACTGCTCCAATTCCCATTTTTGGCACAGCACTGAGGCACAGCTGATTGCTACCTGTACAAATTGCTAAGTGTCATGAACAGGTCAACTACAGCAGTGTTTGAAGGTGAAGGTGGCATAATGCCTATGGCTTGTTAGACAACGTTAACGTTCACTTCGGAAAGGCAAGGTCTGAAGTCAAGCAAGAAAGGGAAGTTTTTATTTGCAGTCATACCCAAGAACGCTAGATAGGGCTCATGTCAGATTGGTCAGTGACAAAAAGCAGAATCAGTTAGCTAGGAACTTCAGCATTTAGGTGGAAGGCTGTTACTAATATGTTGGAGGTTGTTACTAACATGCACCACGAGATGCAATGTAACAGTAAAGAAACAGAACAACTCATCGATCAATGAGTAAGCACAATTCCAAATCATCACAACTATCATCAGAAGCGATCAAAATGAAGACTTGATATGCTCTTTCCAACAGGGCTTGCTAGCTTTCACTGAGCAGCAGCACAGGATGCAAGCTGGCTTCTTGCTTTTAGACAGTGCTCTAACAGTGGGCATTCAGTTCCACTGAAACAGAACATCCCCGTAACTTGCTCCAATTGGCTGGTGTGCCTGACTGGACTCCAAATGACCTCTTCCTGAACCACCCATGTGCATTTAAGCCACAGGTCACGCTGCTCCCAATGCAAGAGCTACAAAGCTGAGACACGGAGATGGGTCAACTCCAGGAACACCCAAAGCCTGCTGTCCTTATCTGATGGGCTCTGCAGGGCAATGCTGAAACTAATCCTAGTCCTGAGATGGCCCTTACACCTGTGGCTTGGGCACACTGAAGCTCAACTATGTCCAAGTTAAATGCCCTGCTCAAACTGAAAGGAAGACAATCACAGGCAGCAAATATCCTTACATTCCTGGCATAGTTAGCCTATGAAAGCAAAAATACATTTAAAAGCATTTTGTTTTACTAAATAAGCAAAAGCTGATGCTTGAGTCAACCTGAGAGCTGTGAAGTCCTTCCTATTTAACAGTGCCCACTGAGATTACCAAAACACACAGCAGATATGGAACAGGAAAACACCCCCACAAGATTAGATCAGTAATTTGGAGTTCTGTGGAGCTCCATTCCTCTCTAAGCAGAAGAGACACCTGTGGTCTCGGTCCCACTCTAAAGCATACCTCATGTCACACAGCAAGTGACTCCAGGAGAGGACAGGAGGGAAAAAAACCCCAACAAAAAAACAACCACACATTTTCTGCCTCAGATTTCTGTCCTTGTACCTCAAACACCTAGCTCTATTAACCATTACAACTGTTAGGAGCAGAGAGAAATAGATTCTACAAATGATTAAGTAGGGTGTGAAAAAATGCTGATTTAAATTGAGAATTCAACAAGTAACTGCTAGGAAACAATATACACAGTAGCGTCCAAACACATCCAATGACCCTCTTTAAGAAATACTACAGGTATTCTCCTGCACATATGAAGGGGGAATTATACATACAGATCACACAAACAGATTTTGACTTTTTCTGTGAAAACACTTCAAGGAAGTTCTTAACAGTGCTACGGTCCTGAATATTTTCATGACACCTTCTGATAATTTCAGTAGCAGAGAACACTCACTCCCATTATACGATGCAAGAATTCACCTTGCACATGTGATGTGTACAGCCTTCACAAGTACAGTTTCTAATTTACAAAACTATCATCCAATATTTTTCCTTACACAATTCACCCAAACATTTGAAACCCAAACATGCAAGTCTAACAGCATCAGGGTTATTAGCAGCACCTACATATCAAAAAACTAAAACTCTGAAACAACTGCTCCATGTTTCATGCGCTTGCACGAATGCTTTAAGAGCATAACTGAAGCCATAGTCAAACAAGTGCTTCTGCCAGAAGCAATGCCACTGAAGCTGATCACCCACAGATTTGTACCCTGATGCCAATAAATACCTACAGCCTTTCCTTCTATTGGTATATGAACACAGTTAATCCTCCAGAAGGTGGTGACGCACTGGAACAGGTTGCCCAAGGAGGTTGTGGATGCCCCATCCCTGGAGGCATTCAAGGCCAGGCTGGATGTGGCTCTGGGCAGACTGGCCTACTGGTTGGCGACCCTGCACACAGCAGGGGGGTTGAAACTAGATGCTCACTGTGGTCCATTTCAACCCAGGCCATTCTATAATCCTACGAATAGTCATTTTGAGACCATCACTTATGTCAAATTCAGGTTACGTGGCTAATACAATTAGCAGTAGTGGCTGTGAGGGAAGATTTCTCCAACAAGATTATTCTTTGTCATTTTCATTGTGAGCCAACTGAAGTGGCTCTTTGAAAAAAGAAGAACCAGCAGAGTAGCTTTGGAAAAAGCGTAACGACACAAAGAAAAGACAACACTCAGGATAATCAGATTAAAAACAAACAGGTGGACAATACTCTGGAATAGAATACACTGAACACTTTATTGTTTACTATCCTGTTTCCACGCAAGCACTGCAGTACCCTTACCCTGCTTCACCTTTGCTTTTACGCAGTACAGAAGGATTCCTGCTTAGCAAGAGTTACCGCTGTGGGAAGAACCTCAGAGAGCCTTCACTCATGCTCTACTATCTCCAGCAGGACATGATGCTGTAAAGTCAGTTACAGTACCCAGCAATACCTATTGCATCAAGTAATTTGGGAACACTGTTGCAACTTGGACAGCTCCAAGCCGGGACAGCTCTATCCACAAAGAGCAGCCCTAAAACAAATAGGCAGATAAAAATGAACACAAACAAACAAGGCACCACACAGAGCTCAAAAAAATCCCGAATGCCGAGCAGCTGTCAATTCCCTCGCACCTCAGAGGTCTAACTTCTGCATTACACCCAAGTCCTGTAGTAACCAAGTCCTGTAGGCAGCCTGCATGCCCTACTCACCCCCCAAAAGCAGATTCAGCAAGCAAACAGCACAGCTCCTCTACACGGAGCACACCACCGGTAACTACAGCTAAGTCCCCAGAGCTGACTGAAGGACCACAGCCGCCCCGACCCGCTCTCACGCACCCACATGCTCCACACACACCTGCAGGCCCCTGGCTGCTGCTCCCCATCACGCACCCGCCCAGCTTTCAGCGGTACGCTCCTGGGGAACCGTTCAAAAGCTATATTTTCCCGAATAAACCCTCCCAAAGGCTCGCTCCTACCCCGCTGATTACAGACAAGCCAAACGTCGCTCGTGGACACGGATACCCGCGCTGCGTGCCGCCTGACCGCTTCCCTTCGCGTCAGCCCGCCCGTTTCCTCAGCACGGGTCGCCTTTCAGCCCGTGCCTTCCCCCCTCGTGAGGAGGGCCGCGCTCCAGCACCTCGGCAGATGCAGCGGGGCCTTCCCCGGGACACGGCGGCCGCGGCCTCCCCGCTCCCGCCTCCCGCCCAGCGCCGGCAGCGGACCGCTCCCCCGCGGTCGGTCAGCCAGCAGCGGCCGGGATCGGGGTGGGGAGGGGGAGGCGAGAGGCCTCGTTCGACTCACCACGACGTGTGCGCCGGGCAGCTTGAGGGGCTTGGGGCTGATGAGCGGCGACACCATGTAGAGGAGAAGGACGATGGCCACGATGAAGGCGGCCGCCAGGAGCAGCATGGCTCGGGCCGGGCTTGCCGCTGGGGAGGGGGCGGCGGGCGGTGACAAGGCCCCTGGGGCTGCGGGAGGCGCCGAGCGCGGCGCGGCCCGGCGCGGCACGGACAGCGGGAGTAGAACCGGTGCCCGCCTGCGCCGCGGCGCCACGGGGCCACAGGGGAGGGGGAGGAGGAAGAGGAGGAGGGAGGAGGAGAACACGGCCGCCACTCCGCGCCCTGATTGGCTGGTGGGCGGGGCGGGCGCGGCCTCGCGAGCGGGGATTGGCCAGTGAGCGACGGGAAGGAGCTGGCGGATTGGCCGAGAGGCGGGACGGCGCTCGGAGATTGGAGCCGCAGGCTGTTTGCAGGGTCACCGTTGGAGGCAAAGGGCGGCGGAGAAGAGAGAGTTCCTCCGGAGAAGACGGGGTGCGGGACGGCGCCCCCTACGGTCCCCGCCTAGGGCGGGTGAGGCGAGGAGTGAGGTAGGCCCCGCCCCTTCTCGTCACGTGGGGCTTCCCGCCGAAAGGAGGGGGCGTGGCTCCGTGAGGTGAGAGACGGGAGGCTGCGGGCGGCGTTCACGCTCTGAAACGCGAGGGCAGCTGTTTGTGGGGAAAAAAATGTGTAGAAGCGTGGTTTCAAAGCATAATAATAAAAGATTAACTAAAACGAAAACGTCTTGCAGCTCAAATAAAATGATTCCGTGCCTACGTTCAGTATTTCCTTCGCTGTTTGTGACTGAAAGGAACTCCCTGAAATGATTTATGTTGCAAACGCTGTGCAGCCTCTGACTTGTAGAAGGGAGTTTGCAGCGTACGCGGCTTTACGGCCTCGGAGAGATTACGATTACGGGCGAGAGGGCGTGCGGAAGGGTGTGAAGATAATGCAGGAGATGAGATTGGAGCGGGGAGTAGGCGGAAATGGGAGCAGGGCTGCGGGCAGGGATTAGGGCAGTCGTCAAGGGGAGAGCAAAGAATCTGGAACAAAAGAATCCAGGAATTAGTTCTGGAATGGGATTGAGCCGGGATCGGACTTCGGTGACGCTTTGAGAGTGGTGCTGTGGGGTGGAGGTGTGAGGAAATGAGAGGAAGAAAGAGCGCGTGCTGAGGTAACAGCTGCCACGGCAAGGGTGGGGAGAGAGCTGACAAAGTGGTGTGTCCAAGGAAAGGCGGTGTGGAATCGTAGGCATCCTTAAGGCTGGAAAGGGTCACCAAGTCCAAGCACCAAGTCCAACTAGCAGAAGTTGGTGTAGGATATGGACTAGGAACGCTGCAAGCAGAGATACCGACTTCATTCTTTGCATACAGGGCAGTGTATGTGTTATCTTTTGTAGAATATTAATTAAACACAAAGGAGGAGATTGATAATGTAATAGAGCCTATTTATAGTTATCTAGTGCAGAATATGGCGAGACTTGAAAAGCCCAAATGTCAGCAGCATGGAGATAAAGCAGACGGAGATAAATCCATCTTTCACAATGCGATATCGCTTTCAGAATCAACATGAGGCAAGGGCATGGATAAAAACAATCATATGCAGTTAATTTCTAGTAAAATGAAGGTTAAACATATTGGTAGGGGGCCTCTAAAAACCTCAAATGCATGATATGCTCCTGATTGGTCACAGTTAGGATCACATATTACTAAATATTTGAGAAGTCCTTGTAGATTAACGAGGAATCCCCTCGGTGAATTTTATGCAGAAATCCATACTGTCTTTTCCTTTTAGCTAAGTGGCCACTTTACAACCGTGTGATTGACAATCCAGGTAGCGTCCACTCACATTTTGTTCCTGGGGCAGTGAAGTGTCATGAATTTATCTCCAAGAAAAACATTCAAAAGTGAAGACCTTGTGAACTGCTTATAACTCACCAATGTATCGCCACAGAAGTAGGTTTTTGATTCTTTTTAGGTATGCCAGCAGGCACTGAAGTTTGCCCTCCCGAGCTGTCTGCTGTCTGGTTTGTATTTGTCTCATGTGACCTCATTCACTGAGGAAGTGCATTCCTGACACACGGGAATGGTTTGCTACGAAACTCTTTTCTCAGTGACTGTAGAACTGGAAATTGAACCCTAAAAAAAAAAGTGTAGAAGCTCTCCAGTCCAAACTTTGGTTGTACATAAAGCAGTATTTAATTAATCTGACCTTGATTAACAACATCAAAAAGTGTAATTTTGAAGCACAAACTGACCAAGGTATGTATGTACCTTCGGGATGGGTAAGAAAATAAAAAGGTTAACACATGCTAATTGCTTTGCTAATTAATCCTTAGAAGCAGCTTCAACGCAACAGCAATGTATTTGGAGAAGAAAATCAAATACAGGTAGGTTAAAGCATCCAAACTGTAGGACCAGCTGTGGTTTTCTGCTTCCTCAGTTCTGTTCATATAATCTTTCAACACGTTTGCAGTAACAATGTTGTGGGTTGAGATAAATCAGTATGAACAAAGCATGGCAACCGAAGTAAGAAAGTAGTCATTTAAACACGGAAACAAATGTATGAATTGATAATATTACAACACAAGTGACTGATACTAGAGGTGTCCTTTTGATCTTCTTGTTCCCAAAGCATACAAGGTACACACAGAAGAGACACAGGCTGTGTTAAGATGCCATTAAGAGAAGGCATAAAGGTTTGGCAGAGCAGGTAGTGAGGTTGCAGCCTGGACAGACTTTCTTATTGCACTTGAGTACTCATCTGCTGGATTTTCTGGTTGTGTCATATTCACGTTAGGGAGAGAGGAGGGAAAAAGAGCAGGATGCGTAGGCTACTCAGTGATTAAACAAAAAAAAAAGCTGGAAACTTCTTCATGTGATTTCCATCCAGTCAGTCCTTCTGCTTTTAGAGAAAGCAGCATGAAGGAAAAACTTCAGTAGCCAAGGAGAACAACTTTTTCCTTCTGTTTTCCTGAATTAACTTACTCTCTTCTCCAACCTTCTCCCTTTTGTGTAGCAAGCATAGGTGTTCTATGCTCATTTCTTAAGAGGTCGGTTGCAGTAATCATCATAAGACATCAAAGGCATGTTGGCAGTTCTTGGATTCCTGCAAAGCTTCAAGATTTAGAATGATGGCAGTCTAGGTGAGTTGTTCCTGGTCAACAAGCTGTCTTGATCCCGTGTCCCAAATGAGAAGAGCTAATAGGGACATAAGAACTGAAATCAGAAAAGGATTTACATAACATGCTGGCAGTAGAGGAGAATTGGGCAAGAAATAATGATCTGCACATGGTAGTGACTAAAGCAGTGTGACTGAAATACTTATCACACCCAGCTGCTTGCCTTGCTGTTCTTCCCCAAACAAACAAGCAAATCCCTTGTAGCTGAACAATAGCTTCTTTACTGGTCCATCACGCTGGAGAGATCATCAGCTACCCCATGCATAGCAGGGTGAAACAGCTCCCAGAGCACTGTGCAGGTCAAAGTACTATATGTACCCTGTCTGCTGGAGTGCTATCACGGTGATCTTCTGGGTATTCCTAGAAGGAGATTTCCTGTACTCCCAAGCTCAACGTATCATCCAGAAAGTGCTCGCCTGCAGCAGGGACGGGTTCTGGCGATCTCTGCAGCTTCCAGCTATGCCGCATGCCCTTATCGCAATGAACTCAGGCTGGGCTGATGGCCCAGGTGCTGGAGGCTGCCAGCACGCAGGCAGGAGGTGGTTATAGCAGCTCAGGCTCAGGTCAAACCAAGGCTTCTTGCTGGGGCAGAGGAGACTGACTCTGTGGTGCAAAAGCAGGTAGTATATATATATGTATATATACACAAAGCCCAGCTACCAGCTGAGAGTCCCAAGGCTGCTGCAGTAGTTTTGCAATGAGCACACAGGAAACAAGAAGATCGCTGAGAACACTGCTGAAATCAGATTTCTGTCTTCACACAGGTCAAGCTGATTTAACTGTTTAATGTAATTGCTGCAGTTGCTTGGAAAAAAAAAGAAATAGTAAAACCATGTCCAAAATGAACCATTCATAACTGGTGGCCCATTATGTGTCACAGCCCATGTTGTGCTGAATAAATAACTGTACAGGTATTTTATATATTGAGCAACATATTTATTGAAACAAAAATAATTTACCTCAAACCAGCGGTAAAAGGAAGTCTTTACTGTCTAATTTAAATAGGCATAAGTTAAACTCGGGACTGAGATGATCTTGGATTTCATTTGGTGCCCATGGTTCTTTTTATGTGGTACACCTGCTTACACTTACCATCACACTGGAGCAGTTTGCTTTTCACACCCGAATGTCAGACACTGCTATAGATTCACAGTAGCCTTGGGGGTGCTGCAGGTTGGAAGAGGGGGCTGAGGCCTCATCAAGTGCCATGGAAAACACCCTCAAGTAAGCACGGCTGGAAGCAGGCAGGATGAGGGAATGAGCTGCCATTTCCTTTGCGCTGGAAGGATTGCTGCTAAAACTTGTAAATATCTGTTAGAAACAAACAGGGACGTTCACTTTGTCCTGTGATGCAAGAGCACCCATTCTGAATTTTTATCTCCTGCAAAGTTGTATTTAAGCTGATGTTTACCGTGGAAGTTCATGTTACAAGATAGCCTTTGATACTATCAATAACAAGTCCTCTTTGATGAAGTGAAGCTACAGAGTCACAAAGCATGCACTTGTCTGACCCTTTGCCTGGCTGCCTGTCCAACCACGTTGCACCGCTACACCCAGCCCCACGAGACCTGCTCCAGGGCCAAGGGAACTGAGCACTTAAGGGAAAGTGCTTTGTACAAAACATGGCGCTTATGAGTTTGAAAACGTAGATCCACCAAAACCTCCTCAGGCACAATGAGTATATTTTTTCTCCACTACTTACAGCGCTGTGAATTCTAGTTAAGGGCGTGTTTTGATTCCTAAAGAATTTTTCCTTCTAATCATAGACGTACTCCAGTCCTTATTCCAGAAGGCTTACTCCTTGTATTTTGAAGGTCTTATCCTGAAATTGGGATGCAGAGCCATTCTGAAAATGACAGTATTTTAAGACTTTCCTGCACTTACTCTGGCTTCCCACATACCTTCCTCTTGCAACCTTCCACCTTCCAGAACTGCAGCCCAGCCTATCCTCCTCTGCCAGAAAATCGGATCCCACAGGCCCTATCTCACACCTCCCGGTTCCCCATCCTCATGGCAGCTGCCCTCTTTCCCAAGGCACTCTATGGAGCAGCAGAACTGCTGAGTGCACAAGGCAAAGATCAGCCGTTCCGAGAGAGCAGAGAAGCATCGCTCGGGAATCACTGCACTGCTGCAGCACTATTGTATTCTGCCTTTATTCAGAGGCAGTCCTTTACCTATGAATATCACTACTACCTTACTGAACATATATTTTCAGGAATATTTTCACTTTTTAGCCAGATAGGAAGCGGATTTTGTAATTACCCTTCCAGCAACTTACAGCCAATTACTGTCTCTCCTCCTGATTCCTGTCCAGCAATTTGGTTGCAGTTATTGTTTCTCCAGAGCGGGCAGAATTTTTTGCTTTAGGAAATGTACACCTCGAGGTAATCTTTGAAGAGTGACAGGTTCTAAAGTTCACAAGTTTGATCTGCTTTGGGATTAAGCTACCTGCTAAACTACCACACGCCATCCAGTCAAGCCATTTCTATTATGTGCGTATGGCTGATTCTTATCACAAAAGATCAAGTTAATGATTTGCAGTCTTCGGCAAGCCTCTGGTTTCTTTGAACTTGCTTTTTGTAAGCGATATTCTCGGGTACTTTTAGTGCTTGTGAAGCTACTGCAGTGCTCTGGAGATTTTCTTTGTGCTCCTGGCTGTCAGAGTTATCCATTTCTAGGCCTGCTTGGCCATCCCCATAGCACGGGGAGAACCGTACTTTCCCATTGCCCTTGTACCTGCACTTGTAAAAACGCTAGAGGAACTGAAATTACTTCAAGTTCGTGCCCTGTCCTCTTTCAAAGCCATTCTGAGAACTTTCTTTGCACAACCTTTTTACAAGAGTTAAATCCGTTTCTAGTTCCAGGCAACACACTTGTCATACACAGCGCTGGCAAGGGACTGCTGTTTATTTCTTGCTTGGATGCAATTACACAGCCATGTGCCCTTGTTTTCAGTCCCTGATCCATTATCTTTGGCATTTACTGCAAAGAAGCTGCTGTTACGCAATGGAAATTTAGATGATCTCTTTTTCTTAGCTTACTTCTCCTCTAACCCAAGAAATGAGTACAGTATAGCCTGCTGAATGCAAGGAAACCTGCACCTGCAAACTTTTCTCCCCACTGCGTCACTACCAAATATGTCAGAGTTGCTTGTACTTCTTAAGTCTGTTTCCATCCCCTAATGGCACGAACCGTTGCCCTCCTGTTGTCAGCCTGCAAAAAGGCCAGCTTGTACAGATTTGCCCTGTAGGTTTGAATGGAAGAAGGGAAAAAAATCAGAGAAACTGCCAGCTTTTGTTCTGCCGCTTGTAAGCTTGCTTTGGTAGAAAAGTTGAAGAAATAGGAACATGCTTTGAAATAGGATTTTAAAAGGAATCAGCTTCTTATCTTCCCTTTGGGAAAAAATAGTGTGAAGGACAGAATAAATCAGACGGAAAAAGAAAGAAATTGACGCAAGAGAACTAGTCAGGCAGAAAGGAGGAGGTGGAAAATACCCAAAAGCAGCAGGAAAGAGGGAGGCACAGGTTGCCAATTAACACTTCGATCAAAGGAAAGGCCCGATCAAAACCTTTTTCCTCCTCTAAGAAGCATCACCCCTTCCCACTGCTTACTGCAATGAAGCGAGCTTTTAGACTAAGACTCAAGAGAATAACCCCAATACCAGTAAAGCCTGCAGAACTTGTTTTTTTCATAGCTGACACCACAGACAAACAAACAAATAAATAAATAGTAGTGCAGAATATCAGCACCGTGGCAGTCATTCCAGCAATCACTTCCCCACCGTGCTCTCCTATAGGAGAGCTGCAGCACAGGCCAGCGTCTCCCAACCCGTGCACTTCTTCACGGACAGATTTGCATCATGCAGACCCTCAGATTGCCCAGGAAGAACAAAACTGCAATGCTCAGAAAGAGCGTGGAAGCTCCGAGAATTTATCTGCCTGCTGGACAGAGCCCATCTACACCTGGAACAAGCGGGCACCTCTCTGTGCTACCAGTGCTGGGTAAAGAAAGCTGTGCAGCAGCTCCTCCCTGAACACTGGCTATGTTGTGACATCAGCCCTGTGGTTCCTGTGGCAGCTCCTGCAGTTCTGCAACTACATGAGTCTAGCTGGCAGGCCACCTGCTTGTTTCCATATCAGCAGCAGCCACGTGCACCATGTGCACCATGTGCAGGGGGCCTCCAG
This sequence comes from Gallus gallus, assembly GCF_016699485.2. Lineage (NCBI taxonomy): Eukaryota > Metazoa > Chordata > Aves > Galliformes > Phasianidae > Gallus > Gallus gallus. Next base: position 67,545,293 of record NC_052533.1, on the reverse strand, counting down.
GCAGGTAAAAAAAACAAACAAACAAAACCATCTCTTAATTACAGAGGCAGAGCAGGGCTGGATACGAACAAACAAAACCATACCAAAACAAGCACACGTGTAAAGAGGAAAAAAAAATAAAATAAATCACAGCTTTGCAGTTTGTCTGTCTTCAGAGCAAATCAAGGCTGTGATTAATTCATTACACATCAGAACTCCAAGCAGGCTCAAGCTGAGCCGTTGCAACTGGCATTATGAATGGCACACTTGAAAAACAGCCAGGTTGCTTTCCAGATTCATGGAATCATATCATAGAATCATAGAATGGCCTGGGTTGAAAAGGACCACAATGATCATCGAGTTTCAACCCCCCTGCTACGTGCAGGGTCGCCAACCAGCAGACCAGGCTGCCCAGAGCCACATCCAGCCTGGCCTTGAATGCCTCCAGGGATGGGGCATTCACAACCTCCTTGGGCAACCTGTTCCAAGATGTTAGCTTCTCTAACATCTTACCACAACATAATAATGAAAGAATATTTAAAAAATCCGTGATGGGTAGGAACTTCCTGGCTGCAGCCTGTGCTCCAGCCTTCAGGTGGTGGAAGGAAATGATCATTTCTAGTTGGAATTTTCATTTTCTTTTTTTTTTTCCTCAGCTTTCAAGTAGGCAAACAATTCACTTGTCTTCCAGAGCTCAAATCACTGCTCTAAGTAACAGTTTTCATTTGTCATTTTTATTTCCTCTGTGAGATGGTGATATTTATAGCAACATTCTCGGTCCCTTGCTTGGATGACTTGTGATTGCTACGGTTCTTGTAACAGCATTGCCAGAACAGTAGCAAAAGGCAACTGCTCCAGCACCGGTTTTTGTAAGCCATTACCTGTAGACACTCATCTGCCTACAGTAGTATGAGTCAGTGGAAATTACTGTTTATAGTTTACAGACCACATGTGACACCGAGCATGTTTGAAAGCAAAGTCCCTGCCTTGAATAGCTGAGATTTAAATTAGCTGAGGCAGCAGAGGAGGAGGGAGGGCAAGCAAAAGCAGGTCTTGCCAATCCATGGCATGGTGCCTAGTGATAGGTCACCAAGCAGGAAAGAAAACCCAACCCTGGCTTCATTATCAACATCAGGCCTATGCTCAGGTGCCCGTGACTTATTTCCTGAGAAGTCTCAAAACACGACCAACACCTGTTTGAACTCCTATAAGAGAGCTTAGCGCCTGCTATGATGCAGGTAGGATACTGATGTTTATTTTCATGACTAGTGCGTGACACATCCAAAGAAATTAGCTGTAAAATGTCTAGTATTCCTGCAAAAGAACGTAACAGATCCTGCACGTGGCAGGTACCACGCACAGATGGCACCAACGGATGGATGCTGGCTTCCTCACATGTTGAGTTGTTGTGGAGTTGCTCTGACGAAGGGGAGCAGCATTTGTGAGCATTCATTCATGGAGCTGGAGTCTCCTAAGCAAGGTAACGAATGCAAAGGTGGGAGTGTTCAAGTGGCCTAGGCAGGCTTGGGCAGTGAGCCCAGGTGAACCTCATGAAGTCCAACAGAACCAAATGCAAGATCTGGCCCCTGCGTTGAGGCAGCTCCCACTACCAATACAAGCTGGGAAAGGACTGAGTGCAGCCCTGCTGAGGAAGACCTGGGGGGTATTGGTGGTTGGGAAGCTGGACATGAGCCAGCAATGTACCCTCACAGCCCAGAAAGCCAACTGTATCCTGGGCTGCATCAAAAGTAGTGTGGCCAGCACAGCAAGGGAGGTGCTCCTGCCCCTCTACTCTGTGCTGGTGAGGCCTCACCTGGAGTACTGCATCCAGATGCAGAGTCCTCAGTACAGGAGAGACGTGGACCTGTTGGAGCGCATCCAGAAGAGGACCACAGAAATGTTCTATGGAATGGGACACCTCTCTTACAAGAACAGGCTGAGAGAGCTGGGGCTGTTCAGCCTGGAGAAGAGAAGGCTGTGAGTTGACCTGATAGCAACCTGGCAGTATCTAAAGGGCAGCTACAGGAAAGAAGGGGACAGACTTTTTAAGCAGGGTCTGGTGTGACAGGAGAAGGGGAAATGGTTTCAAGCTCAAAGAGGGAAGATTTAAGTTAGATATAAGGATAAAATTTTTTACAGTGAGGATGGTGAGGCACCGGAACCCAGCGTTGTGGTTGAAGCCCTGACCCCTGAGACTTTCAAGGCGAGGCTGGATCAGGCCCTGGGCACCCTGATCTAGCTGTGGTGTCCCTACGCACTGCAGGGGAGTTGAACTAGATGGCCTTCAGAGGTCCCTTCCAACTGCAAAGATTCTGTGATTCTAGTAAACAGAAAGCGTACAAAACAGTGACCTAGTCAAAAATTGACTATCAGAAGGGCGTGTGGGTAGAGGTAGGCAGGCAAAACTGTAATTAGGTCAAAGAAAAATGACAGGACAAGCTTATCTAATATTTGGGATGTCAGTAGCCAAATGCCAGGACAGAGGATGAACAGCAACCATTAAGAATTTTTACACAGGTAATTCTGACAACAGAGAATTTGGGGAGTAATAATTGAAATATTATTGGTAAAACGGTATTTTTAAAGAAAAATCAAGGTGAGAGCACAATAGCTACAACATAGACTACCCGCTCAAGAATAGAAGGAGCAATGTTTTGATAATAATAAAGTAGCTGTTGGAAAAGCAGCAAAATTGGAAGCAAACAGTCCATCAAGTGCTTGCAATAGGTTATGTAAGTTGTGTGAATGGCTCTAAGTCAGCCATGATTACTAGGATGAATCTGGTTAAGACAAACATGTATGGAAGCCAACCATGAAACCACGGTCATCATTCTGGAGGAAGGAAGGAGTATGCAGCAAAATCAAGGCATTCCTGCATATTTCAATAATTCAGAGCTATTAAAAAGCTCCCTGTCACGATAATCTTCAGAAATAATGTGAAAAAAATACATAGCGGAGCAAATTTTCATTAGGAAGACAACTAAATAAACACAAAAAGTAGATCAAACAATGGCTCAACAGAATATTTAAAGCAGTTTCTTTGCTTCAGCTGCCAAAGAGCAAACTACGATCAGGTGTAGCTGACTGATAGGAGCACAAAAGCTGATTCAAGGGTATCTGCCCAGACGACGTGTCGACATGTTCTGCTCCACTCATTAAAACAAAAGCAGTCAACTCAACTCTGAAGGCTAGTAGTTGAATAATAATAATAAAATCAAAACCAAACAAACCTTACCAATCTCTAAGACAGACAAAACCAGTACTTAAACCAGGGAAGGGACAGAACTCTGGATTCAGAGATTAATCAGGTGACGTGGGCAAAGATACAGCCAGAGAATTTAATGAGTTTTTCTAACTCTATGAAAATATGTGTTGAGAAAATCCACTGTTAGTCAATGGGAAGAAACATCTGTGAAGAACAAAGCAAGCAAGCACAGACACAACTGATTTAAAAACTATTTTACCCACAGAACATAATTTTTCATACTGCAGTCAGAGGTAGCAATAGCACTAGAAGTTAGGAAAAAAACGTAGGCCAAGTAGTCAAAGACTAGTCACAGCTGGCAGCATGAAAGATATGCAAGTAATTTATCCAGTGCTTAGAGGCTGTGGTTATATAAAGCAAATATAACCTTTAATCAACTATAAACCAGGCAGCATTGTTTAGAGTACATAGGTTGCTCTGAAAGTAACGCCTCCTATTTATTTCCACAGAAACTACAACTGATACGAAGAGCATAACAACACTGATAGAGCATATTCCCAGCTACAAAACACTACTTTTCAACTCAGTCATCACGATTAGCTCTGCATTTTTGCCAGCGATGAGTGAGAGCCTGCATGCTACGCGCACAGAAATCTGCACCAGTGGAGGTGCCCCACCGTCACTGGTGCTGAAATGCACCACCCACTGCCTCACCGCGCTCACATCCACTGCTTGGTCTCCATAAATATTCAGCAAGCATTGATGAATGTCAAGAGGTGTAATTTTTTCTGTGTGGAGGAATTCAGTGACACCTCTGCTTCATTTGCGCTCCCAGCCAAATGCCATTCTGTCATGCTGCCTCTCTGCTGCCATCTGTCGCACAGCCAGAGCACATAATGGAATACTGGTAGGAAGGTTCAACCACTACCGCCATACCACCAATGACACCTTGGGCTGATGATATACTAAAATAAATACTACCTTTGGGGTAGCACTCATAGTTTAGGTTAACCCTGAAAACTGAAGTAAATGACACCTCCCCCTACCTCCCGCAGCCATTTAGCTACATCTTCTGGGATAACTTAGCTAGGAATCTGTGATAATATTTCAACTTATCCTCATTGTAGAAAAACAGCAGAACAAAAGGTTATCCTTAGAGCTGCAGTTCTAACCGGCAGTGTTTATTTGGAATATTTCTAAAAACAACTTGAAACACCAAACATTAATGTTTCCATTTCCATGAGCAAGTAGCGAGATGCAAGTTTAAAACATACAGTATATTTTTCTACGTTAAAGATAAGGGATTACACAGTTAGGTTTAGGGAAACCCATAGGACAAACTGACCTACGACAACAACAAAGAAACGCATTTCCTGAGAATTTTAAGATTGCCATAAGGACTGTCATATAGGACTGTTATAAAGGTCAATTAACAAGTAATTCAGGCAGTAGCTTCAATCCTCCAGGTGAGAGCCCTGCCAGTGTGTGGCTCGCTTCTGAAGTGTTCACCAGAGGCAACAGAGCAAAGAATCCTGCTGCAACTAAGATCAAGTTTACAAACCACAGTAACTTGCATCTACACTTGAATTTCCCCCGCTTGCCCACAAAGGTCCACAGAAAGATTTGCAGCCCCCTGAATCACATTCACATTTTCCAGTGCGAGACCGAAGTAAAGCTGCAAAACTGAATGACTTTGGAAAGAACATTTCATTATGTTAGCAAACAAAAGCTCAGCACCTTGCAGATCAAAGAATTTGTATTTAAGTGTTTTGTTTAGCTGTCAAACGTAGAAACAAAAGTCTAAACAAAAGTGATAGTTTTGAAAGTAACACTGAAGAAATACTCAAGAACATAACTGATGTTGTACATTTTACTTCATTTAAGTACAGCAAATTTCACCCATCCTATGATTTATCGAGTACGCAAAATATGTACATAGAGGAAACCAAAACCCATAAAAAGACAATCATCTATGTGCATATGCGCATGTAACATATGCACATGAAATGTGCAATTTTCTTTTAATGCAAGTTAAACAAAGCGTATGCACAACAGAGTTGCACAACCATTACAGAACAGAGTGTTCTGGGTATCCTCATGATGTTTCGCATCTACAGCCAGTGCAAACTTACAAGGCACAAACTCAGTGCTGACACCGTAGTGTTGTAAGTTCAGGCACATTTCAATTTGTAGTTCTTAAAGATAATAATCAACAGAAGTGCTACTTCTGTACTAAAGTGCCAGCCTCTTCCCAAAGATTAAGCATTAAGTTGATGTAACCTGTACACAGTAATGATCAGCGGTGTTCGGATTTAACCTAACCTATCACTGCAAGGTCTGTGGCTATATCGTGCTATGCGCTCCACACCTCTGAGGGTATGCTGCTTCCCAAAATGCCTCCCTTACACTTCAAAGACTACCCATACCTCGCCAGCCTTGACGCGTGGACTCTTACAGGTACTACTCAATGCTTTTTCCTAACCTTAGCCAAACCTCTGATAAAACCAGACTTAAAAAACCAGCCATCGGGAAGTCTTTCACACACTTGCGTTTAACAAACCTTTGCTCAATTGCATAGTGACATGTGTATCAGCTAGGAAAGAATTAAAAACAAAAGCTTGCTGCTTAAGGCAAAAATTTTTAACACAGCACAGCAGAAAAAGCCAAATACCGGGTTCATCAGTATTTAAACAAAGCACTGGCTCATACAGTCTTCTCCTCACAGTGTTTTCTTCCTTACTTTCACAGCAAACACACACAGTATGCTCAATTAGCAAATTTTGTTGCATTTCTCTAAACGGAGTGATTAACACATAGGCTGACTGCTACTGAAAACACCTGACAAATCGGTTCTCTTGCACCCTCAAAAAAGGGCTTCTTTTTGAGCCTACCAGAAGTTGAAAACCCGCTTGTGCCCAGGTCTAATATAACAGCTAAAACTGATCATTTAAAAATTACAAATATTTACCATGAGTTGCCACATCACTCTGCTAAAATTGTGTTTTCCGTATTATTTTCCAATAGAAGACATTTAATAGACATCTGAAGAAAACAATACAATATAAAAGCGTAAGGGTCTTTGCAAACAGATCTTCTATTCCTTCTGCAAAGTAAGAAAGGAGAGAGTTTATTGGCATTTATTTGCAGTGCCATCGATAAAGACACGAGAATACTTAAGAAAGCAAAAAGTTCTAGTGATCCACAGACATCTTTGGCTTAGCCTTCCTGACCAAAGTCTTCTGTAAACTTCTTTAACTTCTCCAGGTCCTGCTCATTAACTGTTGGCTTTGTGCTAGCTAGCGACCTGAGCATATCGGCCTGTGAGAAAGAAAGCAAGAAAACATGCATTCAGAAAACGTACCGCTGCTAACAGTATTGCTGTGAAGAAAAGTAAGCTTTGAAAAGCCTTTTAAAACAAGTTGACTGTAGGAACTCTTATTGAAACAAAACTTTGAGTAAGCCTGAACATTTCTGCACGTGGGCCACTTTTTAACCTCCTGACGATAGACAATTAGTGAGTTTTTACAGGACTTAAGCCACAATCTGAGGTTCAGCTTTAAAACAATTCATCCATTCAACAAGTGTTATCTACCACTGCTTACTGCAACAAACTGAGCTTCCCATCTTACAGATTCATATTCCAATTCACTTTTAAGGACATCAGGTTGAAGTGGAAAACCATCACACGTTCCCACATATTCCAATGCCCACCAACACAGAATACTTCATCATTGATCTCCAGCAAAGTTTTACTGCTCATGACTGCTAACTTCTGTTTCTTCAGCTCAGTCAGTTTCGCATATTTACATTTGGCTACTAGAAAATGGAGTAGTTCAGAAAAAAACCACAGAGGTATGAACTCAAATTCAGCAGTTAAGAAACCTTATTAAAAAAAAACGTATATAAAAAGTCCTGGCCAAAGGCAAAGCGAGGAGCTGCTCAACACCTCACGTTACTATAAAAGCACAGGGTTAAGTTAAAGTCAGCATCATGATTTTCTAGGCTTTCTCATCTCATCGTACTACAGACATCCTACTTAGAAAGAATTCAAGTCTGATCTTTTTAATGACAAGAACTGATTCTGGACTCTGAAATAAGTCCCTGTGCAACTGTAGCACATCAGAGTCTACGTTCCATTAGAAGCACTGAAGGAATTGTATTTAATTCCAGGAAAGACTGATGAAAAATCCACTTAGTTTACACAGGCAGAAGTTTTAAGGCAGGCCTGCACTTGCTTGCATCTTTTCATGCCTCCTCCATGTGCAAATATGCAGATATTTCTCTCCTCAAAAGTAGTGATGGTTACATGTGCAAAGCAGTGCACTCTACTTTAGAGGGTTTTTGATCCCTATGCAACACACCTTCCTTTCATTCATTACAGAAACGTTTGCACACAGGAATGGCCATCAGCACAGATCTGATATCGAGTCCTTCCTTCAGACAATGCAATTACATTCAGAACATTTTGCTGCTTGAGGGTAAAATATACGAGTGCTCAATCATTTGTAACCTTTTAAACAATGTATTTAAACTTCAATTTCTCTCAAATATGATGTTTTGGTCTGTAGACAGAAGCAAATATTTTAACGTACACAAAAAATTCCAGCTGAACGTTAGCAAGAGCTGGCTGCATCATCTGTGATGAAGTATAATCCAAACTACCATTGCATCCACCAGCTTTTTACATTGCATTGGTTATGCTTGCATTTCTTTTGTGGGCAAAATTTACCTACAGCATGTTATTCCCAGTTTACACTGAATATAATTTCCCACTTCTCGATGTCAATAATAATGCTACAGAGCAACAGGAAAGTAACATATCGTGGGGCAGGGATTCTGAAGGTTTTAAATGAATAAAAGAAAAATTAAAGAAGGGAGGAAGATTCAGGTGCTGTCTATACTGCATGCCACTAGACAATAATAAATGCTTATCAGGGATGGAGAGCTGGCTCGCTGATAAGCATGTTGTATTGTCATGCTGTGTGTTGCGATTAAAATGTCATCCGGTATGTCCAAGCATGTCTAAAAACAAAGGGCTCAGCCAATTGCCTTGCATGCTGGCTCTAAAATGTCTTGAGTATTTTCAGGGTTCTGCAAAGCAAGAAACACCACCAAAAAATAAAAAAATAAAAACAAATGCCCACCATGGAAACTTTAGGCTCCAGTAATTTATCCCCTGGAACATCCATCCATGTCATTTCTTCAGCTTCAGGATCACCTGGAGAGCAAGGAGTGAACAAATCTACCATGATATTTGGATTCGTCACTGATGGTCCTTTTACCTAATAAATGAATACATAAATAAATAAAATAAACAAACTGAAGCTGAACATCTTTAGAGCAAAAGCATACTCTTAATTTTCTGTACATGCCCCACCCATTTGGAGTTGTGTAGTGAAGTGGAATTGTGTAAAGGTGCTGGCATCGTTCACTTTGAAAACGCACAGCAGTAGTCAGATACTTGAACTCATACCATGTCAGAACCAATGAGCCTTTAAGGTAGGAATGCTTGTAGAAAGCTAATGTGCCAGGTCTACTGTTTGGAGAAGACCACTCTCTTCTTAGTCCTCAGTCACTTTGGGAGTCCATTCACCACTAGTTAACATTTCTAAAAAATTCTCAGTAGTTATTACTGACTGACCCTCAAGTTGGGCTGCCATGGGTGTCCTTTTAAGCTTCCACTCACTGCACTAAAAAGTTCCGGGCACCTTTTCTGACACAATCTCTAACAGCGCTTGATAGAAGATGGGGCCATCTGGTGGAGGAACAGAAACCATCCCTTCTTCCAGATAAATAGACAGAACCTGAAAAGCTCCATCAGCTGCCTCTTATCTTTTTGCAATGCATATCTCAGACCTGTAGTTCTACCATCCTTCCTTTGTCAGTCACTGAAGTATCACACATCCCCATGAACACAGAACACATGCAAAGGCGAAAAAACAACTGTTTTTAACAGCAGAGAACTGGATTTGCTGTTTCAATCTGCTTTTAAAGCACAGCGAAGAAAAGCATGGATTATAACACTGGAAACTCAACTTGGACAAACCACTATCAATAGGCTGGAACAAGCAATGGGTTACAATGAGTTACAGAAATTGAGCAAAATGCTACAAACAGGAGGCAGGGGCAGATGGCGATTGGGACAAGGGGGAATAGTTTAAACCAACAGAGGGGACATTTAGGTGAGATGTTAGGAGGAAACTTCTTACTCAGAGGGCAGAGAGGCGCTGGCACAGCTGCCCAGAGAAGCTGTGGTGCCCCATCCCTGGAGGCGCCCAAGGCCAGGTTGGATGGGGCCCCAGGCAGCCTCAGCTGGTGGGGGGCAGCCCTGACCATAGCATGGGGTTGGAGCTGGGTGGGCTTTGAGGTCCCTTCCAACCCCAACCATCCCATGATTCTATTTAACTGGGACAAACCGCTACTATGGAAATAGTTAATAAAGCAAAGGTTTTTCTTATAAAAATAAGAATCTGCATCCAATTAAAGCACAAACAAAACAAGTGGAATAGACTTGCATCAGAACACTCAAAGCACTGTAGGCTTTTTTTCCTTTTTGGCAAAAGAGGTAAGAATTGCCTTTGGCTGCTCTGCAAACTGTGGTAACTGAGATTATTTCATTGTTCTGTGGCAGGCTGAGGCACGCCTCAGATGTCTGCAAATTTCAATGAAAGGCTAAAATGTGACAACCCATTGGCCAGAAATGCCATCATTGTATAAAAACAACAATGGATAAATACTTCAGGCATCACTGCTTAAGGGAAGGAATAACCCAGAAAATCCCTGATATATCAAAATAGCCGCTTATTTTTTAAGCAAATACAGTTTACAACAGCTCAAAATACTGTTTCAAAATGTTCTTTGACTTTAAACTGGGAAAAGTTCATCAAAAAACCTACCAAATATTCTTCCTCACCACCAAAATTACAGACTGCTGGCGTATTTTAACAAGTTGATAAGGCTTCCTCACTGCAAGCACTGGAACTCTTACATTCTGAACCATATTGTATTTAAGCGTTCCTTTCCCTCGGTGTCTTAAGCTGAATGCGTTCCTTATAACTACGTGGAGAAAAGTGCCCACCTTCAGTTCACACTGACTCTAGCTGTTCAGCTGAGGGCTCTGGATGAGTTACTGGTAAAAAACTAAGAAACTGTCATCATAACTCATGAGCAACAACTGCTGCCAACACGAGTTGCGTGTATGACACGCAGAGCAATAAAATGAAAGCTCTGAAAGCTTCCCTTTCCAGAGTCAAAAGTCCCTGCAGATAACAAGAATCCACCTTCACCTGAAGTTTGTGAATTTCTGTGAAAACAAAGTCTGCAGTACAAATGTAAACAGATTATTTTAGTTTCGCTCTCTAAAACCAAAACAACACCAAGAAAAAACTAGACAAAAATACTATCATGTTATTTATAAAATGTAGGTGAAACTCCAAGATAAGCAAAAAAAAAAGTCTTATCTATCTATAGTTACACTCTTTTTAGACATCAACTAAGTGTAAAGTAGTTTTCACTTTACAGCAGCATCCATAAGATGTTCCTTGCTGCCTCAGCAATGACAATGACCTCGCTCATCCGTCTTGCATCTTAACTACAGTGACAAGTAACTTCAGGGGATTCAATTTTTTACTGGAATCTTAGGATAATCTTAATTTTACAGTTTGAAGGACACCCTGAGCAAACAGTTGTGCAGTTGTAATTCCTCTGTTCCCACGTAGATAAGGAATACGTTTATTTACACACATGCGCTAGAAAAACAATTACATAATTTGATATAGAAGAAGAGCACCACTGTAAGACTCCGATTTAAGTTGAACTCCAACCGAATGCTTTTAACAGCAGTTATAGAGAAGATAGTGAAGATTGATATAGTGAAGATTGATTAGAGCTTGGATTACACAACATGAATACCTAGAGATGAGGTGCATCAACTTATGGCAGGAGTACTCCTTTGGTAGGTAATGAAGAACAGCATACACACATCTGTAAGCACACGGTATTACCCCAAACCGAACTTGGCTTACTTACAACAAGTTTTCAGATCAAGTTAATTCTCAGAGTTGAAGCAATATGAAAAACGTTTTGTTTTTACTTACTTTTTTAAAGTGAGTAGCTGATTGCACTTTTCTAACAGGTTGCATCAGTGCATCGCGTACAATGATGCTTATATCTGCACCAGAATAGCCATCGGTTCTTTTCCCAAGCTCCCGATAATCTGCTTCTGTTAGGAGATTGGGAGTCGACCCGAGGTGAAGTTTGAACATGGCAGCCCTGGCATGGTCTTCAGGTAAAGGAATATAAATTCGCTTCTCAAACCTGGTTTCCAAAAGATAAAAGCACTGGCTCACGCAGGTGCACGATGGAAAGAAGTTTATGCAAATCAGTATATACTTTGTTTGTAAATGAAACTACTTTTTTCTTATGTATTATAAATGTTTAAAAATATATATCTCAGATATTCTGCAGCCTGTTCTCGTAAGTAATACTATGGCTATCATAAGCTAACATCTACAATTTAACAACTACTTCCTTTTTATGACAGAAAGTCTCTTCAGACTGTAGTTTCTCCAGGTTCACTCCAGAGAAGTTTGTTTTAAAAGAAAATAACTGAAGGAAAAGGAGTCTTTTAGTTTTTAAGTACATCTGAACAGTTTTCATAGAATCTTAGAATCGCTAAGGTTGGAAAAGACCCACAGGATCATCCAGTCCAACTATTCACCCATCGCCAACGGTTCTCACTAAACCATGTCCCTCAACACAACATCCAAACGTTCCTTGAACACCTCCAGGCTCGGTGACTCCACCACCTCTCTGGGCAGCCCATTCCAGTGCCTGATCACTCTTTCAGAGAAATAGTAGTGGTTTTTCACACTCAAAGAAAGAGCTGCCCGATAACACGTTCACACAACCAGTTTCTAAAGTTTGTAAGTAGAGAACGTTGTAGTTGGAAACAAATTTGAAGTCTTACTCTCAATATAGTTGTTGGTAGGAATGGTTGATACTTGCAGAGCTTCCTTTGAAGCATCTGTTCTCAAAGAGAGGACGAACTCCCATCAGGGAAATAGGACCGACTCCAAGTTCTGTAGAACACTATTAACTTCCTATAGGTAAGTGGGCCCAAGCCATGAAAAATTAATTCTGTTACTGCCACGCTCTACAAGCTCCTTTAAGTTTTTCGGACAAGAATGAGAGATACTCGTTCACACTGCAAAGAATGACTTGAAATGTTAAGTACCACATTCGTCTCTTCTTCCTTGTATGAAACTACACATGCACAGGATGGAAGCGACCTCTGGAGGCCACATGGTTTAAACTCCCCAGTCAAAGCACGGTCGAGTTGAATTAAGTACATCGATAAAATGACACTGTCACCAAAAAGGATTGTTTCTTTAGCCTACAAAAATTACCATTATACAGGTTCTATCATCATCACAACATAATCACATTTGTCACATAACTGTGTTTGTCCTGTGTCACTCTGCAACTGAAAGATCCAGCTAATCAGATACAGATACAAATGTCATCCCATTAGAGAAAGGCAGTTGAAACGTACACTGAAAGATCACACAAACTGTGTGACCAGTACAGCAAAAACAATGCTTCTGCATTACTTAAATTCTGTGAAATTACTCAAGCTATCCAAGGGTTTGCTACAGTTGAAAACGATGGCTCTGCCGCCTCTTACCCTTCTGACTTGCTTATGTTGTACCTTGCCCCCCACGCTCACCAGGACACCAGTCAGCAACGAAACACAAGTTTTTTGCTTAGTCAAGTGGAATTAGCTGACTAAGAGATCAGACAGACTACAAGATATACATAAGAGAGAACAATCCACCTCTTAAGTGAAGGGGATATTTGACTCAGTCCACCTCATGAGACATGCCTGCAAGAATCAAGTGGATCACTCACTCAAATAGCCTCAGGATGAACCCTCACAATAGTTGCAAATTTCTTAGCATAAACATGAATACATCAATCATAGGCCAACATACCTTCTCCTGATAGCAGAATCCAAAACCCAGGGTATGTTTGTTGCTCCTAAGACCAATATTCCTTCATTATCAACACCAACCCCTATACCAAAGAAGAAATCATTTCACCATTTAGAAAATAAACAGAGACTGCCTGATAATGTTTTAGAACATTTACAAAACGCAAGGGGGTAAAGCTGCACATCTTTTCACATGTAAGCAATGCATTTTATGCGTAGCTGAACTCCTTTGATTCTGAAAACTATTAAACTTACCTTGCATCTGGACTAGAAATTCCGTTTTAATCCGTCTAGCAGCCTCGCTTTCATTTTCACTTCTTGACCCACATAGTGAATCAATCTCATCAATGAAGATAATAGAGGGCTTGTTTTCTCTGGCAAGCTGGAATAGGTTTTTCACTAATCTTAAAAAAGGAAACAGCTGCAGTTATCTTATTGTACACACAAGCAAAAACATGCAACTTTGGATTATGATACAGTGACTTTGTTAAGAAAAAGCTAAAAGTAAAAAATAAAATGAATCCCACATAAGATATTAACAAAGCTACTCAAAGATACAACATCCCTTCAGAACCACTAACACAGCATTAGGCTGAGATGCTGAGTGAGATACCACAGAATAAGGTAACTTTAGGCTTCCTAGTCTTGTTAACACATCTCATCGTAACATGCAGAGTGGATATATCAAGGGTGCTCATCACTTCCAACCCACATATGCCCATCTTTTATGTCTTCAAGATTTTGTTTGAAAACAGAATGTAGAAAAAAAACCTTCACACAGAGGAAGAAACAACATGTATTATCTGCAGGGCTACTGCAACAGATGAGCCAGAAGGTGACAAGAATCAAAGTACCCCAACACTTCAGACCACTTTGTTGTACAATCACAGCTGGGTTCAGAAGGGCATTGATCACCATTGTGCTGCTAATACCTTTGTCCAAACTAGTTTTAAAAACAGTCTTGAGTGCTGAAGCTGCTGTAGCACAAAATACAGTGCATTATGGTACTTTTACCTGACACTGCACTGAAGCAAAGAAACATCTAAGGTTTGCTTTAACAAGACACATGAACCTTCCTTCCAATTTAATTTCTTTAGAGTGTCCTATCTAGCTCTGAAAAATTAATTTCTTCTTGATAATATTTTCCTGGAACTCTGGCAACTCCAACTTACTTCTCACTCTCTCCTAACCACTTTGAGACCAGGTCAGAGGAAGATACTGAGAAGAATGTGGAATTGTTCGCTTCCGTTGCAACAGCTTTTGCTAGATACGACTTTCCTGTTCCTGGAGGTCCAAATAGAAGAATCCCTCTCCAGGGTGTTCTCTTCCCTGCAAGAAAGAAATCAGCTATCGTCAAAATGCTGTATCAAGAGCAAGTCTATCTTTCTGATGAAGCCTCCCTAATGTACTAAGTTTTCTGTATGTACCTAAGAAACACCTGTCAGATCGATCATTTACAGCTCAGCTGGAGCCTCTGATATAGCAGCATAATGCTCTTCTCAGACTCCGCTTACGCTACTCACTTCAACAGCAGTATTTAGAATGGGAAACAAATGCTGTAATACTGACCTGTGAACAAGTGTGGAAATTTAATGGGCAAGATAACTGCTTCTTTAAGAGCTTCTTTGGCACCTTCAAGGCCAGCAACATCACTCCATTTCACATTTGGTCGCTCCATAACAATGGCACCTATAAGAAAAGATTGGATAAACCATTGATACGTGTTTTTCCACTGTTTGCTTACCATATATTTGAAAAAAGAAATCCACGTGTATGTTTACATTAAATAAAAACAAGCCATTTCCACACAGATTTAAGCATCAAACAGTGCTACTCAAATGGATATTATTTCTACAGAGATTTGGCACTCTTTTTTTCTTTAACCACAATAAACCATCAATAAGCAGAGAGTTGTTAGAAGTTCTGCAGTGTGCAAACTAACTCTGCAACTGCGCAGAAAACATACCAACGGCAGATACAGAAGAGTACACTTCCTAAAAAGAGATCAACATGACGTACACCCTGATGAAGCAGGCCCACTACAGTAGGATGCACAGGAAAGCATGAGCAAACACCCTGCTGTGAGCACTCAGTGTAAAAAGAAAGCCTGGAGTAGAGACCAACATCAATCTGTATTGCATCCAAACCAGAAGAGGCAAAAAAGTGTCTCACTAAGTTGCAGAAAATGTGAACAGTTCACACAAGACGGATTACTGTTGAGAGAGTAAATGTGTGCAATTTTATTTTCCCCAATATGTCACCATTACAAAGGAAAATCATGGAATGGTGGAGGGTGATGGAGGCCCAGCCTGGGGCCCCAATACATGTAGCAATGGACAGTGAGGTCACCGACCAAGCGTTTGTGATGTCAGCAATGGAAATGACTGTGACCTCGCTAGCCCTCACTGTACAGATTTGGGCTCTGGCAGAGGCCAGCGTGCACTCGTGCCTGGACTCCAGTTGAGCATAGCTGCGAGACTCGGAGCAGTGAGCGAGTTGGTTGAGTTGTGCTGTGGGGCTGCTGGCAGCAGTTCTTGGTGCCCACCCCACAGTACCACCAGCGTTTCCTCCAGCCCTGCCTGCCTCAGGCAGCTGGGGCCACACAGGGTGCACTTGTAGCAGCAGAGGTGAGTGGTGCAGGACATGGCCTCTGCGGCGGCTGGTGGGGAAGTGGGAGGGTTTGCTGCTGAGGGACCAGGACATCACAGCTGCCTGCCCATGGGACAGTGAGTGACTGTGGCCTCTCTCTCTGTTTTGCAGTTCGTAACACCTTCTGCCTGTTGCAGTACCTGTGAGGGGAGCAGCTTCCCGACCTCAGCTCTCCCAGCCCACCGCACAGCCCGGGGCCATGGACGTGCCATCCAACTGGGCCTGCCCCATCTGCGGGCAAATTCGGGAGGATGTCACCTATGTGACCCCCTGCAAACACCAGCTTTGCTACGGCTGTGCCATCTGGTGGGCAAACAAGAAGCCGAGTTGTGCCATATGTGGGCACCAAATCACCACCATCCGATACTCGGAGAGGTCGGACGACGACTACCTCGAGTGTGCTGTCCCGCAGCCCACAGCACACTCTGAGGACAGCCTGCAGGACGAGCAGGGGCCTGCAGAGCCGGTGCTCATCCCACCTGAGCACAACTTCCCCGCCGAGGTCTGGGCTGCCTTCTTCAAAGAACATCAGGGAGACCTCGAACCCCTGCTCCACTGGCTGCAGGAGGAGATCCAGGAGGCATCCAGCAGTGACTGGTGGGAGGTGGAAGTGGGACAGTGGACCACTATCAACTTCCTCTGCGAGCACGGCCTGGACGAGGAGGCCTTGATGCGGGAGCTGCAGCCGATCACCAACGGCGATGTGCTGCCCTTTGTAAGGCGGCTCATCAGCACCGCTGCAGCCCTGTACGGCCCAGCGATACGCCGCCAGCTGGACCAGCAGGAAGGCCGTGCTGCAGGACAGCAGGAGGACAGCCCCGCAGCCAGCCCCAGCACCAGCACCTCCCATCAGGAGCCTCCTGCCTCGGGCCCAGGCCACTCCACCAGCCCCACAGGGCCCAGCACCGAGGAGCTGCCCAGCAGCTCGACTGGGGGACCCGGGCACCCCAGCACCGCCACCACGCCCTCAGCGGAGGAGTCGCAGGAGGAGCCATGGCAGGCGGCGGCAGCGGGCCCCTCCACCCAGGGCAGGGACCGCTCATGTGGGGGGCCCCGGCGCCCCCCGAAGAGGAAGGCCCACAGCAGCCCCCAGGCCTCGCCCCCACCTCCCAAAAGGCAGTCCCGGCGGCGGCGCTAGGCTGGCACCGCACTGCCGTCAGAGCACAGCGCCAGCGGGCTGGGAGGCCAACATCTACCTCTCGGCCTGCTGCTTGCTGGCAGAATAAACATCAGTTAAAACAAAGAAGAAAATGTCTCTGTGTTATTGACAAGACTCTTGCTGTTGCTGTCCCTACCCATGCTGCTTTCTCTCTCTTCCGGTCCTAGAGGAGAGAAACGCAACTTTATTTCCACCATCATAATTCAGCATTCATGACAGTACTAACAAAGCACACATAGGCTCCAAAAAGCCGAAGATGGACCCCTCATGTTGCTCTAATCATAATCCAACCACCAGGACTTGGCTAAATTCCTCTCCTATTGCCAAGCTCTGGGCCACAGATTACTTCGTTTGATTTTAGCTGCTGAGCTGTGGTGTCCCCCTCCCTTCAGACTTCCCGTTAGTCAGTCTGAAGATAAAAACTCTGTTACCGGATGACTTTTAGATGGGACAGCTCACATCTGAGCTAGTGACCCAGCTGCACATTTTGAAACCCTACTCAAGACAAATCCAAAAGGCAAGAGAAATCTTCCCAAATGAACTAATGCCAACTACCCCAATGCTTATCTTTCTGTACTCAAGCACGGTGAACTGTTCAGTTGCCATTTTTCTCTACAAAGGGCTTTCTATTAGTTCACAACCAGTTTCTGCTAGCTATTTTCTTGTCACTTTCCCCTTGTGCCTTCAGAGCTCTGTGAATTGGTTGATGGCCATTTTCTACAATGGAAAGTGTACCGCTACTCGTGGCTAACAAATAAAGCAAATGACATTTGTTCACTTTTTGTCCATCTCCTTAGAGATTTTTACTTTTCCTGCACGCCTTTCTCATCAGATAGAAAGGAATATTTTTTGCTTGCAATCTATATACAGGAATCCAGCCACTCACTTTTAATGCCCTCAATACTTTTGCTAGGTTGATTACAACTCAGTTTTTCTTGTAACCAGGCTCCATCACTAAATTAATTAGTAGGACAAGTAGGAACATGAGATTAGTTCCAAGCTATCAGTTATGTGGACCTGGCATACTGTGGTAATTTAAATTAGCACACTGTAAGACATTACCCATACCAGGAAACAAATGGAACAGGACATCGATCATGGCTTCCTCATTTTGTAGGTGTAAAAGAACAGCTGGAAGACTAAGCCAACAGAGCGCAAAAGGTCTTTAAATATCAAGCTAAGCCACTTCTTTACTATGTAAAAAACTACTGCTAGCTGCTATATATTGCATCACTGGATGTGTACAGCACGTTATTTCAAAAACACAAACAATTATGTTACTCAACTGAGTAACACCCCTTATCACTGCAACACGAGGAAATCCCGCCTGTTGCTATGAACAAACAAGAATCCATCTTCCCGCCTTATCAACTTGAGTTCAAGCCTTCCTGTGAAAATGGTCCTGCTTATACTACATACTTGGATGACATCTGTTACTTGGATGACATCTATTGCCTCTAGGCAATAATATGTCAATGCACATAAGAGTAAAACTAGCACAGTCTAACAAAATAGCTATCTGGGATCTTGCAACTACTCCCTTTGGAAAATGTTTTCTTGATAAATGATCCAATTTCAACATATGCACCACTGAATTTCATGGCATGCAAACCCATACTGTCATAAAGACTGTACTTCTGGATGTAAAGAGTATATACTAGTTGAGCCACCTAAAGACAACAAGTTAACTGGCAAAACAAACAAACAAACAAACCCCCCAAACAACTAGAAATTCACTTGACCAAAGTCACCTCTATTTAAATAAACGGAGGCTTCAAAGTTACCTTGAAGCTGATTCTGTAGTTTCTTTTTCTCAGGATCCTCTGACTCTCCTTCCCCATCACTGTCATTCCTGATTTGGAAACAAGAAATAAAACGTTGAAATACACTGAGAAACTGCTGTCCTAGGTCACAAATCAGAAAGCAGGAAGTAGAAAAAACATCACTCCGAGGAATGAAAAAACTTATGATTTTAGATTTTTTCAGCTCTCTACCAGTTTACATCCTTGTAGTCTTGTTTTTCTACACTACAGTCTAACCCCCCCCTCCCACTGCAACCATTTCAACTTCTGTACAGACCCGAGCCCTTCCTCTTAACACACTTCTACATGCGTTGACTCAGCCTCTAGGAAACAAAAGCATCGTGGAAGCAGCAAAATGGCTTCACTGTAGATGCTGGCACTTACTCCTTGTCCAGAATTGCAACTGGTCTTGGTCAATTCCATTTAGTACTATGAAACTCTCTAGTCTTGTCAGAATAAAGGAAACTGGAAGTTAAAAGTAGAAAAAAGTAGACGAACTAGGGGACAAATGGAATGGAGACGTGTAGCCTCATGTTTCCTTCTACTATAAACCAGCAGAACACAGTACAGCTCAAAAAAATAAAACCCATGAAATGAGCAGACAATGAAAGAAGCTGAAAATCAGGGGAGGTTTCAAGAGACAACTGAGCAGTTCTAGCTGTTCAAGACTACCAAAAAGGGCAACCTCACCCAGAGACACCATTGTGAAACCTTTCTTCGACCCTAGCAAATACAAAAGAGGCTCTGCTTGTTCAGGTGGGCTGATTCAGCTCTCAGATGTGCAAAGTGAAAAACAGATGTAATAAAAGGAGAGCGGTGTATAGGCAGGAGCAAGGCAATAGAGCGATTCAGACCATCAGAACATCAGCCTATGACAGAACCTTGGAACCCCTCATCAAATGTGAGACAGATAAAACTCAGACCACAGTAATCATCCAAACCAAACCAACCAAATCTGGACTTATTTTCTAGTCATTAAGTATTTACATGCAGAAGAATTGTGTTACTAGGCTCACTGTCATCAAAACAAAAAGTATTAGTGTGAAACAGCTTTCATTCTTCAGTGAATTTCCTACAGAAGCATTGAAAGATGTAGCAAACAAGCACAAAAAAGCCCATAATATTAACTCACATTATTTTTCCTTTTTAAGCCCACTATCCTTCAGCATTAGTAGTTACCTGAAGCAAAGCACTTCAAAAACACTATTTAAAATGATCTCTGTTGAATCTTAGAATAAGCGGAGTTCAGGAAGTATTTTGCTTTACCTTCTCCCAAAACATACCCTTTTCCATCAGCAGGACCAGACTCTTTAACTGGCTTTGGTGCAGTTTTTTCTCTCTTTTTCAGATATTCTTTCAGTTTTTCTGCTCTGTCCAAGTATTCCGCACATTTCACTCTAATGCTCTGTTTTGCTTTATCACCCTGTGTTTCATCTAAGAGTGTGAAAAGAAACAATGCGTTGTTAACAACAAAACACACGTGCATCATTCAGAAAACATCTTTATGTGTTATCAAGATACCTCTCTCAGGGCTCACCACGCATCCAAATGTTTCATTTACTTATTTTTTCCCCTATGCCATGGAAAGAAGTGACAGGAAAGAAGTTAACGCCTACAAATCAATGGTAAGTAATCACTTTCAAATCAAATACACACCTGAACGTTGCTTTGCCTTAAAAACTTGACTGAACACAAGTAAGGACTGGAAGCTTTTTCTGTCAGTCTCTCAAACTGCTATACAGTGTCTTAACTACTTTTCTAAACTAAGCCATTGAGAGGCTGACTTCTTGTTTTTAGAGACCTTTTTTTTAATCTAAGACCACTTTATTTTTCCCCGGCCTGCTAATTTTGAAAGTTGTGCACATCAAAGGAAAAAAAAAGTCACAAAACATCTGAAAAAATGAGGAGTGGTCCAACAGCCACAGTTCTGTTAGTCGCTACTGCAGTATTCCAGATCAGCAATCAAGCTTGAAAATAATAAGTTCATGCGCTACGTTCCCAAAAGTCCATCAGCATGGTTAAAAGCATAGGGAAGTAAGTGGCATGAGTTAATGAGCACAAAACAACCTGTGGATACTACTAAGAGTTCTTACGAGAAGGGAGCAGGCATGCAATGTGCAACTTTTGTCCTTGCTATAATATAACACCTCAGCCAAACTACAGAGAGCAAGCGTCAACTGACAACAACAGTCAGAAGTTAAACGTTGATGTCGACAGAGGAGACTACTCCGGGCAATATAAAACTTGACTTCATCACCCCATGCATTACACTTACATTTAACAACGTGGATTAAATACTGCACAGCATGCTGGTACAAACGGAAGGCTTCTTCATAGTTTCCTGCTTTATCTTCTTGTGCTGCCTTACTAGCGAGGTCTATCGCTTTCTGTAACATAGGTAAATAATTCAAATGAGTGTTGTGTGAGTGCTTTGTGCGATCAAAGAGGTTTTTAAGCTGCTGCTCTGACCGCTTCTTGGTGGCCAGCTTTTCTGCTCCTTGATGTTTACCCAAAAGAGCTGCTGTTATTGAAGACTTGCTGTCAGTTGTCTTCATCAAATCCCATCGGCATCAGTGTTGATACTGGAAGTACACGATTACAAAGCAATGAAAGCAGCACCCTTTCCCTTCTGACCCAGTGCCAGGAGTTGGTTTCAAAGACTCATTATTTGGTAAGCTTCTCATGAAGGCTTTAGGTACTTGACGTACAGAAGTGAGAAATTCTAACCATCTCTTCAGTGTGCATATGGGGGGGAGCTCAATGGACAGGAAACATACCTAAATTATCACAGAAGTTCTATCAAGGACAATTTAGAGATGGATTTTTATTTGTTTGTTGAGATAATTTCAAATACATCTGGTCGTAATCTAAGACACTACATTGGCCTGTAGATATATTGATATTACTGTTATTCCTTTGATCCCGAGTGCTTTTTATTACATTTCAGATTACATTACAGATTTTTATTACATCCTTGGAACATCCGTACTGCTTCAGGACAATTAAGAATGACAATTCCAATGACTAAGGCACGTATGCTTAAAAAAGCCAGAGTTGACTAACGCTACCTCGAACTTCTACAGCCCTGTATGCATATTTCCACCTTCTGCCAGTTTATTTCCCAAAGGCAGGGACAGCGTGCTCGTGATGACTGTGCTAACATCAGGGAGCAAGGTGAAGACGTTCAACCTCATCACAGGGTTTTCACTACACACTGCTGTGCACATACTCTCAACAGTAACCAGACACTCTGATGCATCTCAGTCAAAACCGAGCAGATAAACTGCAGCCATCAGAGAAGGAGGAACAACATTGCTCCTTCTATTGTTTTGTCTTGCCTTTTTGGAAGTAGAGATCACCTCATTGGATCCATCTGAAATCAAGAGTAATTTATTTCAAAACAATCATCTGACAAGTAAGACTATGGATCCTTTGTGACAAGTGTTGAAAACAGAGCAACCATCTGTTTCTTTGAAACAGAACTTGGTCTTTCCTCACTGCTGACCTCGTGCTGCCCTCTACAAATTCATTGTAGAGGGCAAACCATTCAAATTCAGCACAACAAAAATAAATTCCAAGCAATAATTTCTGTTACTTTAGTGATTTAATTACCACAGGAACAGTCCAATGATTCTTGGATGCAGAACAACAAAAACAGGGCTATGACAAAAATGACAATATATCCAAACAACAAATAAGAGTTGGACTTGATGATCCCTGTGTATCACTTCCAACCCAGGACATTCTATGATGCTATGGCTCTGTGTTCTAAATGGCAAAGACTGCCTCTGTTCAATGGTAACTCTCTTAACAGGGCATCTTAGAGCCCTGCTCCTCTGAAATACAAAAACAAAGGTCTACATCCTGTGCTGACTGTTTTTGGTATTTTTTCAAATAAAAACCCAGAAAACCATCACTTGGGTTTTAGACTCTCAGCTCTGGTACTTTATTACATTAGGAAGGCTCTTAGCCTGCTACTGCAATGAAAAACACCAGTAACAAACAGGAAATAATTTATGAAAGTTGTATGAAATAAGGCATAGCTGTAACCATAAATGAGGCACAACCTGTATCTATGGGGCTATAGTTTGAGAGCTGGATGAACACCACCCTCAGAATGAACATTGGCTTTGCTCTTCTGCTTACTCTGGGCCCTCTGATTTCACAGAAGGGCGCAGGTTGGAAGGGACCGTAAAGCCCATTCAGTTCCAATCCCCCTTGCATGGTCAGGGCTACACCCCACCAGCTCAGTCCGCCCAGGGCCCCATCCAACCTGGCCTTGAGCACCTTCAAGGATGGGGCACCACAGCTTCTCTGGGCAGCCGTGCCAGGGCCTTGCAACCCTCTCTGAGTAAGGAGTTTCTTCCTAACATCTAACTTTAATCTCCCCTCTTTTGGTTTAAAACCATACCCCTTTGCCCTACCTCTATCAGACCATGTAAAAAGTCAGACTCCCTCTTGTTTATAAGCTCCCATCAAGTACTGTAAGGCTGCAGCAAGATCTCTCCCAGCTTGGTCACTATAAGCACTACATAGCCTTAAGCTTACAGGCATGGACATGGTTTAAATAGGTTTAAAACTACTTTTTGCACAGATTATTCCTGGATCTATTTTGAACCGGCAACACAAGCAGTTCACTCCCACAACCGAAGGCTAAAATAAAATAAAATAAAATAAATAATAATTAAAAAAAAAAAAAAAAAGGAATAGAGAGCAGACAAGCATTTCCAAGAGTCGTACTCTCAGAAGAAACCCAGTCCAAACTACGCCTCCAGCTCACAGCAGGCCGCAGTCTTGCCTCAGAGGCCAACGGGTCTTCTGGTCCCAGCCGGGCAGGTGACTACCCGGGGTCCTCCGGCGCCTCCGAGCCCCCACCCAGGCCTGCTCGACGCCCCACCGCTGGTGTCAGCGCTTCTGCCCCCAGGCCCAGCCTGGCGCCCCACCCCGCCGAGCCCGCCCTCCCACCCGCCGGCTGCAGCGCACCGGGGTTCAACAGGACCCGCTCTACCTGCAAGTTGCCCGACATGGCGGGGAGCCGGGAAGGGGAAGGACACGAGACGACACTGGCTACGGCCGACCGGAGCTGCCCTTCCCGCCACCGCCGCCCACCGAACCGAAAAGCCGGCCTTCGCTAGCCGCTTCCGCACCTCAGCGCCGGCCGGCCCGCTTCCGCTTCCGGGCAGCGCCCCGTATGCGTCACTTGACGTCAGCACGCCGCGCCTCGCCCCGCCCTATCCGAGGGGCTGAGCGCATGCGGGCCGGGCGCCGGAAGCGGAAGTTCGTGGGTTGGCGCGCAGCAGTGGTGCTGAGGGAATGGGGGTGGTGTCAGGTCCACCACTGATGTAGGGGATAGGGCTGAACCGGGCTGAGATCTGATCAGGACCTACTGTGGGGAGCCTGCTGTAGCAGAGGTTGGGCTGGATGCTCTCCAGATGTCCCTTCCAGTCCCTGCGATTCTGTGATCATTTCTGTAAAATGTTAAATAGTCACTTATAGGGTTTTGAATAAATCACGTTTTTTCCTCATGCCTCACGTTTGGGACACAAAGACATTTTTTCTTACATCTCTTCTTTCTCGTACCATTTGCTTGCTTTCAGCGGCACTGTCTTTTGCATAATCTGAGTGCAGAATGCTTTTTATTCACAGAACCAGCTCTTAATAATTCCTGACAGTCATAAGCAGTCAGGCGTTAGTCACCTGCAGCTCAGTAATGAAACTCAACTAACAGGTCTGCAGAGTAAGAGCAATGACGTGACTCAGAAAGCACAGCACATTGTAAACAACTCTTGTAAACTTGCTATATGGGTTTCAGACTAATGAACTTCTGCTAAGTCGGTGCAACAGTTGTGTTAAATTACTGTCATATCCTTCCCTATGTTATTGTAATACTGTTGAGGAAATGCTTCCTTAGATTCACAATCCTCGTTTTTCTACCTGCCTCCAACTAAGCCCAGTACAGTCTGCTCTGGGATGAAGGTAAAAGGCACAAGCACAGTCAGCCCTATATCTAGGAAGGTTGATGTAATTTCTTCCTAAAGTCCTCTGCTTGGCAGCTTGTTTTGCTTAATGTCTTCATATGTGCACACCAGGCAGGATGCTGAAGGCTCGTTGTTTGGGGATGATCAGTAACAGCTGTTCTTCTATTGCAAATGTGAAAGGGTACAATGTAGCAAAAATTCCTGGATGTAATCAGGCTCTGGGAAATGAGAAGGCAAAGGAAATGTTGGAGGTAAGAGCAGCGTTCAGGAACCAGAATGATATGGGTTGGAAGGGATCTTAAAGATCATAGAATCATAGAATCGCTAAGGTTGGAAAAGACCCACAGGATCATCCAGTCCAACCATTCACCCATCACCAATGGTTCTCACTAAACCATGTCCCTCAACACAACATCCAAATGTTCTTTGAACACCTCCAGGGTCGGTGATTCCACCACCTCTCTGGGCAGCCCATTCCAGTGCCTGACCACCCTTTCAGAGAAGTAGTATTTCCTAAAGTCCAGCCTGAACCTTCCCTGGCGCAGCTTGAAGCCATTCCCTCTAGTCCTACCACTAGTCACACGAGAGACGAGGCCGACCCCCAGCTCACTACAACCTCCCTTCAGGTAGTTATAGAGAGCAATAAGGTCTCCCCTGAGCCTCCTCTTCTCTAGACTGAACAATCCCAGCTCCTTCAGCCGCTCCTCATAAGGTCTGTGCTTCAGACCCTTCTCCAACTTTGTTGCCCTCCTCTGGACACGCTCCAGGCTCTCGATGTCTTTCTTACAGTGAGGGGCCTAAAACTGGACACAGTACTTGAGGTGCAGCCTCACCAGTGCTGCGTAGAGGGGGAGTCATCTTGTTCCAACCCTGTTTTCCTGTAGGTAGTATTTCTGGCTGTGCCATCTGTACCTATGGTTTTCAAATCTGTAATGCTACACCTAGCTTTTAGACCTAGGTCTAAAACAGTACACAAGTCACAGGCATGTTAGTAATGCCTCTCCAGTCACACTTTGCAGTCTTCCGAAACTCCACATATAGACATGTTTCTATGATTGTGAATGAGATTAAAAAAAAATAAATTAATAAATCAGAAAAGGCACGTGTATATTTACAGATAACAGGCTAAATATTATACTTCTTAATTAAGCTTTACTATACAGTATTCCTGTTATGTGACTTTGCAGCTAGTTTTGCCTAAGGAAATACTGGCTGAATGCTGAGTAATAACATCACGACAGACTCCTGAGGAGCTAATGAAGTATTACACCAAGAGTGTAGCTTCAGTTTGAGAGACGTGTATGGTCACATTTTGGAATGCTTCCCATTGCTGAGTTGCTGTGTTACAATATTCTCAAAATCCGTGTCAGTTATTGTGTTCAACTGAGTGTAATGACAATAAAATATATTAATGACGTTAAATGAAGATATCATAGAATCATAGAACATCCCAAGTTGGAAGAGACCCACAGGGATCACCATGTCCAGCTCCTGGCTCCACACAGCACCACCCAAAATTCAAAGTTGATGTCTGAGAGCGCTGTCCAAATGCTCCTTGAACTCTGGCAGCTTGGGGCTGCCCTGGGCAGCCTGTTCCATACCCACCACCCTCTTGTTCCCTCGGGCTCTGTCGCAGTCACACAGAGCAGAGCTCAGCGCTGCCCCTCCGCTCCCTGCGAGGAGCTGCAGCCGCCACCAGGCCTCCCCTCAGCTCCTCTGCTCTGGGCTGAACAGACCAAGGGCTCTCAGCTGTTCCTCATACACGTTGCCCTCCAGATCCTTCCCCATCTTTGTGGTCCTCCCTTGGACAGTCTCTAATAGTCTTATGTCCTTATATTGTGGCACCCAAACCTGCACCCTGTGCTGGAGGTGCAACTGCACAGCACAGAGTAGAGAGGACAACCCTTTCCTGCACTCGATGGCAGTGCTGGGCCTGATGTACCCCAGGGTATAGTTGGCCCTTTGGGATGCTAGGGCACAACGCTCAGTCACATTCAACTGTCTGTCAACAAGTACCTATTGGCCTGCATGAGGCCTGTCTGCTAATTGGGACTCTATTAAATCACATCACTGTGACACTAGGTGGCACAGGCACACATGATCTCCATGTTCCTTAAGGCTGAGTGAATCATGGAGAATGCTTCCTGCTATCAGTTTTTGGCATGGAAAGAGAGGAGCCAAACCACCGGTTGGTTCAATGCCTTGTGCCAGGAATAGGTGAATGCATCAATACAATAAGTCACGTCTACAGCACAGCCAGGCCTCATGTCAGCAATACTGCTCCACTGTGATAGCTGAAAGTGACTATAAATGACTAACGTTAGTGTGGGACTTTGGTGTTAGATGACGTGAGAGCCATGCAGTGAAAGAGAATTAGTGTGGCAGAGTATCTAACAGTGCAGGTAGATAAGGCAGGAAGGATAAGTGTAAGGAAAGATAAGGAGAAAGGCAGGAAAGTAAAACCTCTGTTTTTCTCTAGTTTTCTACCTGGTGAAATGATGAAGAAAGATCAGTTTGACATAGGTTAACAAAAACTGTCAGTAAGAAAGGTAGGAGTTAAGATGCATGTTGTCCAAATCCCACTACATTACTTTGACCCTCTTCAGCATATGCACAATGAGATCACTTGCCCAAGACAGGACCTCCAGTGGGCATGAAATCTGAAAATCAATTATTTGCTATTTGTGTTGCTTATCATTTCCAGATGAAATTCTACACGAGATAATTAGAGTGATGTCCTTGAAGATCAACCTTTTTGTCTAATTAAGGTATTTGCTATAGCTTCCAGATGTATTGCTTATCTATGATAAATATCCTTCCTAACTACAAGGCTTCTATAATAAGAGTAACGTCCTCTATAGTAACCAGTAGAAAGTAGGTGGAAGCTGGGTGTTCTTAGACAACCTGTGCCCATACATGGACAAAGTGAGGAGGAGGACACCTCCCTAAATGACCACCAGAGACCACTGAAGACCCACATGCAAGCACAGAAGATTCAGATGTGTTGGTGTAACCTTGTAAACGCAGTAATCTCGTGAATATGTGATAGATAGGTGTGCCTTATGTATTAGATAGGCGAGTATTGAGAACTTTTGGTTTATGGATGTGGATAGTGCTGTTATCCATCTTGCACCCTGAGCATAAATAAAGCAATATCTCTTCTATAGTGCCTTGTCTTTTCATTGTATTTCAGGAGACTTTGAAACTGACAACAGGCATGCAGCTTGGGAGTGCTCACAGTCAGTCTGGCCACAGTGCCTTCAAGCCTCCCCTGCACTGGGATGTGGTGTGACAAAAAGCACAAACACTGCTTTTGTAGAAGACCCAGACCACAGGCTGCACTAGGGAACGTGTCTGCCTGGAGCACAGTGCCCTGGGGAGTGCTGCTGGTACAGTAGTCCTGGATGAGTGGCTTCCTTCTGTAACCTTTTAATTGCACTAGAAGTACACCAGCATGGCAGAGAAGGGCTGGGTCCTAAGAGCCCTTCTTTCAAATTCACTCAGAACTCCAGATGTTTAGGCAGGGTGTTGTAGCTGTAAAGTCCAGGAAGAAAAGGTTTAAAGCTGTACTCGGCACCAGAAAGACTGGAGCCAAAATAAAGCCACATTGCACCCATGGCACTATAGGCAAAGGGTAGCCTTGGGGCAAGACTTGATGTACTAGAAGTTGAGGAGTCCTCAGACTCTGTGTCAAGGGGATGTGCCACAACTCTACTGTGCCCCTACCTGAAGCCTGAATCAGTACAAATGTCTCACGCATGGGTTAGGCATCCTTCTCTCAAAGCTCTTGGTCTTTGCACACTTTCTTCTGCAGCTGCAGCAGCAGCCAAAGGAAAATTAGGTCTTGCTTTGAAAGCCAGCCCCTTCCAGCCATGACTGGTCCCTTCTCACTCCACATCTGTGGATGATGCTCCCACAGCAGGTGGGAGAGACAGAGGCTTTCTTGAAGAAACCCAGCCCCTCTAGGGGAACACTGTAAAGTCACAGGGGAGGAGACGTGGCTTTGAGACAGTGATATACTCCATGCCCCTGGCGTTCTTCCCCTGAGTGCCACTGGTGCTGCTCAGTGGTCACATGCCACCAAAGTCTGCATTCATCTTTAAATGCTGCTGAGAATTCAACCTTTGATAAATCATCTGCTTTGACAAAATCGACATTCAAAAATTAATATTTCCTCTTCCATCCCCTACTTTTACAGGCTGGCTCAAGAAAACGGGAAGCTTAATGTGGACTTGGGTCTTACTAAACCATTTCACTGGGAAAGACATTCACAGTCTGTGGCAGATGGTAGCAGTATATTTTCTCTCATAGTACAGGAATGGGTCTGGTAGTACCTCTTTGGAAAGGAAAATGTAAATTCATACGTTTTGAGCCAAATTCCATCAGATTTCTTAGTTTTGTTAGTTTTCACTCCACTCCTGCTGGAAACTGAAAATATGGAAATGCTTGGAAATTTACTGTGATTTGGGTTCAGGTGTGTGTATGCAGGAAATGTGTTACCTTCCAGAGTAAGTCAGTTTATTCTAGAAATGGGATGACTCCACTTTTATACACTTGTAATTCACAGTGAGATTAATCCAGCCAATTGGGAAAACAGCCTTTCTTAAATTGTGAAAAACATGCTCCACTTCTATGTATTTTTTAATATACTTCAGCATTGTGAATTTGAAGTTTTTCTTCTACTGTTACATGCATTCCAACAGAATTTGTCAGGAACAAAAATGAAATCTGAAATAATATTTTTCTTAGCTTTGCATGTGTTATCCTCAAGGGTAATCACTGTCCTAAACAACATACTTATGGCTGTTTCTGAGCCTTTCTTCTTCATGAACTCATCAGAAAGGGACACTCATATTGGCAGTCTGTATAGAGAGCCAAGGACAAATATTTCGCCTACGTCTTCTCTGCGTAGCATTTTATATATTAGGTCTTGCTAGTGAATTATGACTGAATGGAATACAGTCCCTTCAGTGATGACTTCATTCATGATTGAATAAATGTAGCTTCAGGGCTGTATTGTTGACTTACATCATCCAATTTTGCCATCTGCAACAGCCAACACCTCTACCCATATATGAATTCAGCGAGGGATTTTGTACTATGTGTTGCTGGGATGTAGCAGCATTTCTCTTTGAAATGTCTTTACAGACGCAATGCCTAGCAGGCTTAACAGCCCTACCTGCTTCAGAGACACTGCTGTAAAAAGAAAAAGAGAAGCTTCCCAGCCAGTATTTCATCAAGTTAAAAAAAATCTAAAAGTTTATACTGTACCATTTGGATTGCTGCATGTTGACATCATTTAGGATTCTGAAAACCTAAAGAAGCTTTGGAGCAACTCCTAAGTGTATGGTAGATGCTCTCATTATGTAAGAGTGACAAATCACTACCAGTCTTCCAAAAATGCATGCTGAAATCAAAAAAGAAATTATGGATCTCACAAAACTGGATCTGCAGATCAGGTTCTACAGCCTCTGGTATGCAAGGGTTAAAGTAGAGTGATTGTTGTAGCTTGTGTCTCACAGTCAGACATAAATCTGTAAGCAGGTCCAAGTTTTGTAAATTGTTGCTTATCACCACATGAGCAATAAGTAATCTGAACACCCAGTGTAACAGATTTCTAAGAGTTAGGGCTGAAAGCATCATGAAGTTTATTCTTTTCTACAGCAAAGCAGGCTCTGTGTACCTGTCTAGCCACATTGTCTCTGACAAAATTTATCATCAATTCTCATCTCCATCAACTTTTAAGAATTACAGAATTGAAGGGAGGGATTGTTGAAAGGGATCTCTGGAGATCATCTAGTCTTACCCCATGATGAAGCAGGTTCCTTACAATAGGTGGCATAGGAAAGTGTGAGCAAACACCCTGCTGTGAGCACTCAGTGTAAAAAGAAAGCCTGGAGTAGAGACCAACATCAATCTGTATTGCATCCAAACCAGAAGAGGCAAAAAAAGTGTCTCACTAAGCTTCAGAAAGTGTAAACAATTCACAGAAGATGGATTATTGTGGAGAGAGTAAATGTGTGCAATTTTTATTTTCCCCAATATGTCACCATTACAAAGGAAAATCATGGAATGGTGGAGGGTGATGGAGGCCTAGCCTGGGGCCCCAATACATGTAGCAGTGGACAGTGAGGTCACCGACCAAGCGGTTGTGATGTCAGCAATGGAAATGACTGTGACCTCGCTAGCCCTCACTGTACAGATTTGGGATCTGGCAGAGGCCAGCGTGCACTTGTGCCTGGACTCCCGTTGAGCATAGCTGCGAGACTTGGAGCAGTGAGCGAGTTGGTTGAGTTGTGCTGTGGGGCTGCTGGCAGCAGTTCTTGGTGCCCACCCCACAGTACCACCAGCGTTTCCCCCAGCCCTGCCTGCCTCAGGCAGCTGGGGCCACACAGGGTGCACTTGTAGCAGCAGAGGTGAGTGGTGCAGTGGGGAAGTGGTGGGGAAGTGGGAGGGTTTGCTGCTGAGGGACCAGGACATCTGGACAGCTGCCTGCCCATGGGACAGCGAGTGACCATGGC
The DNA here is from genome assembly GCF_016699485.2 of Gallus gallus. Classification (NCBI taxonomy): domain Eukaryota; kingdom Metazoa; phylum Chordata; class Aves; order Galliformes; family Phasianidae; genus Gallus; species Gallus gallus. Next base: position 67,514,009 of record NC_052533.1, on the reverse strand, counting down.
CTCTCTCTCTCTTTGCAGTTCGTAACACCTTCTGCCTGCTGCAGTACCTGTGAGGGGAGCAGTTTCCTGACCTCAGCTCTCCCAGCCCACTGCACAGCCCGGGGCCATGGACGTGCCGTCCAACTGGACCTGCCCCATCTGCGGGCAAAGTCGGGAGGATGTCACCTATGTGACCCCCTGCCAACACCAGCTTTGCTACGGCTGTGCCATCTGGTGGGCAGAGAAGAAGCCGAGTTGTGCCATATGTGGGCACCAAATCACCACCATCCGATACTCGGTGAGGTCGGATGACGATTACCTCGAGTGTGCTGTCCCGCAGCCCGCAGCACGCTCAGATCACGGCCTGCAGGACGAGCAGGGGCCTGCAGAGCCGGTGCTCATCCCACCTGAGCACAACTTCCCCGCCGAGGTCTGGGCTGCATTTTTTGATGGACATCCCGAAGACCTCGAGCCCCTGCTCCACTGGCTGCAGGATGAGATCCAGCAGTTGACCAGAAATGGGTGGTGGGCAGTGTGTGTTGGACAGTGGACTGTTGTAGGCCTCCTTTGTATTTTCGGACTGGACGAGGAGGCCTTGGTGCAGGAGCTGCAGCCATTCTCTGATGCTGACTTGGTGCCCTTTGTAAGGCGGCTCATCAGCACCGCTGCAGCCCTGTACGGCCCAGTGATCCGCCGCCAGCTCGACCAGCAGGAAGGCTGTGCTGCAGGACAGCGGGAGGACAGCCCCGCAGCCAGCCCCAGCACCACCACCTCCCATCGGGAGCCTCCTGCCTTGCGCCCAGGCCGCTCCACCAGCCCCGCAGGGCCCAGCACCGAGGAGCTGCCCGGCAGCTCTACTGGGGGAGCTGGGCACCCCAGCACCACCACCGCGCCCTCAGTGGAGGAGCCGCAGGAGGAGCCATGGCAGGCGGTGGCAGCGGGCCCCTCCACCCAGGGCAGGGATCGCTCGTGTGGGGGGCCCCGGCGCCCCCCGAAGAGGAAGGCCCACAGCAGCCCCCAGGCCTCACCCCCGCCCCCCAAAAGGCGGCCCCGACGGCGGCGCTAGGCCGGCACCGCACTGCCGTCAGAGCACGGCTCCAGTGGGCTGGGAGGCCAACATCTACCTCTCGGCCTGCTGCTTGCAGATAAAATGTGGGGATTCAAGAAAGAATATTTAGAGCACAAGCTGCAGAACAAGATAAACAGCATGGGAAAGGAATGCTGAGGACAGAGGATGCCTCCAAGAGAGAAGAAAGTCAAGTGAGCTGCATGATCGCTGCCTAACAATCCTAATTGGAAGAAGAGTATGTGGCTAGGAATGACTCATAACTCTGATTGGAGAAGCGCCTGCATGCGTGGTTAAGGAGTAGAACAAGAGCAAGGGTGACCCTGTGGGATGTTTTGTTGACATGTAAAGGGGGTGGGAAAGATACCAGAGAAAACTTGGCAGTGTATTTAAGGGATATTAGAATATGCAATAAATGATTTGGATTGCTCATACATCTGAGTCCGTGCCTTGGATGCTGCAAGAAAATAAACAGAAATTCAAAAAAAAAAAAAAAAAAGGATAAGAAAATGTCTCTGTGTTATTGACAAGGCTGTGGGCGTTGCTGTCCTTTCCCATGCTGCTTTCTCCCTCTTTTTCTCCTGGAGGTGAGCACAGACATGCAGCTTTATTTCCATGACCATAAATTGGCTTTCATGACAGCACTAAAAAAACACACGAGGGCTCCAACAAACAGAGAAAGGAACTTATGTTACTCTAATAATAATCCAATAATCAGGGCTTCACTAATTTCCTCTCATACTGCCAGCTCCAGGCCACAGATAATTAAGTTTTGTTTGATTTCAGTGACTGAGCTGTGATGTCACCCTCTCTGTAGACTTCCTATTAGTCTGATGTTAAAAACACCAAAAATATGTGCTGTAATCCAAAGAGAAATTATGGGTCCCATTAAATTGGTACTTTGGGTTCTACAGTCTCTGTTATGCAAGAGTTCAAGCTAAATGATTGCTGTAGCTTGTGCACGAGTTTTGAAAAGATACCAATCTGTGAACAGACCCAGATTTTCTTTCTGGAATTCTCCTCCCCTGTGCAAAGGAAAGCACATTGTTTTTTGCTCTCATCAGAGAGTACTCTGAAATGAACATTTTTGAGTTAGACAGTGAGGAGCAGAAAAGAAATTCTATTCACATAGGTGCTTTTAAAAGCATTACCAGATTCTTCTAGACAAATGACAGAGGAATAACTTTTGCCATTCCATTACACAATAGAATAACTGAACTGCAAAACAAAGAGTCACGCTACAGGAGTAAGTTTTGAAACTGACTTGCTTACCTCTGATGCTTCCAGCTGACTTTCTCCATTCTCACAGTAGATTCAAAGTTCTTTTTTTTTTAACTGTGTGACTGTAGAGAGTAGTGTTCACAACTTAACTGCATGCTGTGCAGTCTGAATTAGAGCTGGGGGTAGGTGATAACACACCTCCTTCAACTGTTTTGTTTTCCTGAACTGTGGTTTGTCTCATTATTTTCTTCTAAATGCTATTTTAAGCAGTAAGAGTTTAAACATGCCTTCTGCCTGCCTTAGAACTGCAGAAGACCTTAAATGCAGAACTCTTACTGTTCTTGAATTCATGGGAAGGTCTGAGGAAATGGGGCCATCCAAGATGTCCTCCAAACAATACGTTCCCTCATTCCATTATGTGTAAGGTACAGTGGTGTTGTACCAGGGGGTGAGCACTGCAGTGGTAAGTGCTGTTGGACCTGTCGTGCAAGAATAGAAAGAAGTCCCACAACAGCCAAAGTCCAGTGGCTGGACCAGGAGTAGCCAACTATGTGGCTGCTGTGATTTGATCCACACCAGATTTCCAGGTTAGCATTTTCCTCTTAGACCCATCCTTATTAATCCCTAAGCCTTTTAATTAGTTCTTGTATGGAAAGTAGCAGAAACTGTATAGGAAGTCATTTATCTTTCTCTTCATCCTAGCCACTCTTACCAGAGTAATTTTCATCTTAAGCAGGAAGCTCTTCAAGCCAGGCTATTATTCCATCATAAACTGTCTATAATTCTTCTACACGTATGACATTTTGTCTACATCTTCCAATATCTGTCTCACTAACAAGCCTGTTTCTGTTTTTTATCCACAACCCATCGAATTTGGTAGCCATCTTTGCAGTGGGCTTTGGATCTTGACCCAAGAAAGGAAAACGGAAGGGTATTTGCACTGTCACAAGTTCCTATAGACCTAATTGCAGCTTTCCAAGTCACTTACGCCTGTTATGTAAATGTTAACGCTATTGTGGAGTTTATTAACTCGCTGGATTATGCATGAAGTATCCTCTGGAGTTTCCCCATCAAGCTTAATGGGACCATTAGATCTCAGAAGAATGACGAAAGCTATTTCTCAGTAGCTTACATATTACCTGGGTAGATGTAATGGGAAAGAGAAAAAGAAGCATTCTGTTATCAATTCCTAGCACTTTCTTTTGTTAAATATAGGCTATTTTTTTTATCATTCACAATTTTTCCTACTTTTCCTTTTTTATGGGCTGATATGTTCTGTGCTTTGTTACACAAATCTAGGGATCCTGGGTTAGTGGTGATATGAGCTGAATCAGCTGCTGAATGTAGGAATAGCTCACTTGCTTTCATGGGTGCTAATCAGTTTACATTAGCTGAGGTTCAGGGCCATTGTTTGTTAAGATTTACATCTGGATGTCAAGATGGGTTTGCAGGTATAACTTTTATAAGTGACTGGTGAGACAGCGACACTGTAGGGTGTTTTACTTCGAGTAATGCAGAATGTACACTGATTTTGTTGCCTTTAGCAGATCTGCCAAATACCAACTGAAGAAGCAAGAATTAACATGTTTGTTCCTCGTCTTAGTTGCATTCAGGGACAAGAAAAGCTCCATCCTCCCCTGAAAATACACAGCTGGAGAAAATTCAGACCATGGAGGCAGACCCATTTCCAGTGTCTATTTCAGCAAATATTGACTCTAAGCTTTTATTGTCCTTTAATATGCATATATTCATGCTGTGAATCTATGCTGAAGAACTCTGGGAAGGTGTGTGCCCTCACCCACATTAATCACCCAGACACTTCATAACTACCTGGATTACAGGAGAAAGTGACTCATCTACTGATGACACTGGATAAAAGCAAGAGGGGAAAGAAATCCCCAGTTCTCACACCTCCCTCCTCTGCACATAGTAAGGAGGCACTCAAGGGCATAATGCAAACCCAGAGCTGGAAGGGAGGCTGTGTGTCAGGGCCCAGGCCTGCTGCTGTGGGCAGCAAAGGCCATGTAATCGCTGGACATGTCAGTTCCTACTGCTCCGATCTGAAACCAGTTCAGAGTTAGAGGGAGAGGTCTGCTTGGTCTCTCTGCTACTCATGGGAAAAGCACTTCTGCCAATGTGATCTACTCTCTCTTCAAAGTTTCCACATTGCTTACGTGAGCAATCCTACCCCCATGCAGGCTTTCTTTTGGTAGGTGAGCCCCTGATAATTCGAAAATCACACCTACGCTCAGCTAGGAGCTAACCAGATCTATAATCAAGCACAGTATGGTGTGGCTATGTAGAGGAAGCATCTTCAATAAATGTACTGCAGTGGTAATATGCTTTTAATAAGGCAACTCTGTTCACATGAACAGTACTAGAGAGAAGCACACCAGGCCCTGAAACTTCAGGGCAAACAAAGGTTTGAAAGTATCCCTGAATTAAAATAATTGAGGAAAGGTGACAAACCTAAGCATGTTTGGGTTTTTTTCTGAGACAAGCATCGTGTGGGTTGTTTTGAGCCCTAGTCACAGCCTGGCAAAAGGAACCTGGTGCAGTCACTATGGGCACCAGTGAGGAAGGAAGAACAGTGTTGTCCCTGTCCTTGTGAGAAGGAGCTCTGAACCACAGTGCACATGTGTGGGGGTTCACAATACTGTCTTCCTGGAAGGACTGGATGCTTCAGTGGGAAGTGATTAATCCAAAGCACTGTCTCTCTGTATCTGATTTATCTGTGCCATACCAAGGCCAGTTATGCCCAGTGCTAAGAGTTGGGAGCAATGTCTTTAGGGAAAAGGTCAGATGCCAAATGTTCTGATTCCAGCACTTTCATTTCATCTTTCATTTCCTGTTCTCCAGGTTAAAGGCCTTGTTCTCACTGAAAGCTGGCAACTGTTTGGCCGCCTGTTATTTCAGAGTTGTTTTATCATTATTATTATTTTCCTGATGAGATGTATATCCCAAACAAGAACAGGCTCAATAAAATAAATGAATAGAATTAATTTCCTGTCTTTGATTAGAAATATTCACTGGTGAGGCACACTTCTACGTCAGCAGACATGTCTGCAGAAGGCTGAGTTCTTGCTGGACGTGTTGAAGCAGTGTGTTGCTGTGTGACACCATCCCTCATCCATCTCAGTGCAGATGCCTTGGGAAGAAAGAGGTAAAAAGAGAGGTCAGCTTGCCGCTGCTCAGCTTGTGTCTCTCTCAGTATAATCCTAGAATGACACTTGATTATTCTAAGTGCTATTGTAGTTGCAAATCATCGTGTGGTTTGTAACTGTCAGTCTGACCTTTACTAGACATATACTGGAAAATATTCTTGCCTGTGACTTCTCTCTATTGCTAAATAATGATCTAGACAGATACACAGCGAATACAGAAAGTTCAGTTGTATAGACCAACTGACAGACATTGTGATTTTACCCTTTGTTTTTTCTAAGTGTGCTGAGGAAGCAGGTTGTTGTATTGAAATAAAGGCATGCAAATAACCTGCTACTGGCTCCCTCCAAGATCTCAGGCTTGCTGTAAAAGCCGTAGCTAGGTCAAAAGGGGTTGCACCTTTTGTGACTGGCAGCATAATAAACATTCCCCAGTTTATTCTGCTCATTGTTCCATCCCACTTGTAGCCAATTTCCTGTGTGGTCTCCAAAGCATGAAATCTGCAATCAGACATGTCCTGAGTGTCAATGCATTAGGGAAATAAAATAAGGAAAAAAAGACAACAGCCGTCAGTTGGAGTCTGTGAAGGAGCTGAGCTGGTTCATAGCACTGTGTTGAGCAGCAGGAGCGTTCCTTGCCCCAAACGAGCCTGTCCAAGGGGTGGGAGGAAGGAAGCTGTTTTTCTTTTCCACTCAGCAGCGTGTAGCAACAACGCCCTGAAGGAGTGGCAGGGTGAGCCGAGACCTGGGGCTGAGAGCAGACAGGATGACAGGAGTCTTACCAGGTGGCTGCATCCCTCCTGCACACCACATGGCCAGGTGGTGGCACATGGGGATGGCTGCTGCATTCTGTTGCCCAGCAAGGCCTTCACTTGTGTTTCCCCTTGGGCTGTTGAAGACCTGAAAATGTTGGTGACCTGGAAAAGGAAGATGAAAGCTCCTCTGTTGCTTTGTCAGAAGACTGTGGCTTGTCCTTGTTATGCAACTTTGGACTGCAATAATGACGGTGTTTCACTTTGCACATCCCTTGTTCCTATGTTGTTTTGCCTCTGTCTTTTTTCAGAGACAGCATCATGACAGGAGATGTCCAACTCACAGGGAGCTTTAAAACAGCTTTGATTTTTTTTTTATTATTATTATTATTATTATTATTATTATTATTATTATTATCTAGTAAAGAAAAATCCTGCTCTTCATTCTGCTATCTTTTTAACTTGATTAAAATACAGGTTGCAATATGTGTGTGTTGAAAATTCTTGGAGGTCAAACCAAGCAAGACTAATTCGGTGACAGGTAAATGCAGGAGATGCACAAGCTGATGCAGTTAGTTAGATGTCATTCAGTCAGACTGAGGAAGATGAACTGGGAAGCCAAGCTCCAGTGCTTGTCCCTTGCAAACCTCAAGTACCTAAGGCTCAGCATCTTCTGCTTTTCAAGTCAGCATCTTTTGCTTTACTGCTTCTTCCTGGTTGGGCCATAAGTAAGATCCAGGTAAGTGACAGGCACTCCCATAAATACTAATGTGAAGATACATATAACATATACATAAAATGACTTTAGGATGTTATTTGTCTCTATATGTGACACCTAATATTATTTCAACATTATCTCCAACTGTAAATTAACCCCAAATATCCATTCTCTGGGGAAGCAGGACTGCCCTGTGAGCCACTCAGTTACAGGAGCCCGTGTGGACTCCTTTCTTTGAAGCATGGCAATTGGTTATTTCTCTCATGGCACTATGATCAGAAATCAGTCATTTCTCAGCAGCAGCTGGGTCAGGCAGAGGAGTTCTGTAAGCCTACAAAATGCCAGACCTCAGCTATCAAAGAGAAGTTACAGAGTGGAGCGCAGTAATGTTCACACACCTTCAGCTTTGTAATGTAGAGTTCTTTCACCTTTCCCTGCTCAGCTTTTAGAAGTAACCAGTGCACCCCCTTGTATTTGTATTTCCAGCCTACATGGTGATGGAGCTGGTGATGGTGATAGGAGGTGAAGGTGGTGACCTGTGCTATCTCTGTCAAGGCAGTTGAGTTGTCAGCCACTCCCCACCAGTGTGCATCCAGAAGCTCCTGAACCACTTCACAGAGGGCCGTCTTTAGTAGACTTGGGCCTGAAGGAAAGTTTGTTCCTTTGGCTCTAGATTACCTGCAGACATCTGAGAAGAGTCTGGCAGCCAACATTATTGCAGATTTTTATCAAAATTTCTCTCATAGTGTAAGGCATAATTAGATATGTGACAATAATTGCCCAGATGACACATTTTTGCCAGCTGTTCTCGATGTTCTTTGAATTGCTTAAACATATCCACACCTTAATGTTTGTTATGAATTCACTTATGGTAAAGCATACTAATTTTATGTTCACTGTCTGGTAAATAAATGAAGTTGAACCCTACTTCATCACAGCAGAAAGGAAAATAAGATTTCCTTTGGGTAATAATGAGTCTTTTGGAAGCACATATTTCTGGGATCTGATCAGGAAGCTGTGGTGTGATTTACACTCAAAACTGTCATTCCAGAAGTAGATAACAACTCCTCAGTTGCCACTGCCACCAAGGAGGTATCACGTCAGGGAAGACACGTACTTTGGTTTCCTAGCCCTTTCATTTGCCAGCATAGCAATCTTGAAAGCAAGCTCAATAACGTTTACTTTTTTTGTAGCACATGGGTGAGGTGTGGACAGCAGCTGTGTTTGTGGGTGGCAGTTTCCTCATGAAGGTTGACTTGGACTCCAGGAAGTCCTTGTTAGTGTGGTGGGCAGCTAGACTTCGTGATGGGAGAAGCAGTGTGGAGCAGAGTAGGCCACCTTTTCCTTGCTAAGGGCTGCATGCATTTTTCAAATCAAATAAGACTGTCAGGCTGCACCACCACCTTTCCCTCTCCCTTTCTTCCCCCCCCTCCGCATTGGATTCATCAGTAATCATGTGGCCAATGAGGCCTGAACCCAGTGGTTCCCATTCTGGAGATGCTGGAAAGGAGCTGTGGCTTTCTCCACCCTCCCAGCTGAAATCATCTGCTTGAGAGCAACACGGTGAGCAGACATTTCTCTTTGAGCACGAGCCCCACTCTGGCCTTGGGCTTTTGAGGCAACCAAGTACACCACACAACCCTCACAAAGACAACACTGAGACACTATCTTAACGCAGACACAGATGCAAAGTACTGGGTTGCCATCACACGTTTTGGTTGCCTTCCCTGTGTGTCTTTTTCACAATTACAATTTTTTACAAATCACAGCAATTCCAATGTACCTTGGAGCACTGGTTTTGCTCAGAAGCTCCTTCAGTTGCTCCTTCACTCCTGCACCCTCTCTTTCAGAGTCTTTGCTCCCTCCTGTCTGGTGCCTATTGTAGGGCACTTGCTGCAGGCAACGTGCCGAGGCTGCTGTTTCCTGCTGGAGCATGTTGTTGTGTTCAGTAGCTAGGCAGGCAAAGACAACTCAGGTGTGACTCATACTGCTCCTCCAGTTTAGGAGTTGCTTGAAGAATGATTAAGGGAAAGAAAAAAAAAAAAAAGAAAAAAAAGCGAGAGTGTGTGCGTAATTAGGGCTGGGAAAGTGGGAGTGGTGTCAATGAGCAGGCAAGCTAACAGACTCTTCTGCTCAGCAAGGTTTCGCCACAGGTCTCTAGTTCTTCGTGTTGGACCCATTTCATTGATTCATTTACCAGGATTATACCCTTGCAAAGTAAGTACAACATTTTTTCTTCCTCTGGTACTTTGATGCCTAACTAACAGTTATAAAATCTCTGCCGTGAAACGTAATCGCATAGAGTGAGCAGGATAAGGAAGCTCATACAAAAAGACAGCATGTGAAACTAAAGGTGGAAAAAAGCCTGCTCAGACTACAACATTCTGGTTTTGTCCCAGCATTGCTGTGTTTGTCCGTCTACATTCCTTACCCCTGAAAAGATTCGTTGCAAACGGTGAGTGGGGTCTGTCAGGTGAGACTGCGAAGACATTAGGAATTATTAGAATATTTAGACTACCTGTTGGCTGTTCCCAATGGCTTTTCCTGAATCAGAAGAGCAGGCTGTATATGATGCCATGAAAATGCTCCATATCTCTAAGTAGGTGTAGACTGTTTGAGAAGTTTACAAAAGAATATTCTTCTTGTTTTCCACATGGGTTCGTATGCTTTGCTCTGTTTGCTTTGTCTAAGCCTTGCTAGTTCAAAGGACAAGAACTTAAGTCTACTAATTACCTACTTGATCTTCAGTGTGCTCATCCGGTTGGAAAAATTCACTGACTCTTGAGGCACAATAAAGGGTATTGTGGAGACTCTCTAATTCCTGGTGTGACTTTCTCAATTGTGTTGCTGATGGTGCTTTTTCCACAACCTGATGAACACTCTGACTGATCTCGCTAAAGCAAAGCATCAGTCTGATATTGTGTGTTCCTCAGAGAAACATCTGTTCAGAGGAAATCATGTCTTTGTCATGGAGCTGTGTAACCTGCCTGGTGGAGAGCTGCCATTTGTGTAGAAGTAGGAGGAAGAGGCTCACAAGAGTTTTGTTCCTTTATATTTTGTGTTATCCAAGCAAGAGCTCCAGTAAGGTCATGTTAAATGAGCTAGTTTGGAGGGGGAATGCCCCACATGTGGGTTCTTTCATATCGTTTATCTAAACTGAAGTGACTGCAGGGTGTTCACTCACAGCTCATGAGCTGTAGCCCTAGTGCACAGCCCCAATAGCAGCCCAGCTTGGATGGCCACCGCCCGGTCTGCCCCGGGTGCGCACTCCTCAGGGCTCTTTAACAAAGGCAAGAATAAAATAAATACTTGCTCTGCTTTATCAGATGATGCTTACCATTCAGCTGACGTGACTTGTCAGGTTTCCACACAGATGTTGCCGTTCTCCTGATTAATGTTCAGAAGATAAACTACATTTAGCTTTTCTCTTAGTAAGCAAATAGCAAACAAAGCTTTGTTTCTGTTGGTTGCATTCAGGAGTGACAAAGCAAAAATAGTGTCCTATACTACTAAACACCTTTAAGTTATTTTTTTTCTGCACTGATTCTAGAGCCTCTCAGCTTCCTCCTGTATCTGAACGTGTTTCTTGAACTCTGTAGCCCCATCACAGCTTTAAGCAAAGCTGGGTGGATCACAGGCTGCATGTGCTTAGAAGGTGCCACCGTGCCGCGGGCCTCTCAGAATGCTGACTTGCTGCTCTCCTGGGAAAGCAGGGATTCAGCCAGAATCCAAGCAGCCCTTCTTGAAATTTCATTTCCAATTTTGTTGACTCCTCCCTGTGTGAGAGTTTCCTGTGATTACTGACTCAGGAGCTGTGTCTGGTTTCTGGGACTGCTCGTGGGCACCTCATGGGCTTTCGTCTTGAGTGGGGGCCTCAGCCCTTCTCACTCAGCCAGAACTTGCTGCAGTGGGGTCACTGACACAGCTTGGGGTGCTCAGGGCTTTAAAGAGGTTCAAGACTTCGTAATATTTCATGCAGTAAATTCCTTTCAAGCATGTGAACGCTGTGAGCTCCTATGTGTTGTATGTCATTAATGAATGCAGCATTAAAAAAGAAGGCTGATCAGATGCAGTTAAAAAAGATGGTGAGATAGAGATTATTCTTTGCTATCCAGCCCTTATTGAAACAGCAGGGTGAAACTGAGGGTGTTTTTTTCCCAACAAAATCCTCTGAATGTGCAATATATCAGTAGCAGCACTAAAAGAAAGAAAGTGATAAGCCTTGCCACTACCAGGAATAGATTCTCTTGGCATAACAAAGGCATTGAGAAGCATCATCAGCTACTGAGTGAACAGGAGGACTGTAAAAGGTTCACCACGAAGTACCTCCAGGTTTCCTCACTGAAGAGGAACACAGAAACCTTGCAGAAAACGATCCAGCTTGAATGGTACCAGAAAAGAATTTCTACGTCCTGGTGCATAATTCCACTGGTGTAAGGAAGAAGAGCATCATTTAAGTTTGCAAAATTTCACAATTTATTTCCTTGCTCTGAATATTTTGCCACCCAGGAGAGTGAAGCACAGGTAGCACATGCACATTTTAATATCACTGTAGGTCATTTGCCAATACGACTGAAAATGCTGATGTTAGAAAGGCAGGATTGCATTTCTGGCATGAAGACAGAAAGGAACGTGAAATGTTTTGAAGTTATTATGATTGCATATATTTTCTTAGGCGGTAAGGAAGATTTGGAAGTCAAAATAGCATCAGGGCAGCCCTAACTGAAGAAGGATATTTTACTCCGCTAGCAAATGAAATATTTTTCAGGTAGACTGCACACATCATTCTGGCATTGTGAGATTATGCGTGTTGTTTATCTTCACGAGAGTGGTAGATGTTGAATGACACATTCTTGGTTCCTTGGGTAATTTTCCACGGTCTCCCCAGTATGAAATGCCTGGGAAGTTGGTACTTGCTCATTTCTTCCATTTCTACTTCAGACAGAGAAAGTATGCATATGGATTGTGTGCTCGTGGACCTTAAAGTGCCCTTAAAGAGAATGAGTTCAAAGGGAAAAATAAGGCAGGCATCCTGTTCAGAGCAGTTTGTGTAAGGTGCACAGAAGTGCGTGTCTGTGTTGAGCGAGTGCAGAAAGGCATTTTAAAGGATGATTTCACATGTGCTCCTTTGACCTGTTGTTCCAAGTGACTCCCTCAGCAGCAGTCCCAGGTCTTCTTATTTGTTTTCACTGTCTTTTGCCACCATTTTGCCCAAAGCTCCCTCCTCCTTTGATGTATGCGGAGTCCATCGTTTCTAGCAAGCTTGACTTTTCTGGTAATTAGTTGCTTTTATATGTGAGAAGTTGTGACCACAGGAGTGACACAGGAATGATGCTTGTAGTGCTGACTGGCACTGAGTTCTCACTTTTACACCCAGAAAAACTCTGAGAACACTTCCCAAACCTCACTCTGACACCAGCTTGATTCCTGCTGACACTGTAAAATGGGATCTCCCAGGGTAAGCTTCATTACCAAGCATCTTGGGACACTGCCAGTGTCAAGGGAGATGGACAGACCCATTCTGCTTGAAAAGCATCTTACAGGGATCCTTTACATGTTGTAAACATCCTTCTTTTCATTTTTATTTGGGGATAACTTTCTCTGGTGCTGTATATTTAATTTTTTTTCCTCCTCAAGATGAATTGCTTTCTTTGCGTTCGGAGGCAATTAGGAAATATTTTGTTGCTGATACCAACAGTCAGAGCACTGTGTGAGGGCACACTGCTGGGTAAGCATGTTTTTCAAATTTGGATTTAAAAAGTCTTGATTTTATGCCATTATCCTTTTTCACTTAATTAGATTATGCAATATATTTCAGTAACCTTTTGTACAGCGTCTTCTAGCTAAAATTAAGCCAGGTGCCTTACTAAATATATAGAACATATACCTATGTAAGTTAATGAAAACAAAGACGTGAAGGCCTTTTCTAATCAAACAGATCTTACATGGAAATCAAAGTTTTCTCAGCTGTGTTGCAGCAAAAAAATACCCCCCTGTTCTGTTACTCCTATAAAAACGTGTGAATATCACAGATTATTTTGGAAATCTCTACTCTCAACTACCAAAACTGCCATAGCATCTCGATACATTGATGTCTGATGTTCAGCCAAGTTTGGACAGTATGACACATGCTCTTCAGTGCAGATTTTTGTCATTCAAAACACCATTCCAAACAGGGATGAGAGTGAGCGGTCAGAAGCAGGTGTCCTTGCTCTGGAGACAGTTCCCTGCCCACATGTCCCCTCTTCCCTTTCCTGTCTTCTCTTACCTAACTGCTGTCATCTGGTGAGATCTTTACTCATCTGATGCAACCTAGAATGCAAAAGGTATGAACTAGGTAAATGTTTAAGACTGCATTATTAAGTAGGCATTTGAGAGTAATCTCTGTCCTTAAGGTGCTTCTTGGAAGATCAGCAAACCTCTCACCGAGGTAATGCTTCAGATAATGCTACAGACTTTCCTGTTTGCGTCTTCTGTGTCAGAGCCTGAAACGTTATTGCAAATAGATGTCTGGATAAGAACAGAACTGTTAAAATCACCTTGCCATGCCATATAAGTTCCAATATTTTGCCATTTTTTTTCCTGGGCAGGGAACATGTTGAAGAAAGTTTTTGAGTTCTGTTGGAAGTCTTTCTCTTTTGAAGTCCCTTGCAGTATTCATCTTTTCCTTTTCCTTCTGTCTCTTTCAATAGACAGAGCTGCTGAGCACCCATTTATCAGATTGCCTCTCCCCTTCTTTAGGGACACGTGATTCTGGGGATAGAAGAGAGTCAAACTCACTGTGCCAAAGGAGTTACCGTCTTCCATATTCGTGCTGCTCTTAAGCTCGATGCGATATTGACTGAAATTCTGTGGTTTCCCTTTGTTGTCTTTAATCTACACAAATGGAGTTACACCGAAGTGCAGTTTTAGATCTATGAAAGCAGTCTGGAAGATCGAATATTCCGTGTCATTCCCAGAACGTGGTCCAGAACATCTGTCGTTTGGCACCACCTTTTCCATTCCTGACTGCATAGATCAGCTAACAGCCCTACGGCAATTGCAGTTACTCTGAACTGCTAGGAAAATATTTGCAGTCATCATTGTAAGTGATGAGTGGGCACATAGCAGTATTTATGTAGGAGGCTAAGTACTTAGAGTTTCTAGGATGATCTCAACCTACAGGACCGAACAGCTTTCTGGAGAGTTCTAGCAAGGGTAAGGAGAACAGGGAATCACCTCTTAGAGAGAGGATGTGCCATAGCTAAAGCTTTAATGAACAATTAGATGTGAAGCAAGAGACAGGAAAGATGATTGTGAGACTTTTAAAAGCCTATCAAAGCACTAGGAGAGCCCAAAGCATAGGCAAAGTACCTTATAAGTTGGCACATCTGAAGAGTATCAATTAAAAACATATTAAATCCATATGTTATCCAATGTGATTCAATATGTGTGGGTCACCCTGACCAACCCAGATTTCTCCACGTATGTCTGGTAATACTGGCTCTACGTAGCACGCAGAACTGCCAGCTGTCACTTGAAGGTAAGGGCTTCTACTGAGCCACTCGCATTACCTTGGTTGGGCATGGATGAGAGACTCCTCAAAAGCTGCTGGTGGTGTCTGAGACTGGGCAGGATTGGTCAGGCCTTTCTCGCCTCCCAGCGTATGTTCAAGCTGCCCAGTCCCCATACTGGTGTCCAGCCTCCTTCAGCAAGGAAATCAGTGACCTGCCAGCCTCACTGCAACAGGAGCTCACTCTGTGGGTCATCTCTATCCTTTTCTGTTTCAGGATGACGATGGATGCTCTGCAACTAGCAAACACTGCCTTTGCTGTTGATATGTTCAAAAAGCTATGCGAGAAGGACAGAACAGCCAATATTGTGTTTGCCCCACTGTGTACCTCCACATCTTTGGCTCTGGCATATAAAGCTACAAAGGGTGACACTGCAGACCAAATGAAAAAGGTGAGCTGTCGGCATCCTGCTATGTAGCTGCAAAATTATCAGAGGTGGCTTTCCTATTTATTCCTCTTAATGCTGTACAGGAATTCTGGTTCCCTTGTAAGCCAGGCAGAAAACTGTCCATCCAAAATTCCAGAATATTTCCCCAATCTATGGCTCCACACAACCAAAGAGGCTGAAAATCACTGGCATAGGGAAAAAAGCTTTCTCAAGCATTTACAAGGTCGATGGGGACATGGCAGAGTCCTCAGCAGTTGCATTAAGGCCTTGTCTCCTTTCAGCAGGAATGCTGATTGTGGCTGAAGGTGACTGCTGAAATCACTGCATTTTCTGGATAATTGTTTAGTGATTATTCAGGACTGCCTAAGCTTAACAGGACTGGAAATAATTTTGCCATTACCAAGTAATTTTAGCAGTTCTGTCTGTGCCATTTCCCCTTTCTCCTGCCATACAGCTAAGAGGAAGATAATGCAGTAGGAGGCAGCTCAGCTTGAGTAGTGGTTTGCCTTGCAAATAGCTCTAGATGCTCAAGGGTTTTACAGCACCACGAAGCAGCATCATGGTGATGGTGCAATGAGTTTATCAAGGTTGCTCTGTGGCAGTGAGAGGCTGCACGACTGCCTCTGTGAGAGCCAGGATTTACACAGCCTCTTTTTATTCCAGTGCCCACAGTCTCAGCAGTTACCTAGAGGTGAATGAGAAGCAAATTCAGCATGCATTTATATGCTGATTATCACCTGGCTCTCAGGGGCATTCCATGTATTTGAATACATTTTTCTTCGTTTAGCAGTTCCTCCTTGTACCTTTGGTTTCCCTGACGGCACATTGCTGGAGCACAGCCTCTGGTGCCTCTGCTCATCCTACAGATTGCAATGAGTCTATTTGCACAGAAACAAAGTGGTATATCCACAAAGGCCTGCTGGGTGTTTTCCCAAATAGGATTATTTAAAAAAAAAAAATAAAAATGATTTTTAGATCTTATTTCTAGTTTAAATGACACCCCAAAGCTTCCTTGTCATTTCAAAGTTCAAGCACTGTCTTTGCAATGGAAGAGCTTAAAACATTAACCTGTGCTTAATTTCACTTTCACTTGTGCCTGCAATTTGCATTGAACCGTCCCACAGTAAGTGAACATCCACATCCACAAATAGGGTTCTGTTACACAAGTGCACTTATGTTTCACATTTCTCAAGGTAATTTACTGTGCCTGTAAAGACATGGTGTGTTCAGGGAGAAAGAGCAGGAGTGAGGCTGAAAGGGAAAAGGAGGTCACTGATGCTGGTTGGGAAAGATGAGAAGGGTTGGGCAGGCTGTTTTTAATGGAACATGCACTCTCAGAGACCTTGCAACAGGCAGGCACCTAAAAGCAGAGAGGTTTAGGTCATGCTAGAATATCCTGGAACTGGGCATGTGATTTCCCGGAGCTGGGAGGTGGGTCAGCAGCCTTACCTCTAACTTACGTTCTGTCTGCCAAAGCTCACCTGCTTATCTGACTGATTTCTACTGAAATACCACATGACGTCATGTGTCAATAATCAGAAAACCTTGCCATATGGTAAGCAGTTTTTAAAGAAGTAACCCACTTCCAGAAAGGAAACTAACCGGAACATTTATTTATCTGGCCTCTAAACTACAGATTTTTGGACAAGAATGTGAGTTTGATAAAAGCATGACTCCACGCTGCAGATATGTAGTTCACTAAATCACTTTGCTAGTATGAACAGCTCTATGGAATTCTTTGGACTGCTCACAGGAAGGAAACACATTTGGTTAAAGTTTTGATAGGATCAAGTTTTTAGATTTATGTGGGGATGTCAAATAAATTATTTTTTTTTTTAGTAATAAATAAGAGTGAGAAGTCGTGTTGTTAGCTTGAATACAAAAAAGTCAAAGCTCTGGTCACAAACAGCATTATTTATTGCCAAGCTGTTAGGCCTGGAGCATGTCCAGAGAAGGACAACAAAGCTGTGAAGGGTCTGGAACACAGATCTTACAGGAGAGCAGCTGAGAAAACTGGGATTGTTCAGTCTGGAGAAGGAGAGGCTCAGGGGAGACCTTATCCCTGTCTACAACTGCATGAGAGGAGGCTGTGGTGAGCTCGGGGCTGACCTCTTCTCCCAGGTAGTATTAGTAGAATGAGAGGCCATGGCCTCAAGTTGAACTGGAGGAGGTTCAGGTTGGATATGAGGAAATTTTTCTTTTTCTGAAAGTGAGGTATTGGAACAGGCTACCCAAGGAGCTGTTCAAGAACTGTGTACATGTGGCACTGTGGGATATGGTTTAGCGGGCACAGTGGTGGTGGGTTGACAGTTGGACTAGATCATCCCAGAGGTCATTTCCAACCTTAATGATACTATGATGCTATGAGTTTTTAGATAATAAAAAGAAAGGTGCTCAGTATTTTATCTTGTTCATTATCAGGTGCTCCATTTACAAGACGTCAAAGATGTTTCTTTTGGGTTTCAAACGGTAACTGCAGATGTTTCCAAACTCACCTCTTTCTTTGCACTGAAAATGGTCAAGCGGCTCTTTGTAGACAAGTCGCTCAGCCCTACCACAGTAAGTACTGCAGAAAAGTGCTTGAATTGCTCGACCAACCAGACTTCAATGTTATTCAAAATACGTTCTCTCACTATTAGCTTTTACTTGACTAGACTCAGATGATGAACAGCATAATAAGAGTTTGTAGGAGGATGATTGTTCTGCTTGACCCCAAGCAATGCAGCCACTGCTAGAGTTGCAATTCTTTCATTAATATGTTTTAGGTCAGTAGGCGCAGTAGGTTTTGAATGCAATATGACTTCTATGCCACATCAAGGGCTTTGCAATATAAGTATGACTGGGAAGGATTTTAAATAAAGATGGTGGTGCAAGTGTGTCTAGTCCACACACCCAAGTAATTACTGCATAAAGAGTAGTTTTCTTAATCTAACTGAGGAGGCACAAGCCTGGTTATTCAAACAACACAAGTGAGGAAAGTGTTGTTTGGCCATGAAACTTAAGGACCTTGCAAACAACTGAGAAAAATGTTGTGTTTGTTTTATCAGAGTTGCCTTTGAATAGGGCCCCAAGCAAGGGCAACTTCAGCCTAGAAGTGATGTTTCAGAAGACTCACAGCCTGCTTGAATGGTGTTATAATCAGGTTGCCTGCTTTTTGGCCCCATCCACAGCAGTGAGCATCTCACCTGACAAGGATAGGCACACTGTGAGCAGCCTGTGGCCTTTGTCTCATCCCTTTCTTTTGCCCAGGTGTAGACTGAAGGCCACTTTATCCTTTCAAACTCAGGCAACATGTTCACTCCTGCAGTACGAAAGGTACTTTAGCAGCCAGTATAACTGTATTGAAGACAGTCTTGGGAGCAATCTGCTGAATGCGGCTGCGTGTCCTGGCTGTCACCTGCTGTAACTTATTAGCTGTCCTTTGTAATATACTCTCTGCCTACACCGTAATGAAGCTTGGGATACTGGTTTTGTAGGCCGTGTGGAGAGTCATCTAGTGAAGAACATCTAAGGAAGGTTAGCTTTGGTACCTTGTGTCTTTCAGGACTTTGTTAACTCCACAAAGAGGCCTTTTCCATCAGAGCTGGAACTAGTGGAGTTCAAGGAAAAAACTGAGGAAACACGGCAGAAGATCAACAAATCTCTCTCAGAGCTAACTGATGGTGAGTAGGGCCTAACCTCGGGGATGCTGATTACCTCTTTGAAGAATGATGTCTTTGTCTTCATGACATCTCCTAACTATTGCTTTTAGAAGTAAATATACAGTGAAAGCAAAGGGACTGCACCTATTATTTGGATTCATGAGGATTAGCTGTGTTAGCATGTTTTTAAATCATTTACTTTACTACTGTGGCATTTCTGGAGGCAGACCTTACATTAGCCTTTGGCAAAGCATCTCATTTGTTTTCATTGGGAAAGTTTGGCTCCTGGCTGCAGAGCTTCACAAACATCTGACATCAATACATCAAATCCTGGCCCCGTTCTCTAATGGAGAGTATGTGCTGAACTCTGAATTTCAGGCTGTTAATTAGTAGCTCATCTCAGCAGCACAGCTGATTTTGACCACAGGTGGACATGTGTTTCTTACTTGGAAACACTCCCGTGGCAATAGTTCTGCAGCACTTTTCCTGCAGTACCACTGAGCCACTAAGTCACAAGAAGTGCCTCTCAGTGACCATCAAGGCTCCCAGGCAGAACCTGCCCAGTCTGTGCAGGGTAGAGGTCTGGTACGCAGTGCCCAAGGCAGAGCTCATGTACATGCTGTCCATAGGTAGCTCCAGGGTTGGTTGCTGCCTATTGCCCTCATGTGGTACACATATGAAAATATGGGTGCCTGAGTTACATCTGCTCCATCCCGAGGTGACACAGGTGCCCACAGGGAAGTACTTTGCGCTGCCTGTGTGATTTGTGCATGAATGAAGACTAAAATCTACAACACTGTGGATTCAGTGCCTCATGACAGTGTTTGGACAGACACAAAATAAAGCAAGGGAAAGAATTATGTTCTCTTTTTGAAATCCATGGCACTATTTGGTTATGAACTGTAATTAGATGGTTAGCGGCATTTCTTATTCGGGTTATTTTATTCTTATGTATCACTCCAAAAGTGAGTAGAAGCTAAACTGGAACTTCCCGTGAAGTCTTGCTCTCCAAATGAGAAATATTTTTTTCAGTTCTACCTGCTGAATTTCGCTGAAGTTTCAGTACCTTCTTTAAAGTACTAAAGAAAAGCAGTAGACATATTTTTTATTCTGTTTTATGTAAACCGAGTAAAAATGTCACTTGGAAGATCTGTCTTGATCCCAAATTCCACTTTAAACATGGAGCTGCAGCTAAGGAACTAAATGCTTCTATTTGGGGATTTCCCTTTATAATTAAAACTGCTATCTGTGAGGTGCAGGGCAGAAATATTTTAATTCAGTACAGTGTTTCCATGTTCTGTGAAAACAACACATATGTTGATAATTTACTGTATTAATGACCAGCTTAACCATCTTCACAGGCAAAATGGAGAATATTCTGAATGAGGACAGTGTAAGTGACCAGACTCAGATCCTCCTAGTTAATGCAGCTTATTTTGTCACAAACTGGATGAAGAAGTTCCCAGAAGCAGAGATCAAGGAATGTCCTTTTAAAGTCAACAAGGTACGTCCTGAAATAAAATAGAGTACACCTTCTACTCAGATGAATGTTTGCCAATTTTGTGCTAAGGAAATTTCAATGAGAGCAAGTGAAAAATATTTGTTACTACTATGGCATTCTTAGACTCTCTGTCAAAACCTATGTGCTGTGGCAAAAGTACCTGAGCTGGTTTTCTTGTTACGTTGCTAGTTTGAAGCTGTTGGTGAAACAAGCACTAAAGGTCACCGATAGTAGGTAATTCTTTCCTTTAAAGCACATCCCCAGTATATTGTATTAAGTACACCTTGTCACATGAAAACTGCTCCCCTTAAAGTACCAACAGCTTTCACTAGCAGAGTCTTACAGCTAATATCGTTACTTACAGAAGCCAACAAATTCCATGATGGTAATCAATGTACCACTTTCATGCAAGCTTGCAAAGTTTCCTCTCTCATCTTCTCTGTGAATTAAAAGGAGTGCTAGATTGTCTCCTCTTGTGTTTTGCAGACTGAAACTAAGCCAGTGCAAATGATGAATCTGGAAGCTACTTTTTGCCTGGGTTATGTGAAAGAGTTGAATGTTGCAATCCTTGAACTTCCATGCCTTAACAAACATATAAGCATGCTCATTCTGCTTCCCAAAGACATTGAAGATGAAACGACTGGCCTGGAAAAGGTGAGAGAAAAAAACAGTACTGAGATGATGCTTTCCATGCACAGCTGTGTCGGTTAGCTGTGGGTAGCTTGGGTAGGGACTGTCTTCCTTGAATTCCTTCATTGGGTTGTTGAGCTGATTACATAGCAAACGCTTGTGAAGAACCAGTAATCAGAGTATGCACATTTAGTGGAGTTTCTCTGGAAGTCTACTCTATAGGTTAAATAATCATTATATCAATATAACTGAGAGTGTAAGTTAACTCTGAATGCTACAAGCAAAAGTTGTCTTTTGGACTTTGTTTTTTTGGGGTTTGATAGGACTGATGAGTTCAGAAATGGTCTTTTTGTTCCCACTTTCTCTGGACTGCACATTAATTTCCTTTGTTCTTTATGTCCTCAGCTGGAAAAGGCACTCACCCCTGAGACATTATTACAGTGGACCAATCCCAGCATGATGGCCAACACCAAAGTGAATGTATTTCTTCCAAAGTTTAGTGTGGAAGGCGATTATGACCTGAAGCCACTCCTGGAAAGCCTCGGCATGACAAATGTCTTTAATGAGAGTGCATCAGATTTCTCTGAGATGTGTGAAACCAAAGGTGTGGTTTTGTCAAAGATCATTCATAAAGTCTCCTTGGAAGTAAATGAACAGGGTGGAGAGTCTCTAGAGGTACCAGGATATCGGATTCTGCAACACAAAGATGAATTTAAAGCTGACCATCCGTTTATCTTTTTGTTTAGGCACAACAAAACTCGCAATGTGATTCTTTCAGGCAGATTCTGTTCCCCATAAGCAGAGAATATTAATTATGAAAAAAACCATAAATTTATGGTGATGCATGTTCCTGTAAAGCTTGGTGTCCTGACTATCACCTTTGAAAGGAATTCTAAGAGGTTCATATATCAACAGGGTAATACAATATACTCTACATATGCAGCAGAACTAGTTTATTTCCTTTTATTTAATCCCCTTAAGCTGAAGGATTCCCACTGTGCAGAACACATGATATTTGACTAAGAAGTATTCCATCCTCATCCACGAGAATATTTTGTTCCTCTGTGACATCTTTTTCCAAAACAAAATGAACAGAGAATCTGTTTTTGAAAGACTAGGAGCTGGAAGAGGCTCTGGGGGAAAGAGCTGCATTCCTGTTTCATATCCAAAACACCTTCCCTTGAGACTCATACTCACTGCCTAAAGGGGGAAAATGTGGACATGTGGTGTGATAGCCCTCCTCTTGTACTTGGCTATAGTCTGGTGATCCAGGGTGCCCTGCTGGACCCTGCTAATGCACGGTGAAACAGTGCAGCTGAACAACTCAGAGTTTGCATCTGTGAAACAGCAGCTGCAATATGGATGCAAGAGGCAATAATAAAACACCCAGAAGACTCTTCAGTGTGTGCTACCTCAGTTTGTAGGTTGGGGAGGTTGCACTCTACTGTGTGGGATTTTTTCACTCATTCTCCTTCAGACATGGCAGAGGTGACCAGTTCACTGCAGCTGAGAGGAACTCTGTTGTATATATCCTGAGAAAAAGAAGGCTGTGCAGTTCTAGGATAGAAATCACTTGGATTAATATTGAAAATGCCACACTCTTCAGATACAGATTTTCTGTCACTTCTGGATTCAGCATTAAGGAGGCTCCACACGTCTACCTGACCTCTGGGATTCAAGAAAGAAATAAAGGCTTTGACTTGAGTGAGATTAACACTGTAATTAGAAGTCTCCAAATTCCATATGAAATTATGGTAATTAGTTTTCCTTTCTATCTAAAGACTGCCTGCTGCATATGTTCAGTACTGATTTACCTAATTACTGTTCAGAATAAAGCACTACAAAACCTGTGTCAAATGTCTGTAGCACATCCAGTGTCAGTCTGTTCTCCTTCACTCAGCTTCCAAGAGGGGATAGGAACAGAAATTGGTAGATTCATTCAGGACACAGTTAAAATAAATATATGAAGAAATTAAATCTGTGACTGAATTGCCCTTTTGGACCGCACGATAATAGCTGACAATTAAGGAGTATAGTACTATTTGGTCAATATATAGAGTGAGTTCAATTATATATCTTCAAAGAAGGGGCCATTTTAACTGAGTATTCCCCTTGGTTCTTCAGATCTGAAAGAACCTAGAGATTTCTAAATGGGAACATACAACCCTTAATACATATTCCTTTCTTCTCATAGCAGAGAACAGCACAGTGGCTATTATGGATTTGGAGAGAGTTCTGTTTTGATTCTTGGCGTTCCCAACCCACATGTAGCCTTCAGTCACAAACGTTCAGGGTTTCACCAGTTGTCTTCCCTCTGTGAGTCTCTAATGCTCTCTGACTTATCTTAATATCAGACAGTTAGTGGATACATTGGTTCACATCTTTGAAGGCAATGAGGGGACTAACTCACCAAAACCAACAAGAGATGAGTCCCTGCAGGCATCTGGGGGTCTCTGCTGCTCTTCATCAGGCACTCTGATACATAGATAGAAGAATGCTATATGTAAGACTTAATTTCATACTGTCTGAGAGGAGACAGCCTGCAAAGACCTTTACTAGCTCAATAGCTTCAGTGATAAATGAGTGTCTGGAAAATGTTTTATGTGTCCCATCATTGTCTGATCTGTTTTGGAGGCTGCGGTTGGAGTTATTCAGAGCTGTCATCACTGCGGTGTCCCCTGGTTCTCCCATTGGTCTGGGCATTGCACGTGGGGTTGGCAGCCGATGAGCAGCTGGGCAGTCTGTACATAGGCAAGGAGGACTGGTTGCCTACAGTCTGTGCAGTTTCTCTGTGTTTCAGCACTGACTTGTGGTCTAGTAATTGCAGGTATCCAGCAAGCCATATCATACTTCATTGCTACTGCTGTGCTGGTCTGCTAGACTGATGAAAATCTCTGTTAGACTGCCTCATCTCTCTTTTTCTGCCTGGATAAGACTTATTGAAGGAGAAAAGCTGAGATATCACTCTCAGATTTTCTAGATCATGAAAATATTGCGGTGCAGGAGCCATTCAATCCAGCTCATACTCCATTTAAATGCTGATCAGAACACTTAGTGCATCCACGTACGTTCCCAGAGAGCTCCTTCTTGGTGCCTTTGCCAAGGAGGGCTATCCCATGAAAGCACACAGGAATGCTGCCTCCGGCAGAGACCTGTCTGCCTCCACCTTCTGATTAACACAAAGGTACCCAAGACTATGCAAGGCAAGCTGATATTTCAGATAAGAAGTTGCCTCAGTTTACAGAAGGCCATGAAAAGCTCTGGTTCATTTTCCATATCTGCTTCTTCTCTCTGCTTTTGGAAAATAATTCTTATTTCCTACTAGCAAGTCCAGACTAGTGTAATATTTAGTCTTGATTTGTTAAATCATCGTGAATTTTAGCTTTTACTAATGGTATCTTAGATGATCTAATATACTAACACCTAGTAAGTGACTTCAGATAAGGTGTTAGGCTTATACCACAGCCCAGTTTGAAGGAGCTAAGTGCGGATGGCAACCAAACAAGCAACAACACAAATAGGCCCAAATAGCCCATGGAGGGCCAGAAAGTACAGCTGCAGGCAGAGCTGTGATGTAATCCATCTTTGTGAGCCCCTTGAAGCCAGCAGGCCAGCCTCGTGCTTTTAGTGTAATGGACATCATACAGCCAAAAAGGAAGGTTATGCCATAATCCTTGCTCCATTCAGCAATTGGACTCGAGTGTACTAGCCCTGTTTCCTAGACCCTTCCAGTCCTATGGAAATTTAGAAGTCCCAATGTAAAACCTATTCAACTTGCAGCATGTGAGAGGAAAATATCAGAACAGCTCCCGCTAACGTGAGAAATGCCATTACAGGGTACTGTACTGTTCCACCCATTCTGGCCTCTGGGCTGTGGGCAAGAAACTGCATGGGAGGACATGGGAAAACCTGTGTGGGAGCTTGCATATAGAAATGTATTTGTACTCAAAGGCGTTGGCTGTGACGGAGAAAGTGAGCATAGGTGAGGACTTGCTCAGATCACCAAGCAACCCCACCTCACCTTTCAACACAGCATTACTATCCAATGATGGGTAACTGGCCTGATGGAAAAAAGCAAGCCATGGCTGGCTTTTGCAGGCAGTTGCAAACTGCAGTGTTATGCAGTCTAGCCATCTCATAACTTGCTTAGCTGCATAGTCATTGCCCACTTCCTGCTCCCAGCATTTTGTAGAAGAGAACTGGTACATCTAAATGCTTTGCAGTAGCAGGAATTGGTTTTGGAGATGAGCAGCTGGTTTTGAAACTTGAAAAATGCCACATACAGGCAATTGGCCTGGCTGGAAAAGCAGTGCGGTTTTGAGCCTTAGGTATGTTACATGTGCAAGTGTAGAGTCCTACACCTGGGGAGGAGTGACTGCAGGTACCAGTACAGGTTAGGGGCTGAGCTGCTGGTGAGGAGCTCTGTGGAAAAGAACCTCGGTGGTCTGGCGGGCAACAGGTTGGCCATGAGCCAGCAGTGTACCTTTGTGGCCCAGAAGGCCAATGGTATCCTGGGGTGCATTAAGAAGAATGTGGTCAGCAGGTTGAGGAAGGTGATCCTCCCTCTCTGTTCTGGTGAAGCCACATCTGGAGTACTGTGTCCATTTCTGGGCTCCTCAGTTCAAAAAAGTCAGGGAGCTACTGGAGAGAGAGTCCAGCAGAGGGCCACAAAGATGCCTGGGGTCCTGTAGCATCTCCCTTGTGAGAAAAGACTGAGAAACCTTGGGTTTTCCAGACTGGAGAAGATAAGGCTGAAGGGGGATCATATCAGTGATTACAAATACTTAAAGGGCAGAAGCCAAGTGAATAGGGCCAGGCTCCTTTTGGTATCCTGTGACAGGAAATGGGCGAAAATTCAACACCAACAAGAGGAAGTACTTCTCTACTTTGAGGGTAACAGAGGACTGGAACAGGCTGCCCGGAGAGGTTGTGGAGTCTCCTTCTCTGGAAATATTCAAAACCTGCCTGGATGCTTTCCTGTGCAACCTACTCTAGGGAGCTTCTGTAGGAGTGAGTTGAACTCAGTAATCTCCAGAGGTCCCTTCCAACCTCTACAATTCTATGATTCCATCCTAACGGCCTTAGAAGGGTCAGAATTTGCACATACGGTATAATGTTCTGAGGCAAAGCAGTGAAACAGATTGCAAAGAAGCTCTAAGGAGATATAGAGAGCAAATCAAAGAAATGAGTGGAGGAACGACGTCAGTGTAAAAGGGAGGGAGAAAGCACAGAGTTTGGAAGAACGAAAGCAGTGAAAGGTATTCAAAAATGGCACTGAAAAGTGGCTAGGACTCACAAAAGCAGCAGAAGAAAAAATGGAGAATGGAATGGGAAAGGCAATAGGCAGAAAGAAAGAAAAAGATAAAGAGGCAGGAACAAATGACTAAGAAGTCTGAAGAAATATGCAGAAAGGAAAAGCAAACAACAAAGCGAATCCAAATGGAACAGAAAAAAAGTGAAAAGAAGGAAAATATTACTGAGGAGATCTGATACTGTGTGCAGATTTGTGCTTCCCATCTCTTTCTTTGCATCTCACTGCATGTTGGGGACATAACCCCATGTGATCAGCCTCTCTTGGACTCCTATTCTTAGCTCCAGTGATTTAAAAGAATACCCCCTGGGTGGGGATTCCTGTTACAGATCAAGGAAATACTTCTTCCTCTCTCTAATTAAAATCCTTCCACTCACAGAAAGCTGGCTCTGTACCTGAATGCGTGCCTACTACCTGTAGGCAACATAAAGCTCATGCATTTCCTATTCATTTGCTCTATTTCTGCAAGCAAGCTCAGCCCCAAACAAGGGATCTCTAAATCCTAGCAAGAACCCTGCACACCCCAGTGTTCAAGTCCTGACACCACCAAATTCAAAAGGAACTACACACAGCACCACAGCCATGGATCTCCAGTGTTAATGCTGTTCTCCAGCTAAGGGCGACTTGGCTTTGCAGTCAGGAGATGTTGCCAGGATGCCTCCTGTCAAACTAGTTGGGCAGCTTTGAGCGAAATGCTGTTAGCACATTGCTAGATATAGGTTTCCTGGTCTTCTGCAGGAAACTGAAGGATGACATTTGCATGAAATTACAACGTGCAGCCTTTATCAACAATTGGCTAGAGACTGAATTTTCCCACAAGAAAGTGGAAGAAATTTAAAATAGAGTATACACAGGAAGGTGCTCCAGAGCTCAGCTGTTGTGTTCTTCATTTGACCTCCTTGCTCAAGAAGGTAAACATTATTTTTCTCTTCAAAAATAACTTGTCTTGTTGTTGTTGTTGTTTTGGCCAAATCAGTCTAAAAGTTGGTAAATTTCATGTTTATAGATGGGGCAAAGGGGGAAGTACTTTCACAGGCTGGAGAGAGCAAAAGACACTGCTAAAATTTGGGTGGTCTTCACGAAGGGAGGTGGTCTTCTCTGGGGTGAGGCTGGGAATTTAGGAACACATGCCCAAAGCTATGACTCTAAAGATGCCTGTCTAAATTCCTCAGACTTTTGACTGAAATTTCCCTCGGTCCTCCCTGCCTGCTTGGAGAGCTATAACTGCCACAGACTGAGTGGTTTATACCACATGCAGATGCTTTGCTGCCTACATCTCCAGAAGGATCAAAGGGCTGTTTTAGAGCAGCCCAACTCACTCTAAAAAAAATGGGCTTTATGAGAAGCGATGGTGCAGATCATCTGGGTAAACTCACCCATAAATTAATAGAAACAGGTTAATTTTCCTTCTTCACTCAGGTTTCCACAGCACAAGGAAAAGCCTTGAAATGTTCACCAGACAAGAGAGGGCATGCAACTCTTTGGTTGCGTGCTTGGGTGTTTCCTCTGTACCCTGGTCTCTGCTGCTAGGATTGTTTATGTTCTTAAACAATGGCTGTATATAATAGGAAGGGTGGAGTATTCTTCAGATTTTGTTTTGGTAATGGGGATGCTTCACTATCAACATATTTGCTCCTGGCTTTGGCAGCGGTGTTCAAAAATTTGCTGAGAAGTTTATGTAACTACACATTGGCATAACAAATAGCTTGCCACTGTATGGCCAATGTACATCCATTCCTGTTCAAGCAGGAATAATCAGCCTAGAAAGAAGCAGGAAAGATACATCCTGGAGGTACCGATGCAAAATAATAGAACCAGTCAGGAAAAGCCCTTTCCTGTATAAAAACAGCATCATGAGGGGCTAAGTTGCTTGGGAGATGGACTTGGCAACACTTCTCCTGAAAAGATATTTTGTGCTGAAATGTATTGGGTTTTAATTTAAAGCACATTGCTTTGGAAATGCTTTGTGTTGCATGGGGAAGACTCGAATTTCTGCATTAAAGGAAATTTCATTTTTCTTATGTGTTGTGTCCCTTTAAACCCAAAAAGCCACAGAAACACTTTGAAAGTTTTTGTATGAATGGTCATGAAAAATAACTTCTACAACCGTAGGCTTTTCATGTGAGGACACTGTATTATCTGTTGTGTTCTCCTTTTCTAGGATAGACACGTATCATTTCTGCCAATTCTCTCTTCCTTTGCTTATGAGAAATAAATGTATATTAAAGCACTTAAATGAGAAGAAGAGTAAGTATGCAATTGGAATTATCATGCAGCATCAGGGAAAACAGGTTTCTTCTTGCTTTCCCTTTCTACATATAGAACTGTCTTACAAATCAGGCTACCACTCTTTCAGAATCCGCATTTTATTTACTGCCTCCTCCTGTTGACTGCATAATGTAACATACCACATCTTTTAATTATGATAGCTTTGAGCGCAGCTTTTCATTCTTCAGTAAGTTTTGCCTTGATTTCATCTTTAGCCTAAAACAAGCTCTACAGAGAGAACAGAGCGTGAACAGCTATAGAAAAGGAGTATTTTTCACTTCACGGAGTCATGGAAGCAATTTGTTATCCTTACAAGACTTCTGGTATACAGTGGTATCTACGGAAGGAGGCTCTTTTCCTGGGTAGATCCCTGCTCACATATAACAACGCCAGCAATTCCACCTCCCAGACTGTTAACAGCTACTGAGCCATCATGCAAAGCATCTCCCTTCATCAGCCATAAAACCACAGCCCTGCTTGCTGCCTCTGCACAATTGCTAATGTTCTGTGCAAACAGTTTGTCTGGTGCAGAACAACAGCTGTGATCTTTCTGGAACACTTCTTTTGATCTTGTATTTTCTCTCCTTCCCACTCCAAGATCTTTTAAAAGAACCATTTCCATTTGTTGCCCAACATCTAGGTGTTCTCAAAGTTACTCTGCCCTCACGGTGGCTCCAAAACTCACCAACAAATGATTACAGAGATCATAAGCATGGCTTAATATGTGGAATCATACCTACACATACTCCCTCTCCAAATATCCATTAAGAAAGTTCACTAAATCCTTTGGTTCTCTAGTAAGAAAGTTCCTTCTCCAGCCCACATCCCTTCTCCCTCCACTGTTGCATTGCTTTTCTGGGGCAGCCCTGTAAATAGCTCACATGAAGCCACGGAATTGGTGGCAGTGGTTGTACCTGGACGTCACTCTGAAGACAGTCTGCTGCTTTTTCTAAAGGCATGGACACCTCTGTACGCCAGACGCTTGCCTTTAAGACCTGCTTCCAGCTCTCATGCTCTCCCTCTGTGCTTGGTGGTTGGTTCTTTCCCTGTGGGTTGGGGTGGAGGTGCCTCTCTTCTGTTGAGGAAGTTCATTAGCTCCTGTTGTCTCCTCGACGCCTTCTGAGGTCTAGACACACCTACAACATGCATCCTGACCTACATTCACAGTAAACAACCTCTTAGATCCATTTTAGATCTTTTACCAGCTGTGAAAGTGGAGCAACACAAACTTTAACATGAAAGAAGTGCTGAGTTTTGTTTTCAGAAGGTTGTGAATAATAGCTAACGAGGGTGGAAGAAAAGAGAAATGATTACTGCAATGGGTTTTTCTTGTGGTAGGATGACTGCCCATTTATGTTAGGCCTTCATATGAAGTACTACTGGACTTCAGGGTGAAACAAGTGTCTTAGAATGAAACATATATGAACTTTTTATTTCAAGTTAGGTAAAAGGAAATAAATGCCTGCACTTGCCACATATCAGCACCTTCATATGTTCAGCAACTTGACTTTCCTGTCAGTCTATCTTAGGCTAAGCCTTTTTTCTTGTGGGCTGAGTTCATTCCCATTGTCTGGCACTTGCTGCAAGCTAAGCTGCTCGCACAGACAACTTGCTGCACCTCAGCAGAGCCATAGCAACTTCTTACACCCTGGTAACTTTGGTGCCTGAGCCCCCACTTGTCATGCAAAAATCCTGCCTATCTCATACCTGAATGAGAGGCAGTGTGTGTTCCACATCTTTGCAGTCAGTGCAGGACGCTGAGTAGTTCTTGTCCCAGAGCAGGCTGAAAGCTAGAGCCACCCTGACCTGAGTGCTTTCTCTCCACACTGTGCTATGTATTTTCCCCTAAATAAAATATCTTTCTGGAACACAGGCCACAGTTACTTATGTCTGCAAGCAGCCAAGAGCATATGCTTTGCTTTTCTTACATTTTTCTGGTGTGCTGTCCAGAACATCCTTTGTTTGACACTAAAATTGATGTGTGCGTTTTATGGTACAATATTTTGAGAAAAACTTGAGTACTCCACTGCTATCCACACAACAGCTTTACAGTTATTTCCCTAAAGGACTGATAAGGGCTTCTTAAAAGCCTTTTTTTTTTTTTCAGATGGCATTCTTCATGAAAAGACCAAGCTGAAACTTAGTCCCAAATTCTTCTTACCAGAGTGGATTTAATGGCCCATAGGAAAGGCATCAGACTGCTGTATTTACAGTACAAGAGAAAAGAATGAGACAGATCTTGTCCTGCCATTGAACAGGAAGCTTACAGACTTTCTGGGGCTGCTGAGCTATTGCTTCGTTGTGAAATTGCCATTCGTTATCCATTCTGAATCAGTGGTTCCTATCAAATCAATGAGGAGACATGAAGTATACTGCAAACAGTGCATGTTTCCATAGGTAGTAGCATTCATAGCTGCTTACGTTCCTTCTTCATACATGAAAATAATTACTAGTAATTTTATTTTCATGAATCTGTTGTTTGAATCCTTCACACTGCAGCTCAGGTTACCAGATGTGGTTAGATGCCCGTGTAGTTTCTGTCACCCCAATCTGTCTCTAATCATGTTGTTACAAGAGGAAAGAACTGATGCGATGACACACATTAAACTAGTTTGTAGAAGGAAATCCACAGCTGACTGATTTAAATACCACAACCTTTTGCTTACAAATAAGAACAAGTAAGACAGATCACGGGAAACTCTCTTTTGGAAGGAATCAGATACACTGTGGGATAAGATGGAAAAACAATTCTCTCTAAGGAATTCTCATATGGTATGAGTATTGGGGCCCCTTTCCAGATCCTGCTGTATCCACATGAGTGTGAATTAATAGATGTGTGCAAAATCAGCTATTTCAAACTCAGAATTCAGCACACTTCTACTATTTAGCAACCATCTATGGGATGATTTTAGGGTGGACAGATACTTCACAGTATGATACAGATAAGCAATCAGCTGATTCACATTTCTCCTTTCCCTTTTTGCTCCCAGTAAGCTGCAGGCTTCACAATGGGCTCCATTTCTAGAATGATTATTGAGTTTTGCCTTGATCTCTACAATAAACTCAACAGAACAGCAAAAGGCCAAAACATTGTCTTCTCTCCAATGAGCATCTCTACCTCCCTTGGCCTGATCCTTCTAGGGGCACGAAACAACACTGCTGCTCAGATAGAAGAAGTAAGTACTGCTGAAATGTTCTGAGATACTTCCACATAGCCTGCTGTTCCCCCAGTGGCAATGCTGGGCTTTGCAGCACAACATGTGTGCTTAGGAGACAAAGATAAACACAAGCTCAACTGCTGCCTTGAGAGCAGTGCTTGGTGTGCTGTGATCCCTGCTCACTTATCAACTGTGACATTCAAACGATTCAACATGTCTCACCTACAGAGCACACGGAGCCTGGGGGTACAGGGTGGGCATGCAGAAGTCTGTTCCTCTGGTCACCATGCCTTTTACTCCCTGCAGTGCAAGCTGTATGCTCTGAGATCTTTTATTTCTTTTCTTATTTGTTTCTGAGAGCAGTAAGTGACCAATACTCCTAAGGTATATGTGGCATAAGGCAGTAGCTGGCTCTGGCTGTGTCCTGGTGGATCTTCATCCATTGTATTATAATATTGCCACAGGTCAGCTGCTGCCAAGGGAAACTCATTCTCCTTATGAGGTTCTGAGTGACTCTTGCTTAGTTTAGGAAAGCAATGGAGATCGAGTACTCTCAACAAGGGGGAATGGTGTCTAACTAAAAGAGCGGAAATTTAGGTAAGATGTTAGGCATATATTCTTTACACAGAGGGCAATGAGGCACCAGCACAGGCTTCCCAGAGAAGCTGTGGTGCGCCATCCCTGGAGGCGCTCAAAGCCAGGTTGGATGGGGCCCTGGGCAACCTGAGCTGGTGGTGGCATCCCTGCCCACAGCATGGGGTTGGGGCTGAGTGGGCTTTGAGGTCCCTTCCAACCCAAACCTTTCTATGATAGTTAATAAATCTACATCACTTATCCAGGACAGCCCAGTAAATCTTTCAAACAAGGAAAATGCCTTTATCCCAGTTAAAATTGCCATTAATTTGACCTCTTCAACTGCAGGTTCTCCACGTCAGCCATGCCGCAGGAACTACAAGCCTTGAATCTGAGCTTGAAGGTGCAGTGCCCGAAAACAAGTCTGAACTAAGCCAGGAAAGAGAGTCTTCCCCCTCTCTGGTACGTCTTTTGTAGTACAAGAGTCCTTTCACTCCACAGTAGCCTATTAGTTGTAAAGCACCACAGCCTGCCACAGGAGGGAGTCAAGATCCCATGCACAACATCTGCCTGGTCTACTACGCCTGATTGAAGGTGTTCCCTTGTAATCAGCCAAGTCCTCCATAAAGTCAAATACAAAGCCCCCACCAGAAGGAAGATCAGGTTACAAAGCTTAGGTTAGCTGAATTTAAATATAATTACAGTGGGAACTAGCCCTACGCTGCAATCTAATGAGGATGCAAATGAACAACCAAAGCTATACTGAGGAATACTTGTAATTGGTGTGTTTGAAATATTCCTAGTGCAACACAGATGGGAATCTTAACCACGAAGCGTTCCATGCACTGCTTTTACAACTACAAAACCTTGGCAAAGACTATGTTTTAAGCCTGGCTAACAGCCTCTTTATCCAACAAGGATTTGAACCGCATCAGGTAAGATAACTGTACCTTGTAACCTCTGTGGCGCTGACCCCCAGCTTCCTGGCAACCATATGCTTCACTGTTGTCCCTCCATGTGTATTTTTGAGCATTGGAGGTGCTTCTTGGAGCCATATCTCTTAGGGTTGTTGGGGAAGAGACAGAAGTATCAGCTTTCAGCGCTTCTGTTTAAAACAAACAAACAAACAAAGTCAAGACAACACCCTGTAGAGCAAAAATAAAGCAGAAGACCTTTGACTTTTGGCATGTCTAACTTGAGCCAGAAGTGCGACTACAGCAAAAAAATGGCCTATTCAAGCTGTCTGCAAGCTGCTTCTGGGCTATCTTTCTATTTGCAGCTTTGCATTGCTGGCTTTCCTCTTTTTTTCTTTTTTCTTTTTTTTTTTTTCCCCTGCTGAATGATTTGGATACTTGAGAATCACCCAACACATCTTGCATCTTCTCTAATTTTTTTTTTCTTTTCTATTTTTTTAAATTTTTATCTGGACTTCAGGTATGCAGTTTTCTGTGGGAAGACATTGTCATCTAGAGACAAAAATGTATATAAATAATAAGAAAGACACAATAATAATCTCTTTTTCAAAGATTATCTGAATCAGCTTCTGATAGTTGATGTTTCCAAAGCCAAATTTTGTCTCTTTCAGTCAAGAAGACTCTCAGAATTTCTAAAACGTTTCTGAATTGTTGACTTCATGTTAAAGAGAATAAGCTCTGAACAGGTTTGGCTAATTCACAATCTTTATTCTGCTTTACAGAAATATCTAATGTGCAGTAAGGAACTATACAGAGCAGCCCTTGAAACAGTGGACTTCCAAAGGGCTCTTGAAGCAAGCAGGCTAAAAATTAATGATTGGGTTGAAAGCGAGACACAAGGTAAAACAGAGCAAAACTGTAGCTGTGCTATCTTCTCCCTCTTCCAGTGCTCCTTCAAAAAGAATTCAGCATATGATAAGTCTTGTTCATGTTTCTATGTTTCTCATGCCCGTCAAAGATAGTTTGTTGTTCCCAATCATTCTTTAGAGTCATCTACCAGCTAAACTATTTCTGAGTTAAAGACGTGTTTGTTGTCACATACTGTCATACTCCTACCCACATGCCTAGCAAGATAACTGCAACAGTACCTCTAAGGGTTAAATAGATTAATTGCTCCTGCAAATAGCCAACACTGCAGGTACAGTAAAGCAGAGGAGGGAAGTTATGAGCGTCACAGTGAGACTGGGAACAGCATAGCAGAGAGAGAAGACACCTGAGGACCTGGTGTTGACCTGCTCTGGTCGTACACAGAGCAATGCTAACAAAGATGAGTGATGTGCCCACCAGAGAGATTTCACTGTTACAAGTAACAACCAACCAGCTTTTGCCCTTTACAGGCACATAGAGGTCATTGGCTTTTTTTCTGATTAAGCTGAACATGAAATATGCCACTTTTATTTTGTCAGAGATGCAACATCAGCAGGGTGAAAACCTTATAAATCTTCCAGCTGAACTTAAGTCAGAACTTACTGAGGGAAATTACTGACAGATTAATAGATTTGAAGGCTTCTGATTTCTTAATGGTCATATCCTGACCAAACCTGTCCTTGGGCTGACAGAGCAGCCTGTGACTAATGTGGGAAAGAGCTGCAAACCCCAGACCATCATTGCTCTGTGTGCCTGTACAAAGCCTGTGCGCTTGGGAAATCCTACTTCACCTCTGTACAGAAAAAAAAAAGGGTAAAGGGAAAGATGCCCTCATGTAAACTGAAACAGAGGATTAATGGCGCTGCACCTTTTACCGTGGACAGGTGCCACCTGGAACATTCATTTTGCCACTGATCCCACAGTAGGCTAATTTGATGATCAGTGCCCCTTCCTCTCCCTAACAGGCCAGTACTAGGTAACAGTGCTGAGAAATTTACCATTTCTTTGCTTGTATTGTCCCTGTTCTGTGAAGAAACAAACAGTTGGATTTCTAAGGTACTCTAAAGCTAAGTTCACAGACAAGTAATTGAGTCTCAATCCAGAGCCTTAATAACAACTAATAAACACCTGTGTTTTCCAAAATTTCCTCCAGGTAAAATCAAGGAACTTTTTGCTCCAGGAGTGATTGACTCACACACCATTCTGGTGCTGGTGAACGTGATCTACTTCAAAGCATCCTGGGAACACAAGTTTGAGGAGAAAAATACAGTACAGAGAGATTTTAAACTGAATCAGGTAGATATGCATTGTATAAATCTTAGCATGATTTACCTGAGTTAGCATGATTTACATGAGTTGCAACGACTCAGCATTTTGTTTCAATGGCTGACAAAACACAAAGCTTCAGCCCTGATCAGCGCTTTTGAACCTAATAGTCACTATGGGCAGCTGTCATGGATAGAAGCCAATTGCAAAGATCTCATTTCACACAGGCTCTGTGGGGCCATCCTGGCTTTTATGCATCCCGTACAATTCAGCGTGAGCCATGCAACAGATAGGTTAAACCAAACCAATCAAAAAAAGAGGCCAGATATTAACAAGCCACATATATGAAGATGGAATTTGAAACAGGAAAAATCCTCACAGAGTGTTTTGGTTTATTTATAGTATCTGCAATGTTTAAAAGGTTTTTTTTAAAATATTTTTTTTATTTTGATTCCTTTTTTCCACCGTACATATAAAATGGAAGTTTTCATTGCTCAACTAAGGTACAGAATCATAGAATTACTCAGGTTGGAAAGGACCTCAAAGATCATCAAGTCCAACCGCAGCCTAACCATAGTACCCTAACTCTAACAACCATCTGTTAAATCATATCTCTGAGCACCACATCCAAACGGCTCTTAAACACATCCAGGGATGGTAACTCAACCACCTCCCTGGGGAGCCTATCCCAGCGCTTAACAACCCTTTCTGTAAAGAAGTGTTTCCTAACGTCCAACCTAAACTTACCTTGGCACAACTTGAGGCCATTTCCCCTCGTCTTGTCACCTGTTGCCAGTGAGAAGAGACCTACCCCGCTCTCACTGTAAGCACCTTTCAGGTACTGGAAGAAAATAATAAGGTCTTCTCTCAGCCTCCTCTTCTCCAGACTAAAAAGCCCCAGCTCCCTCAGCTTCTCCTCGTAGGACTGATTTTCCAAGCCCTTCACTAGCCTTGTGAAGCTGCAAAAAGTTCTTTAACAACCACATTAATCCAAGCTCTGTACAGCTCAAGTCTAACAAATGTCTTCAAAAAAGATGATCAAAACCATTTTATTTCATTTAATTCAGTTTTGTCTTCATTCCATATGCTGTGCCTATGTTACACTAAATAATGAAGCCGCCAAAAAAATGAACCCACAAAAAACACAGATTTAGCTCTGATCTGAAGTTGAAGAGCTTTGTATGGGAAAAACTGTATTCTAAGTGTTTCTTATCTATACAAACAAAAGGTCAGAAAGACATCTGTTGCTAGCCGTAGTGTTGCACTGCCATTTATTAAGACACGTAAGAAAGTGTAATTTTGGTCCCTTAATTTTTTTACTTGAAATATGTCTTTGAATTTGAATACTGAAAACTGACCTTAGGTAGGAACATTTGGAACACTGCTGCAGTCACAGAAACTATGAGATTGGGGGAATCTGCATATACTTTTCTTCATGCACTAATTAATAATGTTCTCTACTAAAATTCTTCCGCTGATTTAGAAGGTAAGTAAAAACTTAGCTAATGGTGAAATGAACCTTGAGCCTTTACACAGGATTTGAACAAACTCATCACAAAAGAAAATGAGGCTTAGAAGACCTAGAAGAACATGCCTGAGATTGCTCTTAATCTGTCTATTGCTTCCTGCCTAAAACATCTACCTGATAAATGACAACCTGATTCCTGCAGTGCTATTTCTTCTCTATCCCATTCCAAACCAGGACTTGCAAATCCCATCAGCATCAGCTTGTTTGGCTGGAGAGTAATGGTATTAAGCCACTTCACTATCTGATCAGTTGCAGGGAAATTGCTTTGTTTTATTTTGCCCCCCAGAGAATTATCTCCTTTATACATGAATGGCAAAACTGATGTTTTACGTGTCGTTGTATGTGCAACAAAATAAAGAAAAAATGTTTAGCTTTATAACAATTACTGCTGCAAACACAGACTACTGATATTGCACCTGAAGTTTAAACATTAAGGTCTGTATTGCTTGTGTGATCATTCCAATTTCTTTTTAAATAGAATGAGAGAAAGCCAGTACAGATGATGTATCAGAAAGGCACATTTAAACTAGGCTATATTGAAGAGCTGGGAACTCAGGTGCTTGAACTCCCTTACGCTCAGAAGTTGCTTAGCATGATCATCCTGCTGCCAGGAGAGACAGCAGATGGATCTCCCAGTGGGCTGGAACAGGTAAGGGTGAGGACTGCGGCTAAGCCGGACTGAAAGCTGGTTGTCTGAATTAAAGCTGGGCAAAAATCTAAACTTGTTAATTTCCCCATCTTCTAGACTGAAAGCACAATGACCTATGAAAATTTAATGCTGTGGTTCTCTTCCGAACATATGTTTGAGACGGTGGTAGAGGTGTACCTGCCCCGATTCAAGCTCGAAGGCACCTTTGACCTCAATGAGGTATTAAAAGCAATGGGAATGACTGACATCTTCAGTGAATCCAAAGCTGATCTTTCTGCATTGTCATCTGAGAAATCCCTGGTGTTGTCAAACATTGTCCACAAGGCTTATGTGGAAGTCAATGAGGAGGGTACTACAGCAGCAGCTGCTACAGGAGCTACCATTGTGAGGAGGTCTCTTCCCCTCATAGAGGTGTTCATAGCTGACCGTCCTTTCTTATTCTTTATTAGGCACAATCCCACCAGTACCATTCTTTTCTTTGGTAAATTCTGCTCACCTTAAAATCAAGGCCATCTTCTAGCATTGTGAGAAAAACCTGGATGAATCAGAAATACTATTTTTCCCCCTACACCTTCTTATTCCTATGAATGATTGTAGATCAAAGTAATCACTGCAGCCAACCTAGCCTAGAACCATCAATTGAATGCCCTCCTGTTATGCTCCTTGAATGGCAAATATTGATCTGAATCTAAAACAGGAGTAAGTTTTCCCTTAACCTGACTGGAAATCAAGAATATTTTGTTTCTTCAAGGCGTACATACACTCCTGTATAGCCAAGTATGTCCAGCATAGCCAAGTAATGTAGTACACTATTTGCCTGGCAAAGGTAGAATTTGTATGCTGCTACCTGAGGAGAACTGTTTGTAACAATTTTCAGTAACTGCCAGTAAAAGTGGAGTATTTTTATTTTCTCTGTAGTTTTTGATTTCCTGCCAGGTGGGACTTGATTAACAGAGAGGGGCTTTGGAAATGCTTTATACTTATACATAATCTGTATTTGTGGCAAATCCTTCGCACAGTGGAGATCTCACTTTGATAATTCCCTTTCCTGTAGCAGCAGTCACAAGCAAGCAGGAAATACTTATTTACAGCAAATTCACGTGTTTACTGACAACTGTACCACCTTTCCCCCCATGATGTATGCTGGATCTATCCTTTTGCCATATAAAACGTTTATGCTAGAAGCAGCTTTGGTTTCATTTATTTATTTAGATATAAGCCTGCATCTGAAGCACCAACTCATCAACTGGAAGATAGATGGAATATGACATATACCCCTTTCACAATCCCTTGGTTTTTTCCACATGAGTTCTGTTAGAAGCACTGTATTTTTCCTTTTTTAAGATAACAACAGTAGGAACACTCATGGAAAGGACAAGATTACGATTACGCCTCATGAACACATCTAGTAAGAGAGTTGATTATAACAGCAACTGAGTATGTGGGAAGGCAAGATTTTGACCCTCGTTTTACAGGATTTTTTGGCACTCTTTTTTGAAAATAAATCCACCCTTAAAGAATCACAGCATGGTTGATGTTGCAAGGGACCTCTGGAGGACATTTTGTCCAACTGTCCTGTTCAGGCAGGGCAACCATGTCCAGGGGGCTTTTGAGAATCCCCAAGCACAGAAACTTCACAACCTCTCTGGACAACCTCTTCTGAGTTCCCACAATTTTGAATGACACCAAAGAGAATTTTGTATGCGCAGTGTCTGCAGGAATGGGATGTGAAAACACACATTTCTAAAGCTTAATTACTTACATAGTGAAGTAATTGGTTTTCTTCCTTGAGTTCTGCTCTCTGGTGAAGTTTAATGATCTGAGATGCATGTATATAGATATACAGGTCTCTCCAGCCCTGAGGAATGAAGAAAAGTTTTGAAAAGGGCAATGTAAGCAATAGAAATCACAGTCAAATATTACCTGGAAAACTTTTTAGTCTGAGAGATAATTAGAAAAATAGAATTAGCAGCTGACTGATAGAGAGACATAACTGTTAAGTTGCTGGTTTAACACAAGTAATATCTTCCTCACAGAGTTCTATGTGAGGTTTAACTAACTAGCGTTGGCAACTTGTGCTTTGTGACCTATAAAAAGGCAAGTATACATTAGCTATTAGTCATATAATTGAGTGTAAAGCTCCATAAAGTAATTCATGATTAGCACAGTTTATGTACCAAAAGTTACCTGCGGCTCTTTGGATAAGAAAGTCTAGGCATGATGTTCGAGCAAGAACAGGCAGGAGTAGGACAATAATATTCAAACAACTTACCCTTACTGACTAATCTGAAAGCACAGTACAATGTAAGCAGTACTTTTCCAGATTGTGTCCATGTTTCCATTCTGGAGGCTGACAGCACAGATTGCCTACTAAGCTATGTTTTTATTACCTCCAGGTGTCATCACTTGGTTTTTACATACCCTGGGGAAGTTCTGAGCACCACAACCTCAAACATCAGTCCCACTTCTGCAACGACAGGAACAGAGATTCCTGTGATGAAGCGTCGAATAACACAGTGTCTTGCTCCAGTTGTTGGAGGAGATGGTTCATGATAAATCTAGAGTGAGATTAAGACACAGATGAGGTCAAATGTCATCCAGCTAGTTTATGACAAATTCTAAGCAGTTAAGGAATGTGGGAAACATGGCAAAGTTAGCAACAGTAAAGGGAGGAATTCTAGCAAACTGGCTATAGAGCAGGGATACTCACCCCCATGGATCTAGCAGTATCCCATTGGTTTGCAGGAGGTTGCAGGTCAGTCAAAGACATATCACTGATCTGCACAGCTGCAGTTCAGTGGAGGATTGTCTCTGTTCTACCACTGAACTCTTCAGGCTTTATCCTCTTCATTCTGCTCTCATGCACCTTCAGTTACTCAGGGCCAATGGCATGTGTGCCTCCCATTGGGTGATCGGCTGTTGATCATGCAGCAATCACACACCTGCCACCTGGCACGCTGTTCGGCATGTGTACTGACTTAATGGAAGAGACCTTTTAAGCTCATCTAGTCCAACTCCCCTCCACTGAAGAGGGACACCTACAGCTAGATCAGGTTATTCAGAGCCCCGTCCAGCCTCCTCAATGTCTCCAGGGAAGGGGCTTCTACCATATCTCTAAGCAGCACATTCCAGTGCCCCACCATCC
Organism: Gallus gallus; assembly: GCF_016699485.2. Lineage (NCBI taxonomy): Eukaryota > Metazoa > Chordata > Aves > Galliformes > Phasianidae > Gallus > Gallus gallus. The sequence goes on along the minus strand of NC_052533.1, from coordinate 67,473,660 downwards.
TCACTGTAAAAGAATTTTTCTTTATATCCAAGCCAAATCTCCCTTCCTTTAGTTTGAAACTATTTCCCCTTGTCCCATTACAACAGATCCTACTAAAGAATCTGTCTCCTTCTTCTTAAGAGCTCCCTTGAGAAGGGAGCTCTTCTCAGGTCACCTTGGAGCCTTCTCATATCCAGACTGAGCAGTGCTAGTTCTCAGCCCGTCCTTGTAGGGGAAGCATTCCATCCCTTGGATTATTTTCCTCTGGACTCACTTCAACGTCCATGTCTCCTCTGTACTGAGGACTGCACATTTGGATGTAGTACTCTAGGAGAGGCCTCACCAGCATAGAGCAAGGGACAGGATCACCTGCCTTGCCCTGCTGGCCATGCTTCTTTTGCTGCAACCTAAGATACGGTTGACTTTCTAGGCTGCAAGGGCACACTACTGACTCACGTCCAGATGCCATCTACCACAGTACCCCTAAATCCTTTTCTGGCAGGGCTATGCTCCCTCTTTTCGTATTCCAGCTTGTAAATGTAGTGGGGGTTGCCATAACCCAGGTGCAAGACCTTACCTTTGGATTTGTTGACCCTCATGAAGTTCTCTCGGGCCCACTGCTTGAGCCTGTATGGATCCCTCTGAATGGCATCTCATCCTTCAGGAGCATCCACTACACCATACAGCTTGGTGTCCTTTGCAAACTTGCTGAGGGTGCATCAAAATCCTGTTGACAATGTTACTGATGAAGACACTAAAGAGTACTGATCCCAGTACTGATCCCTAAGGAACACTACTGGTCACTGATCTCCATCCAGACATTGAGCCATTGACCACCACTCTCTGGGTTTGATCCCGCAGCCAGTTTCTAGTCCACTAGTCAGCACACCACTGATCATAGCCACACTCGAAGGGGCAGTCATGCAAGCACCACCCTGGGTATTTATTTCCCAGCACTCTAAAGCAGAGCTCTTGCTCCAGCTCATGTTATTTTCTGTGTGGCAAGGAGTGAGATTCATCGACTCTAGCAAATGGAACTAATGGCTCCATGTGCCCCAGGTCTCAGCTCAGCACCAGCCAGGCCAGGGCTGAGTCCCCCCACATCCAACCCATAAGGTCCCAGAGGACTCCTACGTTTACCAGTGGTGCACAGAGATGAGTTTAGCCCAAGTCCACCCCTCAGCCTCAACTCCCTTCAACACCTCTTCACCAAGAGGCCCAATCCATCACTCCTTACCAGCCAAAACATATACTTGTTTAATACCACAGCCACAAAAGCCACGTGGTAAGGTCTGAAGAGACCAAAACTGTGGTTTGAGTAAAACAGAAGGAAAGCCTCTACTCAGTACCCCACTTATGACTGAGTTACTAGGATAGGACCTGATTCTACAGCACCCCAATACCCTGTAGATGTATTCCTTTAATTCTTCACACCAGATTAAGGCTGCTGCCACCACCCACCACAAATAAATCCTTGCTTAGGCTGATTATAACTTACACCTGTGGCTTCCACAGTCAAATGAGATTCCCAGTGCCCACCTGCGTGTTCAACTTCCTTAAGGCAAAGCATCTTGCAGTTAGCAGAGTGTTAAGAAATCTTCTTGTATTTCCTTTAACACACGTTTATCTTCCCCAGTGATGCTGAATTTGCAAATGCTTTAGGGAAAAATTGGCAGCAAGTCCTTACATAATTACTGTTTAGCCTAGAAAATAACAACCGAGGTAGAATACTTCAGAAAGTTTCTAATTTAAGGTTTTTTTCTTGATGAGAGAAAAGTGCTATCAGAGCTGTTTAGTAATTCCAGTCATGCATGGGTAACTCATTCTTCTGTGTTAGGGTTTACTGAGAGGTGAAGAAACAAGTAGTTTCTTTTCCTTATGAAAAAAAAAAAAAGTGGTATTAGAAGAACCCCATAAAAGAATGCCAAACATTGCAGCTTATGATGTGCAATGTGTCACTCAGTCTTACAGATGACACAGCCTGGAAGTAAGCTTAAAAAAAATGTTTAATTCCTAACTTCTTTTGACACCATCTGTGCTGTGGTTTATGACATCCATTAATAATGTTTATCACTAAACAACAACAGATAGAGAGACCAGAAACTAAGGATGCTGCTGTCATTTCCTTCTGATGCAAGGTAGAAACATCAGGAAATTAAGGCACACTGAAATATTTTGTAATATTTTGGACTAGAAGCAAAACCAGAAACTGAGTTGCATTTGTCTCCTGGAGTACATTCTACAGGTATTTAAAAAGAGACAAAAACCATAAATCTACTTGAATTTAATTTGAAGTATCAAATGAAAAAGATGTACCTGATTTTATTATCCTCCACACTGGTCTTCTGAACTTGACCAATCCCACTGGTCAGTTACTGGTTTACGACTGCTCAAGCTGTTTGTAGCAACTATGTTGTACCACAAAATATCTGAGCCATTACAAAACAGAAGAGTCATTAGGCATTTTATCTCCAACCCAAAGCATACATGCATGTTTTAAAATCTCAAATTCTCCTGACTTTAATTGTGCATATTATGTTCACCAAACCTTTTAGAACCTGCCTTGTTTTTTTTGTTCTGGTCTGTAGCTGGGAGTCAGAGAAATTCAACTGTGATTGGAAAAATGGTTACTGGCAAGCTATAGAGTTTCTAAGCCAGAAGGTGAAGAAATACTACTTTTTTAACACTCTTGGCCTGGGACTAGACTTACAGACATGATCAATATTGAAAGGCAATTTGGAGGTATACATTTTAACATGTCCTCAGTCTGGAGTTAGCTGTGTGTCCAGTTTCCTCTCAGTGTGAGTCAAGCAATAGCATTAGAAAGTTATGCCCCAAGTCTCATCCCCTCCTATTGAAACTTGGCACAGCACATTCAGGCTGTAAGCCACCAGGTCACAGCCCCCTTAAAGGATTCGGCAACAGCTGTGGTTGCTATCACATGGTGTTGATCATCGTTGGGCCCCTCACTGTAAGAAAGACATTGAGACCCTGGAGCGTGTCCAGAGGAGGGCAACAAAGCTGTTGAGGGGTCTGGAGCACAGGCCTTATGAGGAACGGCTGAAGGAACTGGGATTGTTCAGTCTAAAGAAGAGGAGGCTCAGGGGAGACCTTATTGCTCTCTATAACTACCTGAAGGGAGGTTGTAGTGAGCTGGGGGTCGGCCTCTTCTCTCGTGTGACTAGTGATAGGACTAGAGGGAATGGCTTCAAGCTGCGTCAGGGAAGGTTCAGGCTGGATGTTAGGAAATACTACTTCTCTGAAAGGGTGGTCAGGCACTGGAAAGGGCTGCCCAGAGAGGTGGTGGAGTCACTGACCCTGAAGGTGTTCAAAGAGTGTTTGGATGTTGTGTTGAGGGACATGGTTTAGTGAGAACCATTGGTGAAGGGCGAACGAGTGGTTGGACTGGATGATCTTCTGGGTCTTTTCCTACCTTAGTGATTCCATGATTCTATGATCATTACACTGGATTTGATACTCTGTGAGCAAAGGCATTGAAGTGGTACAAAAAATTCAACATTCTGCATTAAATTGTAGAATCTGGCAAGTGGAAATCGTTTTCTATAGGCACAGCCACGCACTCAGAATGTGTTTGCAATTTGCTTGCATTTAGTCTTCTGCAAGTAATGACTGCTTTCTGTATGCAAATGATTGATCCATGTGAAAAAATCTGCTTGTGTATCTGTGAATCAAATGCATTGCTTTATAATGTGCATTTTGGATCATTTATTTGTGGAAGTAAGTGTAAAAAACAGAGCCTGCAATTGTGCTTCTGCAGTATACAAGGCGTTACTCAACTCCAGCTGTACAGTCAGTCAGGCCCTGAGATAATCTAGACTTATACTTTCCATAGTTATTATAATTTTGTCTCTTACTAAATCTTTGATTCTGCTTGTTTGATAAAGTAACACTCATTTTCTATATAGTATTACAATCGCTTCTAGCAGGCATTACATCACTGAATTCATAGGCTTTCTGAAAAACAGATTCAGAAATCAGATTTTCTAACTGTATTTTTCCATGTATATGTACTGGAGAACTAGTGAAGAACGTGTTTAATATACAGAACTACAGATAAATCCAGAAAGGAGAAGCAACACTCAAAATAAGGATGTGGCAATCCTAAATAGGCTGTAAGCTGGCTTGAAGCATGTCCCTCCAAAAAAGCCATCTGAGAGAAAATTTCTCATTTACCATGCATGTGCAAGTTTCCAAACTCTGCAGGTATTTTATTTTCTCCTTTTGCAAATTCCCTTGCAGATGGCATTTTGCTTTGCTTGCTCTGAACTGCGTTGATGTGAGCAGTGAGGTGCTTTTCTCATGCTGAAATACAAGAATAAAGAAGATTGAAGCACAGGTCTGTGCAGAACATCTAGTGAATGTATTCAAGGCATGCCAAGCACAAGCTATTCAAATATTGCTCCCTGAAAATGCCGTCAGAGTGGACTTCATGTTTTTAAGTGGAAGTGGTACATAACTTCTGTAGTGGAGAAATCGTGTGACTCAGGGGGTGAAGGGCCTATCCTCAGTTAATCCCATATTCTTGTTGCGATATGGGCCTGCATCTTCCAGCACTGTCAGACTCCAGGTTTTAGCATAAGATCAGTGGAAAAAAATATACACAAATATACCCCTTGCTTCTGAAGCTCTGCCCTAATTGGGATGATTGCAAATAAATGAAAAAAAAAAAAAGGGAAATTCAAATACTGATGATAACTCTGCAGTTCAACAACCAGGACACCTAGTAGGTGAGTTCTGGCTTCCAGTCCCTGCTGCTAGGACTATTCTTGTTTTAATGTTTAAGAGAAAACAAGTATTCACACATGGGTGAGTACCCTAGCAATAATGACAGAGAACTATTCTGCTCTATAGCATTCTGATAGTATGAATCTCGCCTTAATTCCATAGTCTTCTCTTAGTACCACGTCCCCCAGCTCCTGTTGTCTGAATTAAGCAATCACTGTGTGACACCTACGTCGGAGCTTAGCTCCATTACACTCAATGAAATCAGTTGCTGGTCTTCTGTGGAAAATATACTATTGCGCCCTGAGCAGTGCTGAGCACAGCACCTGTTTGCCTAATATTAATGCAGCACTCAGACCACAACCAGCCTCAAGACACTCAGCAGAAGGAATATTATGAAAACAGTAGGTGCTGCTCCTGAAGCATAACAGCCTCCAGAGATGGAAGACAAGAAGATGTGCTTTGGTAGTGTGTGGTGCTCATTTCCTTGTTCATGAATGATGATGGGAATGACTCTGGAAGACACACCAGAGGCCTCTGGTGTATACCCCATGCCTCCAGCCTGGGCAACTCCTCCTTGCTGCCTTTTTGACTTGTTTTGTGCAAGCCATCCATCCAGAGGTGCAGAGTGAAAACAACCATGGAGCTCAAGAAGAGCCTCATCAGGTCCATACACACTTCAAACCCAGAGCAAAACATTGGAGCCTCGGGCTCACTGCACAGTTCTGCTGAAAACTGTGATGAAGAGCTAGGGGTTAGAGGAAAAATGTGCTGTAGTTATCAGTGCAGCTCCATCATCTGTTCCGGGAGCATCAAGGCTTCCTGGAGAGAACATTATCAGAAGGACACAAATTATTCAGTGAGAGGGAGAAGTGCGCCTCTGAACGCTCTGAGTCAGATGCTTATTTTGTGAATTTTTCTGTTTCCCTCTTCCTGTTATGCTTCCTGCAGATACTTGGCACATCCTTGAGGCGATTCAGCAATATATGCTCATATTCAGCCACATCTACAGAGTGCCTCCTCCCTGAGAGGAGAAAAATATTTGTTTTAGGGGGTAAAACCAGAATAGCTGTGCTTGGACCTCCTGCTCTGCTGTGGGACAAGAGAAGCTAGGCTCCTGGTAACCTAAGGAGGCAGAGGGAGGCACATTATACTTTGGCTAAGACTTGAAAATGCAATTTGTTGGTATATTTGGTAAATATACTGATGGCCTAGTCCCATAAACTACCTTCTAGATGTGGAGTAAGTGGTTTAAAGGCATAGCTAAGAGGTTGCAGAAAAGAAAGGACCACATCCAATTTGGTAGCAACCAACATCCAGCATTCACAGACTCATGAGAAATACCTTTTAATTAATTTATTTATATTAAAAAAAAAAAAAAAAAAAAAAAACCTTTGATGACTCACCCTGCTTTTCCTGTTACTCTCAGTTGGGAAGAAAGTAACCGCTGGGTACATACTACTGCAATTTCAGAGCTGCAGACTTGAAGAGCTTTCCCAAGTGCTGAGATATGCAGGAAAAAAAACCCTGTAAATTACAGTACCAGGCATTTAATTTTGATTGCTAAATAAAGAAGACTCGTGACAGTCCATGACTACGTCTTGGAGGGCTGCAATTACATATGAAATATAGTCTGAATTAGGAGAGTTACTGGCAGAGGCAAAGTTTGCATGCCAATTAATTGGTAAAAGGAGAGTACGCCAAACACAGGCTGTGGACTGCTCTGATGAACTGAGTATGTAAAAAATAGCCATGTGTGTTTTTCAGTGAATACCATGGTATATGTCTGGTTTGAGTCAAATATGTATTAAAATGAAACAAAACAACAAAAACAGTGAAATAAACAGTGCTAGCATATATTAGCTTGTATAATCAGACCTATATAGTTTTCAAATAAATCTTCAAGGAGAACAAAATGTATAGTATGTATGATAAGGATAAGTACTATAAAACATCATCATGAGGAGTGCCAGTCTGACAACAGGAAAAGGAATTCAGCGTGTGAATGAAGGGGAAAGTGTGACTGAAACAATTGTCACTCAGCTTACTACAGCAGAAGCAATCATTTATGATCTTAGATTTTTTTTTGTTTTTTTTTTTAACTTGCTTCAGGGATATCTAAGTAATCTCAAAAACAGGAACAAAATACCAACGCAAGGAAAAATTCTATTTTCGCTTCATATAATCTTTTTTTTTTTTTCTAGTTGCATTCTTACCTAAAAACAACAACAACAAAACTGCTGGCTTGATTAAATCAAACCGAGTTGTTGCTGGAGATGACCAAGGTGCATAATGGACTGGCAGATGTGCTTGGTCTTACCCCAGGTTGCTGTGCAAACACAATACACATTGACATATAAGCTACTATGAGTTCTGAAGGGCAGTTTAGACATTAATTCTACTCCAGGCCAGACACGCTGACTATCTGAGTGGTTTATAGCAAGGGACTGTTTGACTTCAAAGTGGTTCCAAGTCAACCACTGCCAAGTGCTTAAGACTGTGTATGCACAACAGAGCTGATCATCTCCAGTGCAACAAATAACATGAGAGCAAAAAGCATCTGAAATTCTGTAAATGAGGCTGTTCTGGCCACACCTTGGCTCATTAAAAGACTTTGAGAGATGCCAGAATAGCCTCTGCTAAATGTGATGCAGATGGACAAGCTATGGCATGAATGGGTCCAGGGCATAAGGAAACATTACCCTCAAGCACTACACAGGAGCTGCTGAACAACCACAGGAAAGGAAATGTGAAAATGTGAACAGATAAATGTTGGAAAGAGCCGCATTTCTGCTGCTTACTATGTCCTTGATTATGCCAACATTAAGGAAGAATGGCAAACCCCGTGAATTGGTTTAGGAACAGCTCTACAATGGACTGCCTGACGGAGGAAAAGGGCAGCAGAGTCCTTGCTGACCTCTTTCTGGTACAAACACAGATCTGGAACAGAGTTTAACCAATTTGTCTTGCTTGCATTCATGCCTCTTGAATTTCAAGAGGTGCCTTTGATTTCCTCTGGCCTAACACCCTATCTAAAATTACAAAACCATATTTTGTCTGCTGAGGACTGTGCACGGATAGCCCGTTCTGGTCAACATACTCAGGCTGCTTCTGCAACAAGTTTTGCACTGGCATTCAGTGTAGAAAAAATGCAAGACCTGTGTAGCGGCAGACCTCTCTCTGGAGAACGTGTATTGCCTCAACTATCTTACCTGTGCAAAACTGTTGTGGTGACTGTGCTATTGCAGAGGTAGAGTGTTCAAAGAAGGCAAACGTACTGAATGAGAGAACACATCAAAAACACCTTCATGCCCTCTTCTAGGGGAGACAGCGAAACAAAATGTTTATTGAGAAAATCTTGGACGTCAGTCCAAGAGATGAAAACACTGTCCATATGTGCAGGGCTGGTTGTGTTCTACAGGTCCATGCTCCATAGATGACCACAGAGGACAAAGACATTGAAACCAAGCATACAAAAGGCTGTGGGTACCCAGGAAAGTTCTTCAAGGAAGCCTTGAAGGGATGTTTGAGTACCCACCTGACCTGTAGCTGCAACCCTGATGTAAACATGTGAAAATGGGAGCATAAGAGAAGACACTACACACTGCAACAAAACCTGTGCCCTTGGGGAGGAAAAGTTTGACAAGATAAAGTAGAAGCTATTGAAAAAGGAACATTAAACAAGACAGGAGGAAAGCTTCTTACTATCTGTAGATTTCCCTACTCCCCACATGACTACTGTCATGTTGACAGATAAAAAATACTCATTTTGAGTGTGGAAACTGAAAGCCATTCCAGTTATCATGGTCTGCACATACACACATGACTGAATTTCAGCAACACAAAACACAGTGCTTATGATAAAGCAGCTCCCTTTTACCTTTACCAGTGGGTACCACCACCACTGTGTACTGTCTGTCTTAATGTGCAAAAATTTGGGATTTCTATTATTCATTCCCCTGGCCTTAACAGAAGCTGGATTTTTTTCTTTAGTGCTCATCAAGGGCATTATTCAATAAAGAGTAATAGCTTTTTACAATTGACTAATATTTGATATTGTGCATTATGATTGTCTAACAGACCATGAATGTTCCTTCAGACAGATTTGGTAGTTTATTTACCTGTCATAGTAAAATAGGAGGTACAGAAGATCTATGAGAATAGCCTGTGCATGTACAATGGGCCTTGTTGCCATGACCTATGAAGAATGAAAATCAAAAGCTGACCACCAATCATCCCTTGAATTCCACTGGCTGTTCAGCATTCATTTCTGAATATCTGAATACTCTGGAGTCTGCCTTCGCAAAGCAGCAAATACTTTCAGACTGTTCCCTAAATCTCTTCCTCTTACCTATTCACACTGAGTTCTCTAATTCATCCCAACACCTCTGCTCTGAATTTTTTCATAAGAAGCTTCAGCAAAATGTGCTTTCTCCTCTCAAATGTATGCTGCAGAGCCTTTGGCTTACAGTGGATATAGCCCAAATTCCAGTGAAAAACTTCAGTCTTGCCTAGGTGCAGAAATAGATGGAGCTGTGCTTTTAACAAGTACTAACTATAAGCTTCTTCAGTTCTCAAACTCTTTCAGCAGACCAAAACATTTTTCAGTACAGTTTTGTTCTTTAAAAAACTCATAAAGCTTTGTTTCTATTCTTACATGGAAAGCAATCCATTACAAAATCCTCAAAATAGAATGACCATCCTGCAGCTGACTCTGCTTGGAACTGCATTATTTTCTCTTTTTCTCTACATCAAGTGGTTGCCATCCATGAGAAGCATCCCTATGTTTCTCTGCACACTGTAGTAAGAGATCACATATATATCACACTTTTCCCTTCACCCATCTTAGGAGCAGTGCTACAGTAAATTGTATAATTACAGTGCCCCAGAGATGAGAAGAAACTGAACAGCTGGAAAGGAGACACAGTCTTAAAAAGAAGAATGGTTTCCAGGAATTGATGCACTTTCTTGCATTCCTTGGTAATATGGGACTACTCTTGCCTCACCTTTAGCAGTGGGTGCTCATTAAATGGTGAATGGTGGTGGGTCTTCTGGTTCTCCAATCATGTCTTATTTTCTCATAATATTTTGGGATCCTTAGATTCATCTGACTGTGAGAATCACTTGATCTGATTTTTTTTTTAATCTGATTTTGCAGCTAAGTTTATCTGAAGTGTATTATGCTTATCCTCTTTTTTAAGGGTTTTTTTTTTTTTTAAAAGTGTGTGTATTCATTATTCGTTTGGCTCTAGTTATCGATATGGCTCAATCAAATTAATGTTTAAATTCTGAAGTAGAGCATGAGACATGCTAGACTTGAAGTTGGTACAGCTTTATAAGATACAAGAAAAGCCTGAATAATTACATTCTACTATTAGGTTTCACTTCACAAAATAAATTTGGCTTTCTCCAAGTAGAGTACCAGTCTAATGTTGGCCTACTCAGTGGTTTCAAGCACAATGAATCAAAAGGCAACGACAAAGGGTAGTAACTCAAAGGATGACTCTTAGAAGGCTAACAGGGGGAGTGTCCGAAAGGGTACTGTATATATCACCAAGGACTCAGAGAATCTGTTTAGGTTCAACTGGCAAGCTGGATTATTACGAGCCTCTTTGATGTTTTTCTGTAAGTACTTCTCCAAATAAAATATAACTTCTAAGTTGTATTCTTGAATATGGAAAAAAACAAAACAAAACAGAAATATTATGTAAGAACTTAGAGGAAAAAAGGGCCGCCTTCTATTTTATGATGTTGGCCCACCACATCAGAGGCAGATGGTGGTGGTATGGCAGTAGAGGTTGAACCTTCCCACCAACACCCCGTTATGTGTTGTTGCTGTGTGACAGATGGCAGCAGAGGGGCAGTCTGACAGAATGGCGTCTCACATGGAAGTGTGTATGAAGCAAAGGTGTGTCACTGAATTCCTCCATATGGAAAAAAATGGCACCCACTGACATTCATCGATGCTTGCTGAATGTTTATGGAGACAAAACAGTGGATGTGAGCACAGCGAGGCAGTGAGTGGTGTGTTTCAGCAGTGGCGACAGTGACAGTTGTTCACCTCCACTGGTACAGATTTTTGCCAGCAGGAAATGCAGATTCTTGTACATTGTTGGCAAAAATGCATAGCTAACTGTGGTGGCTATGTTGAAAAATAATGTTCCGTGGCTGAGAATCTGCTCAAGGAAATAAAGTTATTGTAATCATTATAATAATATTATACATGTGCTTTCTATCTATTGTAGTTTACATGAAAATAAATAGGAGGCATTACTTTTGGTGTGATCTGTATACAGGACAGATATGTAAAAAATATTTCTGGAAGAGAAAATTTTTGTTTTCACAGTCTCACTCCCTGCAGAACACAGGTGAGGTACAGTAGGATGATTCACAGAGCCTTGTTAGCACCAGGAACCTCTCAGGTTATGTAGTAGATCACATTTGCTACAAACTATGGATATGCTATTATTCCAACTTAAAACTGTTTTAGAACGGGGAGGGCACTATTCAGCTTTCTTGTTCTTGGATTAAAGAAAGAGAAGGACTGTAGATTTCAATAATTTCCCCTAAGTCTTGACATTAAATTGCATGTACAAGACCTTCACCTGGCTGATCTGATGCAGCTTTACAGTGCATTAAGTAATTTAGCCAGACTGTGTATTTACGGTATATAGACGTTTGTTTGTTTTTGTCAACAACAAAAAAAAGGAATCAGCAGAGATTAAATGTCAAAAAATGAGAATATAGAGAAGAAGCCCACTAAAGCTATAGTTTGGCATCTAAGCAACTGGCTAGATTTACAAAGAGATTCACTCTATAAATTACAGGACAGCAACCTCCAATTTTATGGCCAGTTGTACAAAGAAGCAGTTTGAAACAAGCTAAGACTATTGTGGTTTGACTACATTTGATTGAAATATCCAGAGTATGGTCCAGAGTAGACACAGAAGAAATGAAATGTGTTTACATTGTCTCAAAAATCATTCAGAGTTCTCTGGATGGCTATAGGGAAACTCATCTAGTCCACACTGTATTCATCATACTGAAGCACAGATGAAACTATCTATTTCCTAAAGGGCAAGTACAAGATAGTGTTTTTATAATGAACCAGTACCTTTCTGAAGGAAAGTAAACATGCATTTGGGAAACAATGGGTCAGTCTTTACAATATTTCTAATGATCACAGAATTTTTAGGCTTTACATTATTGTTTCAGCATCACAGAAACAGCAATGAACAAGCAGCTTCTGGGCTACAGGAAGTACTTTTTACTACAAGTGCCACACGTCAACACCACACAGTAATAATCCTGTTTCTTTTAGACAACACCGATTTCAGGATGGGCTCCATCAGTGCAGCAAATGCAGAATTTTGTTTTGATGTATTCAATGAGCTGAAAGTCCAGCACACAAATGAGAACATCTTGTATTCCCCCTTGAGCATCATTGTAGCCTTGGCCATGGTCTATATGGGAGCAAGAGGCAACACTGAGTACCAGATGGAGAAGGTAAGTTATGCAAGTAAATACAAGCTCATTTTGATCCTGGTTAACAGAACAAGTTATCCATGAAGATCTTTGAGACTTTCTCCCCTTAAGGGGCCAGCTGCTGTACATTTGCCACTGGATTTGAACTTGGCTAGCAGAAGGACATTGAGCCATGAGGTTTGGATCTGGAACTAACTTTTCACTTATTGCTTTTCACTACGAAGGGTAACAATAGTTTCTACTAAGGAGGAGATCTCCTGCTTCAGTTTATATTATCTCACAAACCTGACTCCTTCCAGATAAAATGAACAAATTTTCATGTATAAAAGATGAAACACTCAGAAATCAGGAGTCACAGTTCTAAGTACAGTATGGGTATAGCTGGTTTCTAGATGGAAAAAATAAGTGAACTAATTGGAAGATCCTATCAAAAAATGTTCAGAGCAGCACATGCAGTAAAAAAAACCAACCAAACAAACAAACAAAAAAACCCCACACAAATTTCAACCTCGAATGAAACTTCTCAGTTCAGCCATTGGTTATTTCAAGCCCAGAATTTGAACACAAAATCCAGAGACTCTCAGTGAACTTTGCATACTTCATTTCTTCTTCTGCTACTTCCATTTGCAGGCTCTTCACTTTGACAGCATTGCAGGACTTGGAGGAAGCACTCAGACAAAGGTACAGAAACCTAAGGTACATTATTTTTCTCTCACATTCACTTTTTTTTTTTTCCTGAGAACTTAAAACTGTTCTGACTGTGCTTCCAATAGGTCCAGCCCCTTCCCAAACCCTAGCTAATGCTCTCAACACATGATATGCAAATGAAAAACTCAAATTTGTTCTAAAAAAAAAAAAAAAATAACGACAAAAAGAAGGCTCATTTCACATGTTGCACCAGAAAAAGTGATAGGATAGTTGAAGGACATTTTGAGCACCAGGATACCTTCCTACATTGATAAGAGCTTGCACACTTGCAGGGCTTGCTGGAGGACCACACATGAACCATGTGTGCTTTTCTCCTTGGTCACTTGATACATTTGGAAAGATAACACAAGCCATGCTCCCAGGGCTGTCCTCATCCACTTGGGTTCTCCAAGCACAATGTGGGGCTTGTAAAGGACAAGAAGATTTTTCCGTTTCCTTTTCCTTTTCCTTTCCCCCTTTCCCCCTTTCCTTTCCCCTTCTCTCTCCTTTTCCCACTTCCCTCTTTCCTTTACATTTTCCACTCTCCTCTCCTCTCCTCTCCTCTCCTCTCCTCTCCTCTCCTCTCCTCTCCTCTCCTCTCCTCTCCTCTCCTCTCCTCTCCTCTCCTCTCCTCTCCTCTCCTCTCCTCTCCATTCTATTCTTCTTGCTAGAGCATTTAGATGGTTATGTAGAACAATTCACAAAACACAATCAGACAAATCACTCACATTTTCTGTTTCTTATCACCAAGACTGAGTGTCACCAAATGCTATCAGTTGTACGTGCTTATATAGAACATCTCTCCCATGGAGCTTTTAGACTCTAATGTATTTTGTTTGCAAATGTCTGAACACTGTGTGTTTTCCTACGTGATCTGTACTTTATAAATAGTTGTCTTTCTAGTAAAATAAGCTAACATTTATACCCTTTTTCCTCCTCTTCAACAACCCAGTGTGGCAAATCCGTGAACATCCACCTACTCTTTAAAGAACTCCTCTCTGATATTACTGCATCAAAAGCCAATTATTCACTCCGCATTGCCAACAGACTCTATGCAGAAAAGTCACGTCCTATCCTACCGGTGAGTTGTACAACAGAGTGATTTTTTGCTAGATCCTGTATAAACCCATAATCCAAGAGTACTGCCCAGAGTATCTGTTAATCCAACTCACCTCAGCGGTGTGGACTTCCACAGCTTTTCATTTGACATTCTCAAAATAAAACATACAAATATTCTAAATCAAATACATTTTATCTTTAAAAATAGAGAAAAATGCTTCAAAAATAAGGATTTTATTATAACAAAACAGTTGCTAATGACCTGAAGCTGTTTTTGGATTGGTATTTCTTCAAGAAAATATTTCAGCATTTCTACTACGTAATCTTATCTGGTAAAGTAATAAAAATCTTAAAGATCTTAACATATCATGCATCGAAATAATTTTGCTGGCCCAGTTTTAACCATTTCGTCCAGGAAATAAGCAATGAAAACAGTCTAATAGCATAATTATAAAAATCATGGAACATTTTAACTGCATTTTATTTCACCTTCACAGTCTTTTTAAAAACTGACTTGGTAGCTACAACTGTTGTCTTTACAGATTTACCTAAAGTGTGTGAAGAAACTGTACAGAGCAGGTCTGGAAACAGTGAACTTCAAAACAGCATCAGACCAAGCCAGACAGCTTATTAACTCCTGGGTGGAAAAGCAGACAGAAGGTAAGCTCAGAGAAGAGTTTATAATATACTTCCTTGTTACTACTTTACCCGAACAACTTCTGGAAAGACCATTCTTTCCATCTCCATTAATGGATATTTCCTGTGGAAACTGATGACTCTATTGCACACTTTTTTGTGTGCGGTGACAGTGCATTTAAATATATATGACAAAGGCAGGGATGCCAGTGTGTGCTTTCTGTGCAAGGAGAGCATAACTCATGCAAGATTGGTCCCAGCTTCCCTACAATATTGGCATCATTTTACAAGCATATGCTGGATGGATAAGAAATGGGCTTCCATGGAAGAAAATAATGTGGCCACTAGGTTGGTGTAAGAAAAGGAATGATTAAGAGTGTATGTACATTTATCAGGAAAAAGGTGGGAAGAAAACAAGAATCAAGTATTAGAAGGAAGCACAGTGAGAGGCAGAAGATCGGTATCCCTGCTTTGCTTTTCACTTCCTTCTGTTCTATGCAAGTCTTTTTCCAAGGACGTTTGAGATATTCCTGGGAATGTGTGTGAACATTCAAGCCTACGTGCCTCCTTACAGAAATGCCTGGTTAAGGGTTAGTTGTTCTGTATGAAATCACTCGTGAACTTGAATTCCACATGCCATCATTTAAAGAACAGGAAGTCAACTCAAGCTTGCTGGTTGACATCTAAAACAAAACACTCCTGCAATGAAAACAAAACCCCACAAAGCAGCACCCTCCAATCCCTTTGCCTCATTCATGCAAACCAGACAGACTGTGTCTTAGCACTCACTGCTTTGCTTCCTTCTTACAGGACAGATCAAAGATTTGCTTGTATCAAGCTCCACTGATCTTGATACAACGCTGGTCCTTGTTAATGCCATCTACTTCAAAGGGATGTGGAAGACAGCATTTAATGCAGAAGACACTCGAGAAATGCCCTTCCATGTAACAAAGGTAGGGGACGTAGTCACCGCTTCTGGGCAGGACAGAAAGCCATCAAGGGTGCGACATACACCATCCTACAGTCATTGGTCCATGGTTCTTCTGGGCCCCTTGCTGACAGGGCATGGGGCTGAGCCCAAGACAGGCTGGCAAAAATTGTGTCTGACCAGGCATCCAAAGCACACCTGTAGACAAGAGAGGAAAATGGAGACACAGCTTGAGGATCCAGCCCAGTTCCTCTGAAGGACTTGCACATCTGCCTGCTTCAAGAGACACTGCCCCCTTCTCACATTGTCTCATGCTTCTGTTTTGCAGCAAGAAAGCAAACCTGTGCAAATGATGTGTATGAACAATAGCTTTAATGTGGCCACACTGCCTGCAGAGAAAATGAAGATCCTGGAGCTCCCATTTGCCAGCGGAGACCTGAGCATGTTGGTGCTGTTGCCTGATGAGGTTTCTGACCTGGAGCGGGTACGGCCCTGGCAGGGGAAGCCAACTAGTTCGGAGTTCAGTGGGAGCTGGCTGCTGTCAGACCTTTGGCTCTGCTCTCACTCCTTGGCTGTGCTGTGCTGGCCAGGCAGGGGAGCACAACAGTGGCCCAGGTGCTTCCAGGCGCTCAGAGTTTGGCCTCTAAGGAGAGCAGTAGCCTCAATGTTATTAAACAAAGAGTGTAGCTAACAAAACAAAGGTAAAGGAGCCTAGGGCTGCTGTAATGTTATAGAAGGGCACGTATGGGCAATTCTTTTCATTGAGAGGCAGTTTCATCTGGCCTCTTATATAAACTCTTCAGCAAATGTTACTAGAATTGATGAGGTTCAATAATCCCTAATATTTTTGACAATATTCTCATCAAATATTTTAAATAAGCTGCTCTCAGAATACCAAAGTAGATGCAGAAATATTTGTGTTTGTTTGGTACTATCCACTGTATATAAATTGTCATGGCATTTTTTTTTTTTTTTTTTTGCAATCTCTTTCACCAGCTCACCAATCTGCTAGGTAGTGAAATTGCTTTATTGTTCTGTATGAGACACGAAAATATTTGTACAGAAGGGGATGTGTCAGGCGGAACCAAATAAAGGGGCACTGAAGAGGAAATACTAGAGAAACAAATGTTAAAATAGGAAGATGTTGATAGGATGCACCTTGGGAAACTTTCTATTTTTTTGTAAAATAATAGTCTTGATTAAAATGAACGATGGAAAGAAGTTGCATTCTCATCACAGGCATTTTATTCTCTCCCTCTCTTTTCAGATTGAGAAGACAATTAACTTTGAAAAACTCACAGAGTGGACCAATCCCAATACGATGGAGAAGAGGAGAGTGAAAGTGTACCTGCCCCAAATGAAGATTGAGGAAAAATATAACCTCACATCTGTCTTAATGGCATTGGGAATGACTGACCTGTTCATCCCTTCAGCCAATCTGACTGGCATTTCTTCAGCAGAGAGCTTGAAGATATCCCAGGCTGTGCACGGGGCCTTCATGGAACTCAGTGAAGATGGCATTGAGATGGCAGGCTCCACAGGGGTGATAGAAGACATCAAGCATTCCCCTGAGTCTGAACAGTTTAGGGCTGACCACCCATTCCTCTTCCTGATCAAACACAACCCAACCAACACCATTGTCTACTTTGGCAGATATTGGTCCCCTTAAAGAGAGAAAGAGCTGGCAATAACACATACCTTCCCCTCAGAAACAAAATCCCCTTACTGTAGTATTATAGCATAATCTTATCTCTTTCATAGAAAAGACATACCCGCAGGAGAGGAGACAGCACGAAGCACACTTACTCCTTCCCTTCTTGTATTAATTTCAGAATGGCTTGATATGAGCAAAGACTGAGCCAATGAGATGGTGAGAATGAAGACACCTATCAGCCATTAAGGTGATAAGTGATTTTCACCCAAGGAATAAATAGTAAGAATGACCCTAAGTCCTTGGGAGCCTGTTACATAGAAAGCAATAAGCTTTGCTCATCCCATTCCCTGGTAACATACTGCTGACAAACCCACGTTACCATTCCTGAGACATGGGCTTTGAGATCTCCAGTCTAGAGGGGATGTTTGTGGAAGAGTTTCTGGTGTGCAGATTATTGATTTGTGATTATGTCAATTTTATTTTTCTTTATTTGGTAATTGGGCAATGGTATACATGTTCACTATCAGTGGAGTTGTCCTCTCACCATAAGTCCTCTCACCTAGTTCTGAATTTCTTGCAGAGGTTTTTCAAAGTCCTGAAGAGTCTCCCTTCCATTCCAGAGAAGGGAAATAGATCCAGTTTTGCATAGGTGCAGTTATGCCTTTTCTCAGAGTGCAGATTCAAAGCCTGAACCATAGAGATCCAGATGATTCTTATGACCCAGAACTCAGTGAGATCCACTGGGCGAAAGAACTGTCTAAATTTTTGTTTAAAACTTTGGAAGACACTTCAAATTTGAGAACACTCTGATTCACCTTTTTGGTGAAAAATCCTGAAAGTGTTGTAAAATACTTCTTCTAAGAAACAAATTAGAATCCTATTTTTTTTCTGTCTTCTCTTCCTACGTATAGATTGTCAACTGCAGATATGGATCCTCTGGCTCAATATTATATTCTGTTTTCATTCTAATCACCCATTATTGATTTAGATACATACAGTTGATTTTGTTTTGGTTAACATAATAAAAGAAAACCACAAACAGTTTTCATGTAAATTATATTAGCTTTCTGAACCACACACTCTTAAAAATATCTTTACATTTTAACAACTGTGAGTAAAACGTGATTTAGCAGAAAAATGTATTCTTAGAATGAATAAAGCATGCAGATATGAAGTTTTTCAGGCATTTATGACATTTTTAGGAGTACCTGTTTTCAAGAAGAACTTCACCAAAGACCTACAACCAGAGTTTGATTCTTCTCTGTATTTCAGATGACAAGAAGTACCGCAATAGAATACAAAGTTATTCCTATCTATTTTTCTGTGCCATTCCAACAGGCATTAAAGATGACCTGGCAATTTTTTCTGGTAAATATTTCAAGGAACAACTATTCTAACAGTTTTACCCTTTTATACAGAATCACAGATTCATAGGAGCTGGAAGAGACCTCAGGGGATCTAGTCCAACCCCATATGATTTCATCATTTTAGATGATGAAATAAGCTGGAAATCATATAACTTGAAAGGCATAAGAAAGGTTAAATACATCAACAAGTACTAGGCAAAGCATTTCCCTATGCAGAGTCTTGAGAGGAGGAACTCTGATGTTAACATTGCCTATTTCCACATTAGTGTTACCACTGCAGTGTCAATGATAAAAGGTGATCTGTAGAGTAAAAACAGCTGGTGCTACAGGTATGACACCCACATTTTTTGTAGATTATCAGGATACTCACAATACAGACACAGCTGTTTTTCAATGGTAAAACCAAACATTTTACCAAATATACTTTATTTTTTGCCTTTAGAAATGGAAGTAGTGAGAAGAACAGTTCCAAGGTAAGAGAAATATCAGCATCTCAAGGTTTACCATCAGTAGTTTATTCATCTTTCACATCTCTTATGTCCATAGAATCATAGAATCATAGAGGTTGGAAAAGACCTTAAAGATCATCAAGTCCAACCATATCCTAACCATACTACCCCAACTTTAACAACCCTCTGCTAAATCAGATGCAGTTGATCCACTCTGCTAAATTTAAAAGCTAGTTCACTTAAACAGTAAGAAAACTAGAGGAAGATTACATTTGCAAGCTACTCTTCTACGATTAATAGACTGGAAAGTGCTTAAAGTACAAAGATATGCCTCAATGATCTGAAAAACAGCTGAGGTCAAAATGGAGAAATGGGAAAAAAAATTGAAGGCTTCTTGCTTGCAAGCAAATATAAAGCTTCCCCTTTCTCAAAAAGAAAAACAAGAGACAGGAAAGAGTGGAAATTCAGCAATACTGAACAAAAATTGCAACAAAATACTGATGGCCAAGCCCTGGCCACCACTGACCAGGCAGGGGGCAGAACATACAAAGGGCAGGATAAAAGTGTTCTCCATGAAGGGGGTGACAGGCCTGGTGGGTGGGACGATGAACAAAATAAATACACTTTTAAAACCTTCCTGTGGCTCCAGGCATTTTTGCCCCAGCCTACCAAAGGCTATTAGCATTTTTATTTTCTGGAGTATTAAGACCCTGTTTCTTTGACAGACTACTGTGCAGCAACTGACAGAAGGTTTAGTGGGTAAGTCACAGGGGATAAAATGTTCGGCGTAGACCAAAGCAAAAACATAATGTCATGATGGGTGATCAACTGGCTAACAGGTTGGGCTCAAAGGATTACAGTTACTGGGGTTACATCAGGCTGGTAGGCAGTCACTAATGAGGTTCTGCAGGGCTCAGTTTTAGGGCCAGTTCTCTTCAGTGTTTTCATCAATGACTTGGATATAGGACTTGAAGGCATACTAAGCAAGTTCATGGATGACACAAATTGGGAAGTGCCATTGACTCCCTTGCGGGTAAAGAGGCCTTACAGAGAGATTCTGACCAATCAGAGAGCTTGGCAATCATCAACTGCATAAAGTTTAACAAGAGCAGGTGTCATATTCTGCACCTGGGATGGGGCAGCCTTGGCTGTGTGTACAGACTGGAGGACAAGAGGCTGAGAGCAGTCCTGCCCAAAGGGACCTGGGGGTTCTGGCTTACAGCAAGCTGTATCTGAGCCAGCAGTGTGCCCTGGCAGCTCCAAGGGCCAACCGTACCCTGGGGTGCACCAGGCCCAGCACTGCCACTGGGTGAGAGTCCCACTGTGCTCTGTGCTATGCAGCTGCACCTCCAGCACTGCGTACAGGGTTGGCTGCCACAACGTAAGAAGAACACAAAACTACTAGAGAGCATCCAAAGAAGGGCTATGAAGATGGTGAAGGGTGTGGAGGGCAAGATGTGTGAGGATCAGCTGAGGTCCCTGGGTTTGCTCAGCCCAGAGCAGAGGAGCTGAGGGTAGGCCTCATGACGGCTGCAGCTCATCACAAGGGGAGTGGAGGGACAGTGCTGAGCTCTGCTCTCTGTGACAGCATGGGGCTGTGTCAGGTTAGGGGTCAGGTTAGGGGTTAGGAAAAGGGTGATGAGGCCCTGGAACAGGCTCCCCAGGGCAGTGGGCATGGCCCCAAGCTGCCCGAGTTCAAGGAACATTTGGAAAATGCTCTCAGATGTAGGGTTTGGATTTTGGGTGGTGCTGTGTGGAGCCAGGACTTGGACTTGATGATCCTTATGGGTCTCTTCCAACTCAGGATATTCTGTGATTCTATGACAAGATGCACTACTGTTCTATGTGTGAGATACTACTGTTCTGTGTGAGATACTAGTAGCCAAGGCCTTCACAGGGCCTTTCTGAATGTGCCTCCAGTGAATGGTCACCGGAGTAATCCCCTCTGTCAACACTGAGATACACATCTCTGTCACCATCTGTGACAGGCTAAGGCAGCAGTGCAGGCAACAATGTCAATCTCTTCAGAATGGCACAGCACTGCTGCAGAAAGGGGTCTGGTACGCTGTGAGCTTCTGTCTGAAAAACCTTGACCAAACACTGGTATTCTTTGGACTAAGGAAGCAACATAATTCCACAGAACAACTGAGTGGGAAATCACCACTGATAGCTATTGCATCAAGTTCTGCAACAGCAACTAAGAAATCACTGGCAATCACTGTGGGCAAGACAAACACTAAATGGTCAATAAGCTCCCTGCTACTAGAAAAACAGTGGAAACATAAATGAGAACAAAATCTCTAGTTGTGCAAAGGTTTTTGTGGTAGAAGGAAAGACTTTGTTCTATGAGTTGACCTGGACTTCATATTCTTTTGGAAAGGATCAGATGTCAAAGAGTCTGTTAGTTTAGGGACAGGCCCACAGTGAAATACCTGGTAAAGCAAATAGCAGCTAAGTCTTAGCTGACCTCTTTCATGGGATAAGCATTGTCAAAAAAAGGACATGTCGCAACAACACATCCTTTTGTGTTTGTGCAGCATTACACAGCTGCGCTGGACAGCGTAATCCATCAGCTATCCCAGAAAGCATTTCACATACAGGAAGGTTTGCTTAATTTTGCTAGACTTCACAACAGATCTAAACTTGATAAGTAGACTACACAAGAAGTCCAATATTCTGATGATTCTGCACTGATGACTGACCACGATCCAATTTTTCACTTACTGTGGACTGATTTTTAAATTCTGCAACTCGCTTTAGATTAACCATTCATTTGACAAAAAGAAAAAATCCAACAGCAACAGTTGGCTGGGATGTATATTAACTTTTTCTGGAGGAATCTGCTGCGCCTTCTCTATCACAAAACAAAAATATTCCTCTCAGCACTGAGTATATTTAACGCAGAGATATTTTGAAAGCCATATAATTACTAACAACATTAGTGCTCTGAATTAGCTATTATGACACAACTGTTGTATCTTTGTAGATCCTGAGTTGTAGGCTGTCTATGATGGCCCAAACATATGATTCAGGCAGATGGTACACAAATGCCCAGGGAGCTCTCCTATAGCAAGCTGTAGCATGTTGCTAGACAGTTTGATAGTAAAAGGATTTAAGACATAATCAAAAGGTAGAGGAGACACAGTACAACTTGTTGGATAATCCTTTGACTTTTGAGCTGTCAAGTATACAACCACGGACCATTGCAGTGAGTATTAAAGCCTGTTTGAACAGAAAACATGCTGATTGCCAGCCTTAAGCAAGAAAGGGAGAAGGGGCAGCAGCCACAGAAACATCTTGCGGTGTGAGGAGTGCTCTAAATTGTGTGATTAAAGATATTCACCATGAACAGACACATTCAGTCACTTGATATGTCTTTCCACCAGCACAGATACCATCTTCAGCAAAATGGAACTCACGACAGTGGTGAGTAATTTACATACTGTTGAAGCAAGAGAATAGCTCACTCCCTTTATAATAGGTTTGATGTGATGGGCTACCAATAAGAGTTAAGGCCTAATGATCTTTACTCAAAAGTATTGCTGCCGCATAGCAGTGTCTGCACCAGACTGGACTGGGCTATAGATGGTATCATGTAACATACTAGTTGTAATTAAGTGTATCAGACAGACTGAGGTCTTCATTATTAGTATTGCTCTAGCATCTTCAGCTGAACAAGACTAATGAGGACTCTATTAGGGAGAAAGGTATGGACTATTCAGAGGCTGTTCACTTTCACAGACAACTAAAAGGGTTAAGGAGTCCACCTCTTTTCTCCAGAAAACATAATTTGTTCTAGACAGTTTCAGAGGCATTTTGTATATTGACTTTGGAGTTCTGTTTTAAAATCAGAGCATACTCAGAGGTCAAAGTAGTTTGTTTGTTGCCCATTCTTTTATTTCAAAGGATTTATGAGATTGCTTTATGCTTGCTATTGTATATTATGACTGTCCTGCAGACCATGAATGTTTCACCTGATGTGGCATGAAGTTACTTGTGAACGATCTGTAAGAATGTTCTTTGAATGTGCAAAAGACACATTTTGAACCTCACATCTGGTGCTGTGACCTGTTTGAAAAGAACAACTCAAATCAACATTCAAAACTGTAGCAGTGAGTTTGAATACTTCTCTTGTAGCTTCTGACTGGAGTCTGAACATCCTAATATCTGAATTTAAAAAGCAACAGAAGTCTCTTCTCTGCTCAACCTCTTCTGCGACAGTACATCTTTCTTCAGTTCTGTATTTTTTTTTTTCTTTTAATACAGATGCTCTGAATATTGCTTTCAAAATTAATTTGGATTCATACAGTATGCTTGTTGATACTTTCCTACTGACAATCTGCACAGACCATGTTGGCACACAAGGTCCCTGAGTTAGACTGCTCCAGCAATGCTCGACTGCTCTGCAAAATGCTTTATTTTTTGCAATTCAGGCTGTAAGTGGCATCAGGCACAAGAACTAGACAATTACATACAAGTTTTCACTGTAGGTATCCCTATTAATTGCAGAGGATTTGGACTAGATGGTCTTCAAGGGTCCCTTCCAAATCAAATGATGCTTTGATTCTGTGATTTTATGAAAAGTTGCAGTAAGTACAGGGTGGGCATAACACAGCAAGGAGTCCTGAATGTACTGCATTTTTTATGTTCTCAGAATGGTGACTGCTAGAGGAATCTGGACTGTCAGTACTCACAGAGGAAAAAAAAAAAAAAAAGGAAATTAACTTAAATTCCTTAGAGACATTGTGTATAACTAAATATCACACTTTTTTTTTTTTTGCTTTGTTTTCACTATCTGTGCCACAGTATTTGCTTCTGTGCTTGAATTATACTTAGTGTTCAAGTTTCAGTGAATAGCTTTTATCATTTTTGTTTCAATCTTATCAGTATACTCCATCCTTTTCTCCAAGGTGCCATATGATATCCTTCCTTCTGGAACTTTTATTTAGAGACTTCTTTCTTTCTTTCCCTCTTCCATTCTCTCTTTCTTTAACTTTTTCCTTTCTCCTTTCTTTTTTGTTTTCTTTTTTTTCCCTTTTATCTTTCTTTCCTTCTTTTTTCCTTATTTCTTTTTCCTTCTTTCTTCCTCTTTTCCTTCAATTTCTTTTTTCCTTCCATTTCTTTCTTTTTTCCTTCCATTTCTTTTCTTCCTTCCTTCCTTCCTTCCTTCCTTTCTTTCTTTCTCTCTTTCTTTCTTCCTTTCTCTCTCTCTTTCTGTCTTTCTTTCTTTCCCTCTTTTTTTTTTAATTTTAATTTTTATTTTTTTTTTGTAAATAAAGGACTTCAACCAAGTAAAAGTGTGTTTCTGACACTGAGTTCCATCCATCATTCAGTTTGGCAAAGACAGAATAGGCAGCATGGGGTGTGTCATGACATTATACAGGATATATTTCAAGGAGTTCTGCAAGGCTGTACCACGTACAGCTGAGAAGCTGTACTCTTATCATCACAGGTGAAGCTGATAAGGTAAGCATTTCTTTTGGTTATGATTCATGTTCTAACCCATTTTTTAAAATGATCATAAGACTTACAAGAATACTGATGGAACTTTGTGGTTTGTCATCAAGAACAGTCAAGAAACAAATGATTAAAGGATGACTTCTTTAAAAATCTATTCTTACCTTCACATTTCTGTTCTGCATTACTGTACTGTTTCACAGCCTGCCACATATGAAGTCAAAGTGTTAGTACAAAGTAAAGCTATGTTTACTAATTCTGTAACACTGAGAAGCTGGCACTGTACTGAGACACCCTTTCTTCCTTTTTCATTGATGTCCTTTGTTTCTGATTTAGAAATTAAATGCAGCACTGAATTTGTTTAAATTCAAGACTTAAGCTGAGTTGCATGGTCTACCTAACATACTTTCTGAATGAAGTTACTGAATGCAGCATGGTCAGGTATCAACAACATACTGCAAATTAATTTCTGTGTATTCTAAAACAAGCAAACGAACAAACAAAAAACACACACACACATGCACAAAGCATTTGCTTCAACAGTATGTTTTTTCAACAAGATCATACATGGAGCTTAAAGCTTAAAATATAATACTCTGTGGGAGTAGTAAATAATCCAGAAGTTTGCCCTCTATCACCTGCACATGTGATTCAATTAAGAGAGAGATGGAACACATGAATGTGTTGATTCCACACAATGAAACATTTGGCAGAATATCTTGGATTTCCCCTGTACTTGGGAAATTCCACCCTAGGAAGATTCTCTCTGCTTGTGACAAAATGGGAAGATATAAGGACCTTAATACTGCACTTTACAGCACTGTTGTCTATTCTATGTTGTCTTCTTTACTAAAGAGTTTTTTTTTTCCTTTACTGTTAGATAAAATGATATGTGTTGAAACTACAGGGAAAATTTCATTAGAATGTCAGAAAAAAAAGACAGAAAAAATGTTTAAATACTGATGATGTGAAGTATCTGCAAATGAAACAAGCCTAAATAATCACTGCCTTATTAAAAGGTGGATTTTATGAAAAAGGTGCCAATAAAATTAAAGAACAATTTTGGAAAAGTGAGGTATAATTAAGTCAACCAAGAATGGAACATGTAATATTTAACAGACATTTGTCATAAAGCAGATGAGTTTGGTAAATCATTATCTCTTTCTATCACTGTGCTTCCATTTCCCTAATCTATTTTTAAGAAGGTAATGATGAGGTTTGAGACCTCTGATAAAGTGGTTGGTATAAGAATCCAGCTTCCATTTACATGAAGGTGGAGTAAATCCAGAAAAAAACTTGCGGTGTTTTTCCAGACCTACCCACTTTATATTTCAGTAAGTGTAGTTTGGATCACAGAGGGCTGATCTGTTAACTGGTCTTAAAAGTGATGTTAAAAACTATAGTGAAAAACCTGGTCTGGAGTCTCAGGTGAATGAAGACTGAGAACAAACCCATGTGTGTTTTCTTTTCTGCACAAGATGGGAAACGATTGTCAGTGAGCTTCTTTCAAGGCAAGTCTTTGCAATATTTTCAACACAGTACACATGTACAGAGGATAACTCAAGTTTCAAATAAAACAGTTACCAGCCTACACATAACTGGTACCTATACAAGATTTTGATTGCTCACAAATCCAAGCACACACCTGCCTTTTAAATCCACACTACTGAATTCTACTTACTGAAAATAAGCTGTGCACTGTGTACAAAGGTTCAAGTGCACTGACTTCCTTGGAATACAACTAATACATTTTAATCTTTTCTTTAGACAACGATTTCAGAATGGATTCCATCAGTGTAACAAATGCAAAATTTTGTTTTGATGTTTTCAACGAGATGAAAGTCCATCATGTCAATGAGAACATCTTGTATTGCCCTCTGAGCATCCTTACAGCCCTGGCCATGGTCTATCTGGGGGCAAGAGGTAACACTGAATCTCAGATGAAGAAGGTAAGTTGCTTACATTGGTGTAAAGTGGACAGTGGACTCTACTTCTGCTTGTCATTCCTTCTAAGTAATAACATATTATCTACTCATGAGGCTCTCACATATTTTAATTCACCAGATGGATCATGAATCAGGGAATTGTATTATTTTTTTCTAAATTCTGACATCTTCCACATAATGTGATCATTTTTTTTCCATATTTTAAATTTTTGTATTAAAAAGACAAAACCCTGGAGGAAAGGAAGAGGGAGAACATTATTCGCAGTGCATAATACACAACTAAGTTAACATCCAGATGCTCACTGAAAAAAATATTATCTAAGCAAATAGTGCTATTTCCAATTTCTCAGAAGGTGACATGAAGTATGAACCAGCTGCAAGCTTACTTGCAGCCTTTTAGTTCATCTAATCTAGCATTTGTTGTGGGTTTTTTTTTTTTTTTTTTTGTTTCTGTTTTTGAGCCAACAGCTCTACCCTGAACATCACGTGTAAATTTTAAATGCATACCATTTTTGGTCACGCTTGTGTTTTTTTTCTCACTGGCATTTTCTCTTGCAGGTTCTTCATTTTGATAGCATTACAGGAGCTGGAAGCACCACTGACTCTCAGGTAAAGATGTAACTTCTCTCCTTTTGTTCCTATTTTCTCCTCAGGACAAAACTAGAACTACTCTGCCTCTGCTCCAAGCAGTTTCAGACTGTCAAAAGTGGTGGCAATGCTCTCAAACCAAACAGATCTGTGGAGGGAGGAAAAGAGTGTGTAACTCACTCTTGTTTAAAGCCAGGGAAACTGACTTGGAGATAGGTTTATTTGTCTGTTTAATGCACCATCATCAGACTAGGTCTGTGGGTGAATTCCACCATGGCCTGACTGTTAGTGATGGGGACAGTCCTTTGGGGTCTGATTTTCTAGATAAGGAGAAACTAACGTGACATATCATCTTGTTTTCCTGTCATCACCTCAGTGTGGCTCTTCTGAATACGTCCACAATTTGTTCAAGGAGTTACTCTCAGAAATCACCAGGCCAAATGCTACATACTCACTCGAGATTGCTGACAAACTCTATGTTGACAAAACATTCTCAGTTCTTCCGGTGAGTTGAAGTGTGACTTAACCTCAGTGAGATTGCCCACTGGGCTCACCTGGGACTCGGCTCTACTGTGAGCCACAATGGGAACTGGTTTGAGCCACAGGATGAGTCCAAACCTTTCTGTGGCTTTTAGGAGGAGGCTAGGCTCACACAAGGTATAAGGGCTCTGGAGATATTCAAGACCTATTTGGACACTTTCCTGTGCAATCTATAATGAACCCCTGCAGGGGGTTCAAATTGATGATCTCCAGAGATCCCTTCCAGCCCCTGCGATTTTGTGACTCTGTAATATATGCCCATGCAGCAACTGCTACAGGGAGCAATCAAAATTGCTGCTCATTCACTAAAAAATGTCTCTTAATGAAAAAGGTGATTTGTAAGGGAGGAAAATGATTTGAAAGCGTGACGACTGAAATTGACAAAAATATTTTGTTCATCTTTTCTAAAACTAGACATAAAATAACTCACTTAAAGAAAGTTTTGGTTTTGAAATAAAAAAACAGGAATGTAAGAATACACAGTTCAAAAGAAAAGGTAGGCACGAAGATGAGGAAATGAGTATTGTCTGTCCTTAATAATGTTTGCAGAACAGAAGGTTTTATGGTAAAATGAAGAAAATATTTCAAAATTTTAACTTAGAATCCAATCTGAAGACAAAAGTGACAAATCTAAATATGTGAAGTAGCCTTGTCCAGCTTTAAGATTCAGTTACAGCAAGAGAGCTGTTTGACTTGTTCAAGTGTAGGGATAGAAGTTTCTTTTAACCATCACTTTCCATTTCATTAATTTTGCATTTCATATTCTTCTATTTTAAAGTTCTCAACAGTCAAACACAATTCTTCTGCTTATAGGAATACTTAAGTTGTGCAAGGAAGTTCTATACAGGAGGAGTGGAAGAAGTTAACTTCAAAACAGCTGCAGAAGAAGCAAGGCAGCTCATAAACTCCTGGGTGGAAAAAGAGACAAATGGTAAGAAGTAAAAAAATAGCTGATATTTTCTCCTACCTACTGTAATCTACGCTCTTGTCTTCTTCTCCTCAAAATGTGAAGAAAGGCATATCAAGGAACAGCACTTGATTATTGCTATGAAAGCAAACTCCCATAAAACTCACCATGCCCTTCATTGCAGGCATTCATGCAAACCAGACAGGCTGTGTCTTAACACTCACTGCTTTGCTTCCTTTTCACAGGACAGATCAAAGATTTGCTTGTATCAAGCTCCATTGATTTTGGTACAACAATGGTCTTTATTAACACCATTTACTTCAAAGGGATATGGAAAATTGCATTTAATACAGAAGACACTCGGGAAATGCCCTTCAGCATGACAAAGGTAGGGACATGGGCACTACTACTGGAAAAATTCAAGATAAAGTGATCCCTACTCACATTGTCTCATGCTTCTGTTTTGCAGGAAGAAAGCAAACCTGTGCAAATGATGTGTATGAACAATAGCTTTAATGTGGCCACACTGCCTGCAGAGAAAATGAAGATCCTGGAGCTCCCATATGCCAGCGGAGATCTGAGCATGTTGGTGCTGTTGCCTGATGAGGTTTCTGGCCTGGAGCGGGTACGGCCCTGGCAGGGGAAGCCAACTAGTTCGGAGTTCAGTGGGAACTTCTGACTGCTTTCAGACCTTTGGCTGTCCTCTCACCCCCTGGCTGTGCTGTGCTGGCCAG
The DNA here is from genome assembly GCF_016699485.2 of Gallus gallus. Lineage (NCBI taxonomy): Eukaryota > Metazoa > Chordata > Aves > Galliformes > Phasianidae > Gallus > Gallus gallus. Next base: position 67,444,501 of record NC_052533.1, on the reverse strand, counting down.
GCAGGGGAGCACAACAGTGGCCCAGGTGCTTCTAGGTGCTCAGGAAGAGGTTGGCCTCTAAGGAGAGCCCTAGCCTCAATGTTATTAAACAAAGAGTGTAGCTAACAAAACAAAGGTAAAGGAGCCTAGGGCTGCTGTAGTCCTGCAGGAGGGGATGTTGGTATATGCAAGTTATCTCCATCAAGTACTAGAGACAGATATGCTAGCAGGATTTCTTTTTTTACTTTGAAGAAATTTCAATTCCCAGAGATCAAGTAGAGTTCAAACACTGTTACCAAGTCATAGGGACCAATTCTGTTGATGACCATTAATAGATTTTTTTCACGAGTCACCCCTCCAAATAATTAAATTTAAAATTGTTTTTTTTTTTTTTTGTAAATCTGAGGGATATTTTAAATGATCTTTTCTCATTGAATGTAGAAAAAAATAGGAAAAATATAACAAGAAAACAAACAGCATTTCTGAGAGGTTAGCTGCAAACATCTGCAAATGAGCAAAAATTTGATTTGACATAATCAAAACCTGATTTTTCAGAAAAGCATTTGATCTGTTGGAAAAATTTTCAGATGACAAAGTTTTGGAGAGCTTCATCAAGACAGATGATATGTAGGCTATAGTCAGGAAGAAGCACAAGGGATAAACAAATAGATTAAGCTTAAGCGTCACTTCTGTTTTGCACACAAATAAATGAAATAAATAGCAACAAGTGGTATTAATACAGTTGGTATGGCCACCATACTCCTGCTTTATGCATTTCATTATCTCTTCTCTTTGCAGATTGAGAAGACAATTAACTTTGACAAACTCAGAGAGTGGACTAGTACCAATGCAATGGCAAAGAAGAGCATGAAAGTGTACCTGCCCCGCATGAAGATTGAGGAAAAATATAACCTCACATCTATATTAATGGCCTTGGGAATGACAGACCTGTTCAGCCGTTCAGCCAATCTGACTGGCATCTCTTCAGTAGATAACCTGATGATATCTGATGCTGTCCATGGGGTGTTCATGGAAGTCAATGAAGAGGGCACTGAGGCGACAGGTTCAACAGGGGCAATTGGAAACATCAAGCATTCCCTTGAGTTAGAAGAGTTTAGGGCTGACCATCCATTCCTCTTCTTCATCAGATACAACCCAACCAATGCTATTCTATTCTTTGGTAGATATTGGTCGCCCTAAAGAGAGAAAGAGCTGGAAATAATGCTTACCTTCCCCTCAGAAATCAAACCTCTTTACTGTAGTATTGTAGCATAATCTCAATGCAATATTTTATCCAAGTGGAAAGCCTTCAATATCTAGGGAGACATTCTTGAAGAAGCATGTGAAATTTCAGATCTTTATATGCAGGAATTTATTCTCAGCTTAGATTCAGGATTCATATCCAAGGTGTACATATTCCCAATGTGCTTGAATAACTTGGGAAACAGGGCCAGTGCTTTGTTTTTTTGGGTTTTTTTTTTTTTTGTTTTTTTTTTTTGTTTTGGTTTGGTTTGGTTTTTTCTGGTTGGTTGGTTTTTTTTTGTATGTGTGTGTGTGAGATTCTGCCATTGTTACTGAGAATCTGGTTTCTCTATAGGAGTTCTCTGAAATAAACACAGCTTTCAGGAAAATCCTGGTCCTTTCCATTGAATTAGCTGGGCAGTCATCCTAGAACTGATGCCTGGACAACTTGCAGATGAAATTTTTAACTTCAGCAGACCATTTGTCTTCCAGTAATCCATTTGGACTTATTTGTGCTGTGTAACGTTTTTTCTGAGGGAGCATACAGAAAGTCTACCATTTCTTCTTAAATCATCTCCAAACAAAACATCTTCCTGATTGATATTATTTCCCATTTTCATCCCAGTGACATGTCACTGATTTTGTGAATGTTAATTAATGGTCTTTCTATTTATTCTAATAAAAGCTTCGCAAACAAAACATGTCATTACCTATTCTGGGTTACTGTACTACACAACCTGAAAAATATGATATAGTGGGTAATAATTATTGACAGAGGTGACTAAGCTGGTATGTGGATCCTATTTTCAAAACCAGAATGTACCCATATATGAGGTCACTAAATATTTTAAGATTAAAAAAAAAAAAACAACTGGGTTTAATCAAGGTAAACCGTATAGCTCCTACTCTTCAATTGAGCTTCTCCCAATACAGCATACCAAATAACAAAATTTTTTGAATTTACTGAATTTCCAGAGAACTTTTACAGAAATCCTCTAAGGGTCCTCAGTAAATACATCAAGGTGATGTGTACAAGATAGAACTTTAAAAATATGAGAGAGGTATTAAAAGGTAGACTGCTTCAGCTTTCTCATGCTGACAAGAATCACATGAAGAAATCTTTCTATTGCCTCATGTGATATTCCTCTCGAGATGTTGTATGCTATTTCACGGTCTTTAGAGGAAAGGGTCTTTAGGTTATATTTTATCCAATTATAATGGTTACTAGTGTTAATGACAGTTTTCTGCTAGGATACACATGCAGAATTGCAAATTACAGTATTGGTACTGAAAATGTAGCGATACTTCAGTAATTCGGAGCTGCCTCAAACACGTGCCATGTCAGCATTAACTATAACTTGAAATGATGACATTAGCAGCAGTGAAACACGTTTCATACCCACTAAAAATGGGAGAAATGCGATTACTGGTCTTCCCAAGAGGGTCAGAAGGATTAGGTACAGTTTGCACAAGGATTCAAGTAAAAAAAAGTATTTCAAGAGCTATGAAATTTCAAGTTTTACTGTGTACATCATGTTATTTCCCTCTTACAGCTGAAATCAGTCAATACAGTTTTGCTACAACTAAAACCAACCAACCAAACAAACGGCAAAGATAAAAAGGCAGGACTGGTAAAATATTGTCCTGAGCAGCAGAGTGTGTAAGGTTACTAAGCAGTTATAATACTGTGTTGGAACTGAAATATGCAGCTATGTCACTCTGCATTTTCTAGGTACAATAACAGTAAAAGTACCCACATTTACTATGGAGGTATTTAATATATAGCATAAACTAAAAAAACAGCTATTCAATTGTTTGATCTTTTTAAAGCAAAAGATGAAGAAAATCAAGGCAGAAATGATAAATGAATTTCAAAAACTATACAAAAGAGGGTATTCAAGGCACAGAGTCCACCTAATGTCTTAACTGTGAAATGGAAGCATTTGACTTGTTTTAAAAAGGCCATTAGGTGTCACTAAGGGTAAAAAGTTACGTTTATCAGCTTTCAGAAAGAGGATGGCATTCCAAAGGTGCCTCTGAGCTCTGAAGCCCAGCAAGGGATAAGAGAAATGAATCCCAAGTCCAGCTATTGTCCAAAAGTCCTTTTTGTTCCCTGATACCATGACTGAAGTTGTCATGACAAGACATTGCCTTCTGTCTGTTCACTACACCTCATGTTCTCTCAGTGCTGTGTTCTTAGAGAGGCAGTACTGCTAGTGATCCGCGGAATGAAAACAGCCAGGTGTAATCACACTCTTTTGAATGCCTCATGAGAAGTGCTCTCTGGACTAAGTGTAACTTTCCTTCTCACATCATTTGGAGAAGGGACCATCACAGAATCATTCAGAGACCACCTGCATCTATTCTGCACTTCTCTGCACATTTGCCTATCGTCTTCTAAGCAAACCGAATCTATGGCTGAAATTACAAGACTCTGCATGTGGTGTCACAGTCACCAGAGGAAGAGGACTCAAGAGAATATCCTGGTCCAGAGCTACTCTGGGATCTCAAAAGTCACTTGGGAAAGCACAGCATGTTGAACTAGACTTTGGTGTATTTTTCCAATCTTTATCAGTCTACAAAATATCAACTGGACATGGAGCAGTGGTTCACTTTGGTGTTTCCTGTGGCTCATGATCTAAGATTCTTCAGTCTGGAAAATAAACTGCAGAGATTACTGTTGAGGAGCAGCAAGTGTCAGTCTGCTCAGCAAGGGAAGGAGACTGAGGGCAAGGGAAGGAGACCGTGACAGTAAGGCTAGAAGGGCCCGATAAGGGATCAAGTGCTAAATTTTCCAATATTATAGCCATAGTTTAGTGATTTCCAGAGAAATATGTAGTGATGTGGTAGGCCAAAGATCAAACCAGAAGGTTAAGCCCATGTATATGGCCCCAGAATGGCAACAGGTGATGATCCCTGTGGCACATTCTCTATCTTGAAGTAAAACAGCATGGATCCATATAAATACATTCTTGCTCAACAGCAGAAATAACAAACAGTATTGCTTACTTCTACGAATATCCTAACAAAACATGTAGATCACAATGCCACTGAACCTTTGTATGGATGGAATCTGTGCAATCTGCCATGACTAAAGCTCTGTCCAAAACTGCACAACTTAGGGTGCCCAGCTTCTGAAGGGATGTGAAATTATCTGTGCTATCTCCTTTTCCCTTCTTGTGTTAGCTCCAGTAAACTCTATTTTAAGAAATACCTTACAGTTTCTGATTGTCTTCTTTACTGGTATCCAAAGGGACTCCTATGCATTACAGGGTCCTCCAGCACAGTGAGGTTCTTGGCCTGGTGCAGGCATGCAAAGTAGCTTAGGCACGGGTCACAATCAAGATACTCAGTTTAATGCTTCTCCCAAGTGATGGGATGCTAAAATCTTACATGATTTTAGAAGGAAAGTGGACCAAGCTGTGGAAGAGATATCCACTGACAAATAAGAAAGATATAGAAAATAAAATTAGCTATAGAAGACATGGAACAGGAAATAATGTTAGAACTCTGAGGGCAAGAGTAAGCCTTAACAGTAATGACAAGCCTCACTGGAGGAGCTCTTCCACATACGTTGTTCTCATGGGCCCAGGAGTCTGTACTGGAAATTGGCACACAGTTTGGGTACCGGGGGTGATCTTTGTGAGATGAAGCCCTGAACTACCCTGGGTCAGCTGCAGGTGTCTCTGTAATGGATGAAAAACTCACTGTGCACCAGATTTTCAGCTAATAAGAAAAGCACATGGCACCTCTGCTCAAACAGAATCATAGAATTGCTCAGGTTGGAAAAGACCTTAAAGGTCATCGAGTCCAACTGCAACCTAACCAACTACCCTAACTCTAACAACCCTCCTCTAAATCATGTCCCTGAGCATCACATCCAAACAGTTTTTAAACACATCCAGGGATGGTGAATCAATCACATCCGTGGGGAGCCCATTCCAGTGCTTAACAACCCTTTCTGTAAAGAAGTTTTTCCTGATATCCAACATAAACTTACCCTGGCACAACTTAAGGCCAAATTTAATTAGAAAATGTAGCAGCACTGCAATGTAGCAAATGTAATTAAGAAAAGGTGGTAGCTGCTAGGGACAGAGGACATGCAAATAGACCCAAAAGATAAAGACTAGAAACAGAAAAAGGGGACATGTGAGAGGTATGTTTGGAGAAACATAACAGAGGAGATATTTGAAAGGAGATCTTGGGAGCACAGGCAAAGACACAATCCTGGGAGGAGGTGCTCCATGCTAGAGGATGTACCTCTAAGGCACCGCAGCCATGGGCAACCAACACAGGTCAGCGTCATCCTGGTGAGACTGTATCCCACAAGCAGCTAACACTGGAGTAGGGACAGCCCCGAAGAACTGCAGCCCAGGCAGCACACTAGAGCAGAGAAATCTAGTTAGCAGCAACCACTGGCAGACAGAAATGATTATATAGATTACATACTGACCCTAGCCTCTTACACTGCCTACTGCATCACTGAAAGGACTGGGAAGAAGAGAGTGCAATAACGAAGCTGAAACTAGGAGGAAGGCAAGGAGAACTGAAGCTGACTAGGGAAAAGGGGGATTAAAGGTTTAAGTGTCTATTCCATAGTTTGCTGGTTTGTTTTTTGTCAATTCCTGAATCAGTAATTTTTATGTTAATTAGCAAAAAATTACAAACACTCCCCAAGTCAGGACTGTTACCTACAACAGAAGCTCAGATCAGCTGAGCCTTAGTCTTTTGGTCCCTCCCTAGGGAATGCTGTATGTGTCTCTCTCTCCAGGCCTGCTCAAAATTGACCTCAGACCCAAACTTTTGCTGAATCTCCAGTACCACCTCTTTTGCTCCTAACTAGATAACAAAGCCCTGAGCGCTTTGCTTTTAGCAAAGCCTTTAAGTGCCATTACCAACTGCACCTGGAGCCTTTACCTACCCCTATGGACCCAGGCTCTATATTTAAGCTCTGCCCTGAACCTTCACTTCTTTCCTGTCCTAAGTTAGATGTACTAGTATGGTGTGTACTATGTCTCCAGTTCAAACACAGCTGTGCCCATACCTGGCCAAGGACTCCTAGTATGACCTGGGCTGTGCCTTGCTGCTAAGGACCTGCTGGGTGATTGCTAGACCTGATCCTAATCCTGAATTAAGAAATGATTTCTTGGCTTGACTGGATGTGCCCTGTGGTATGATACTGCCTTATGATTTGGACTCTTGTTTGCAGCTGTGCAAATCCCTAAGGAGCCCAGTCTCTGGCCACCTGGAATCTTGTCACTACCAAACTTCCTGAGGGACTGGTCTTGCTCTGGGTTCTGATCTCTGGACAGTACTCACCCTTTACTCAGCCCAGGCTCCCAGTTAAGCCCCTTTCCACCCTGCCAGGCTCTCCGCTCCATCCCTAGCAGGGGCTCTCATGACAGTGTGACCCCCCCTTACTCAGTTCAGGGCCACTTGTGCCACGTTCCTTTCCTGTCTTCTGTCCCTGCCTTGGCTCTAAAGCAGTGTGCTACCATCCACAACCACTGCATCTCTCTAAAGTAAGCCTCTCCTGAGCCCAAGTCTCTGTAACGAGGAAGGATGCACTTTGCTCAGAAGGATGCGAGGCTGCTTCTGAGCTCTGAGGGCACTGACCTCCCATGAGGTACACCCCATACCCAGGACCACAATTCAGCCTGCTGGAACCATCAACTCCTGCTGGAGTAAGGCCATAGCAAGACCAGCATCCACCTCCCTGCAGCCCTGCCCTGCCCAGATATTGGGCCTGCTGATCTCAGGATGCAGACTTGCTTCTCAGCTTGACCTAAGCATTGCCCTGTCTTTATGGACCCACCTGGTTAGCAAGTTCAGTGCAGAAGGAGGCTGTTGGCATCTAGCTAATTTTCCACCCACATTACTGTCTGCTGACTCATTCTACGTCTCTCCCATCTTGTTACAATAATAATTTGGGAGATCATATTGAAGGTCTTAATAAAGTCAAGGCATGTGATATCCTCTGCTTTGCCTCTGTTTCTAGAATAAGCCACTTCATCATAGAAGACGAAAGTGCTGATCAGCAGAGATCTGTGCTTGATAAATCCATGCTGGCTTTTCCTATCACCTTATATTCCTTCATATGCCTTGAGACACCCAAGGAGGCCTTGGGTCAGAGCCGTCTGTAGCAGTCCTAACTGGTATACAATTAGTTGTACAACAGGTAGTGATCCGCATAATAGTTGGCATGAGAAAGTGGGCCTGTGCTGTGTCAAGCATAGAGTTTGGGTTCCAGTCCTGTTCTGCATGGCACATACGCCTGAGCAGCTGGGTAATCTCTGCATTCCAATTGGAAGGCAGGGGCCTGTAGGCAGTTCCCACTTGGCATGGGTGATTGTACCACCTGTGTCCTCATCTGTGAAGCATCATGTTTTCATTCAAATATCCTTTTGTTTGACAGCAGAAATGAACAGAATTGTTTTTTTTTTCCTAAGAAAATTCTGCAAGAGCTCTGAAGAACAAAGTGTCAGTGAACTTCTAGCTCCATGGATGGGACTTGCATCACATGTCATGCCTTGATTGGAGGTCTATCCGATACTGAACAACTTGTGGTTCCCTGAGGGAATGTAAGATTACTGATACTACTCTCTCTTTATGTTAGCTACAATAAATGGTAGGTTAAGCAATAGATACAGAGTTTGAGTGCCTTTCTTACAAGCATCATAGTGAACAAATCCACTGGTGATCTACCTTTTCAATAACTACAGAGAATTGTAATCTCTTGGATTCTCCTCCTTCCCCTTTCTGAAAATGTGTTCTTTTTTTCCAAATCAGAAACCTTCCTCAACCACCCTGACTATTCTTTGGACATTGTTTTGTTCTTGCTCCTAAATAGGCTTTATAATTTTTCTAAGTGAAAGGCTTTGCATGCAGGTGAGGCTACAACTCATTCAGTAACAATGAGGAAGACTGTCAGATTTTGGGGAAAATTCTCCCACCCAACCTTTTGCTAGCCAGTAAGATGTAATCACTGAATGTCATGCCACAAAGACCATACCAACATCAGACCAAATATCTACAGGAAGCTTTAAGGAATCATTGACTGTACAATGAAGGGTAAATCAAATTAAAATGAATGTGAGGTCTGATACGAGATATCCTCATGAGAATCAAGAGCAAAGACAAATAGTTTTTCACAGTCTTGTCACAATCTGTCAAAGACCAAGGCAGCACAGCAGGCAACAATGTTGGTCTCTTCAGAATGGCACAGCACCGCTGCAGAAAGATGCCAGGTGGACTATGAACTCACATCCAAAGGAGCTTGACCTGATACCTGATTTTCTTCAAACGGGAAACAACACAATCCCACAAAACAGCTCAGAGAGAAACCATCACTGATGGCTACAGCACCAAGGTATGCAATGGCAATCCATTCGACATTCATCTGTGACCTGAGCAAAATGATTTATCTCTCCATGAATGGTTGCTTCTTTCCCTCATGAAAAGGCAATTTCCACACTCACAATATGCAACAAAGACAAACAGAGAACAATTAATGTGCTCCTTCCTAATGTCAAAATTGTAGTGGCAAAGAGGAGAACAAAATCTCAAGTTCTGAGTAGGTTTTAGTGATTGGATAAGAGGCTTTGACCTGTGAGCTCACCTGGACTTCATATCCTTTTGGATAAAAAGTGCTTTTATAACTTTCAGGTCTCCGAGTCTTTATTCATGAGACTGTTGGTTTAGGGACAGACCCACAATGAAATGCCTGGCATAGGAAAGGGCAGCAGAGCCTTAGCTGACCTTTTCTTGGGACAAGCATTGTCAAACAATGTGTGACAAAACTATTTGTACTGCTTTGCACAGCTGTGCTGGGCAGGGCAATCCATTGCCACCTATCCCAGGTAACCTTCCAACTGCAAGAAGATTGTTGCTTACTCTCTCTAGACCCCCAAGTCAAACCAACTATGCAGGTATGCTGACAACACTATGATGACAGCCTGTTCTGATCAAGATCTCATTTGTTCATGGACAATTTTTGTTGCTTGCAGCTGGTCTTCCATTGGGAAAGAGTGTAGTATATCCTTCTCATCTGACAGAAAAGCAGAAATTCTCATGCTCCACACTTAATCTACATTGTTTTAAACCACTGGCTACTTCTTGGAGAGGAAAAATAGCTTTTATAAGACTCACAAAACAAAGCTCTGCAAGTCAAATGCATACAAAACTGTTCTGTAGGTCTGGAATCAGGACACTATGTGGAAGTCAAATAGAGAAGCTTTAAAAAAACCTTTGGGATCATTCTCATATTTGCAGCACGATACTATGACAGTGATAACTGACATAACTGCATCAATTTCCTTGATATTTTATTTGTCTTAAAGTACAAGACATAGAGATGGACGTAAAGATGGACATATGGCTCAGGTCTGGACAGGTCTGTGGTCCATGTATGATAAAAGAGATGAAGGGAAGGAGAATTGAGACTGTCTAAGAAGGGCTTCAGGGACGTTCTGAAGGCAGATTTGACTGAATCAGATGTACTGTCCAAGTCTCATATGTAGCAATGGAAGACTGATATTGGAGAAATATAAAGAAATGGCTGTGAACTCAAAGTGACCCTGAACAGAAAAGGGATATGGAGTTAAAATAATGGCACAGAACTGAGGTTTATGTGATATACCATGGGCTGCAGAGGGGCAGAGTGCTCCACCATGGGCCTCTCTTGGGCTGCAGGGAACTTCTGTTCTACACCTGGAACACCTCCTGCCCTCCTCCGCACTGACCTCAGTGTCATCAGGGCTGTTTCTCTCACATTTTCTCACTCACCTCTCCCAACTACCATTGTACAGCAGTTGTTCTTACATCTTGCTCCTCCTAAGGTGCATCTAGCATCGATCACTGGCTCAGCTCTGGCCAGTGGCAGCTCCCTTTTGAGGACACGGGACAGCTGCTGGGCTCTGTTCACAGAGGCCACTCTGGCAGACCTCCACTACCACAACTTGTAGTGTAAATCCACTACAACTTTCTGAGCTACAGAAATGAAATGGAGACCCTCTCTGCTATGGGATACAAAAGAGGAAACGTGGCGTTTAGCTCTGGCTCACTGGTACACCCAACCACAGGGTGAGAAGCAGCCTGTTGTTATTCACTACTCTTAGGACAGATTATGGTGAATTGTTAATAAAAGCATTTCTTCATAACATCCAAAGGAGGAAATACACTAAATTATATTTTTTATTAATTAATTACACATGCTTAATTATATATGGCATGGTTGCTTTGGAAGAACCTTGTCCTTACTGACCAGATCTGCTGTTTGCTGAGACAAAATGGCTGACAATTTTGGCCATGGTGGATACCTTCCCCCTTTTCTGTAGCATTAGGACAGAAGTTATTCTGGAGCCTGTCTGACAAGTCAGACTTGATAACTTTAAGTATTTGGAAGTGTGCTTTTCATGCTGGATGTCATCTCCAGAACCTCCCTGTCTGGTAAGCAGTTCCCTGCCTTAGTAAGAGCCGAAACGGTCTCTCTTTTCCTTGTTATCTCACCAGGATATTACAATGTGACAGGACTATCTGAACTACGCCAACCTGCAAATTCCAAATATATATATATATAAGATATCTATACACAAATTATTAGTGTTTGATTGACACCAGATGACAGAGAAGTGCATCTGAGAAAACCTATTCCCAATCTCCTTTCTCTTTCTGCAGACTGACATGCATTTCATAGGTAGAGATAACATTTACTGGGAAGCACATCTATCATCATAAAAAGCAGGCAAGATTTTCAGACTTTCTTAGTGGCTGAAATAGAAGCAAAAGACGTGATTAAAAACAAAATGAAACAAAAAAAATCAGTTGATACCTGTGGTGTAGACATCCAGCAAAAAAATATTATTTGCACTACCATCTTGTCTTAAGTCCTCAGACTTGGCAAGGAGAATGTAGATTTCTACAGTATATATGTTTTCACAAAAGGAAGGAGAGAAACAAAAGAAAATGGCACTGACTAAACTTCAGCTAGTGGTATAGGAAAGTAATTCTGCTTAACAGAGATTGCAGTGATCTCTATGTATGTCCTGAAGAATTATGTTGTACTTTTTTCCCCCATTTTTAAATCAAACAGTGCTTTACAGAGGTCAGAATGGTTTCTTTACTGTTTGTCAATTCTATTATTTCAATACAGAACAATAGCTTCTATAACTGAAATATATTTGCTATTGTATATTATGATTGTCCCTCGAACCATGAACACTCCTCCAGCTGAATTTCACAATTCCTCTGTCATCTGCCAGGCCATTAAGTTATTCATGGAAGATCTTTGAGGAACACTGCAAGTTCATATCATAAACACATTTGAAATTGAGTATTGTTTTGCATTGTATGGAGCTATGTTTTGCTGTATCCTCAGAAAAAAAGTTTGTTATAAAGCATTCACACCCACAAAAAGATAGATTTAAATATTCCAGCTATAGGAAAGAAAGTGCGTCTGCTCTTCACTCTAGTCTCAGTTGGCTCCTTCACATGCATGCTTCTTTATTTCTCCTATTTTGTCAAGAAAATAATAGGTCACGTCTTGTTCTCACTTATGTCCTGCCTAGCATGGCTCAGATGCACGTTGTACATACAAGAAGGATCAAATGAAACAGACTTCTGGTCTGTTACTACAACCATAGTAATAAGCACACTAACTAATAATTGCTAATTATGTTTTCCATCTCTAAGGTTCCCACATTTTTCTGTTTTCTTAAAGATCCCATTATCTGGTTGTAACTGAAGCTCAATGGAACATGAGCAATATTTCCCAGTCTTCTCTCCCATCCAACAGTCCTGATGGATTAGCAGAACAGGCAGAAAACACATTGTTACCCAGAATTAAAAACTAATATTTGCTCTCCATTCAATCCAAAATGGACCTATTGAAACTAAAATCTAACCCAATCCCATTAAATGATTTCTATGGCGTCAAAGGTCAAACTTCTGAAGGGAACCTGTGGGTGGGTCACAATTCAGGCTATATATTCCCCAGGGCTCAGCCAGTGTCTGTACATACAGCTAGAAAGCTGTATTGCCTTTAGCACTCAAGCTCAAAAGGTAAGCAACTCTCTGGAATTACCTTCTCTCTATATTAGCTCTTACTTGCACCTAAACTTTAAAAAATTAACAATTATTGTGTTATGTGTTGTATCTTTAAGGGTGAAGTACCTGCGTGATACCCCCTATAAAATCTTCTCACCTGTGTATGCATTCTGCACTATTTTATTATGTGTAAAAGCTTTGTGTTTGTTTTCAGGAGGCTTATTCTTTGTGCTTAAAATATGTTTTTAATTTCAGAACATCTTATCCTGTCGTTCACTATCTGATATGCTTTGCAGTTTGCTTGATTAACTTCTAGCCCTACAGAGTGCACAGAGAGCAAAATCATGGTGTTCAGTGAATTCTGGGGAGTTATTTTAATGTGAAAATTCTCTAGAAGTTTAATTCCTGCAAAGTGCAGCTGCTGATCACTACACAAGATAAAAATGTGGGGGGTGCATAAACGTATATTCTTACAATAATAGATACATGTGAACTTGTATACAGAAAAGAAAATGAGAAAAATGTGTGTGCGTATACTCACACACGTGGTCAGTAAAAACTTTTGAGGGGTTTAATACAGAAAATCCAATCCTGAGGCCCCAGCACTCAGTACGCATATAAAGGGCTGGGCTCTGAAGGACTTCTGACTTTCACAGATTATATAAATCTCAGGAAAGCAACTAGATTCATGCTGGCTCCAAAAGCTGTGCTTTATATAAGCACACTGGCTATACAATAGTTGTACAGTTCAGCTCTTTATAATAGAAACAGACAGAACAAGTATAAATCTTCTATTGGTCTATGTCATGAACAAGAATTCATTCAGTGGCTCTGTTTTGTAGTAAACATTGCTATTTTATCATGTCTGCATTTCTCTTCTGTCTGAATGTCCCCACTAAAATTTAACTCCACAGAAAGTTTATACTACAGTACACATGCATATCTTTGAGCAAAGCAAACCATACCTGAAAGTGCAATAGAGCAGAATATGAATTACATGCGTGTCTTTCTCCTAGACTACATGACCCCATATAAATTACATTCCTTATCTATTCTGCCATCACCAAAACAAAGGTAAAAATACTTTTGAAGATCTACTCATAGCAAGTAGTGTGCAACAAACAGATATTTCTCTACATTTATTTTTAGGGAATAAAAATAAGAAATAAAATAGTCAGCAAGCCTCTGCTTTCTCATATATCTGTCCAAACCTAAACTTTACTGAAATTTGCTCTTTGAATTTCCAGTTTTGCAAGCCTATCAGATTGTGTTTTAATCAGAGGTACTGAAAAGTATCAATGAATTCTAGCTTTCACTGAACGAAAATATGTAGAGGCAACTGGCTTCTGGGACAGTTTGCTACCCAAAAGACAACTGAATGCAAATACATAAATAGATTTATGAATATGGTTTTGAACATGCACATGAGAGGTGGATATAGCAACAGACACATTACCACAGAATTACTTTAAAACTACTTGTTAACATTTAATTGCCTAAAAACTGCTCGTAATTTACTGTTGTAGCCTACCATAGAGTACCCTGCATGGTACTATGTACAGCATTCCATCCTTACATTTTCACTGTTCTGCTGTTTGCTCTAGACAACTCAGAGTTCACCATGGGCTCCATCGGCGCAGCAAGCATGGAATTTTGTTTTGATGTATTCAAGGAGCTCAAAGTCCACCATGCCAATGAGAACATCTTCTACTGCCCCATTGCCATCATGTCAGCTCTAGCCATGGTATACCTGGGTGCAAAAGACAGCACCAGGACACAGATAAATAAGGTGAGCCTACAGTTAAAGATTAAAACCTTTGCCCTGCTCAATGGAGCCACAGCACTTAATTGTATGATAATGTCCCTTGGAAACTGCATAGCTCAGAGGCTGAAAATCTGAAACCAGAGTTATCTAAAAGTGTGGCCACCTCCAACTCCCAGAGTGTTACCCAAATGCACTAGCTAGAAATCTTGAAACTGGATTGCATAACTTCTTTTTGTCATAACCATTATTTCAGCTACTATTATTTTCAATTACAGGTTGTTCGCTTTGATAAACTTCCAGGATTCGGAGACAGTATTGAAGCTCAGGTACAGAAATAATTTCACCTCCTTCTCTATGTCCCTTTCCTCTGGAAGCAAAATACAGCAGATGAAGCAATCTCTTAGCTGTTCCAGGCCCTCTCTGATGAGCAGCTAGTGCTCTGCATCCAGCAGTTGGGAGAACACTGTTCATAAGAACAGAGAAAAAGAAGGAAGTAACAGGGGATTCAGAACAAACAGAAGATAAAACTCAGGACAAAAATACTGTGTGAATGAGGAAACTTGTGGATATTTGTACGCTTAAGCAAGACAGCTAGATGATTCTGGATAAATGGGTCTGGTTGGAAAAGAAGGAAAGCCTGGCTGATCTGCTGGAGCTAGATTATTGCAGCAGGTAGGCAGGAGTTCCCTAGAGAAAAGTATGAGGGAATTACAGAAGAAAAACAGCACAAAATTGTAAATATTGGAAAAGGACCACATCAGTGTAGTTACTAGCAGTAAGACAGACAGGATGAACAATAGTTTTGTAAACAGAAGTATCTGACTACTTTACTCTGTTCATACACTACGTAAAACCTACTAAGTAATAAAACTAGAATAACAACATCTTTCTTTCTCTTTGTATTCAGTGTGGCACATCTGTAAACGTTCACTCTTCACTTAGAGACATCCTCAACCAAATCACCAAACCAAATGATGTTTATTCGTTCAGCCTTGCCAGTAGACTTTATGCTGAAGAGAGATACCCAATCCTGCCAGTAAGTTGCTCTAAAATCTGATCTGAGTGTATTTCCATGCCAAAGCTCTACCATTCTGTAATGCAAAAACAGTCAGAGTTCCACATGTTTCACTAAGAAAATTTCTTTTTCTCTTGTTTTTACAAATGAAAGAGAGGACAAATAACATTTCTCTATCACCGACCTGAAACTCTACAGTCTTCAGAGAATGAATGGCTTGCTAAAAGAATGTCAAATCTTACCATACAGCTATTTCATATTACACTACTAAATACACTATAAGGCATAGCATGTAGTAATACAGTGTAAAATAGCTTTTTACACTACTATATTATTAATATCTGTTAATTCCAGTCTTGCATTTCACATTTGCAAAACGTTTTGAAATTCGTATCTGAAAGCTGAATACTCTTGCTTTACAGGAATACTTGCAGTGTGTGAAGGAACTGTATAGAGGAGGCTTGGAACCTATCAACTTTCAAACAGCTGCAGATCAAGCCAGAGA
The DNA here is from genome assembly GCF_016699485.2 of Gallus gallus. Lineage (NCBI taxonomy): Eukaryota > Metazoa > Chordata > Aves > Galliformes > Phasianidae > Gallus > Gallus gallus. The sequence goes on along the minus strand of NC_052533.1, from coordinate 67,428,952 downwards.
GCTCATCAATTCCTGGGTAGAAAGTCAGACAAATGGTAAGGTAGAACATGCTTTGTACATAGTGAGAGTTGGTTCACCCTAATACTGAGAACCTGGATATAGCTCAGCCAGCGTGCTTTGCGTTCAAGCTTACCAGAGCTGTTGTATGCCTGTTAAGCAGGGCATACAGTCATGAGGCTCTTGAAAAATCTTAACAGACAAAGGGCAATGGAAAATTGGAGTTAAGGGATGGTAGGGATAAAATGCATAGAAAGAGGTACCACGATTTTGATTTTTGCCCTAATGCCTCTCTGTGTGGTTCCTCAATTTTTCTACTTCATTCCTCATCTCCTCAGAGCATTCCTTTCCCTCATGCTTGAAACACAGATGAAAGACTGTGAATTCTAACTGAGATGAAAACATCCACAACCACACAACCTCTGGTGTGGAGTCACATTCTGTGAAGGCAAAAACTAGGCCACGTAATCTATGTGTGCAAGCTACGTGTAAGCTATGTGTGTGACAGGACAATGTGAGGAACATACTATGTGCACAAGGACTGCAGAATAAACAGGAGCAAAGTTTTTGAAGAAAACAGAGTAAAATCCTGTTTTCCTCTTTTGTTACATTCTTTACATATATCTCAAATTTCCTCTTTGGTTAGAAGCAAGTAATATTTATGTTTCTTGGTACTGTTTGGGTTGAAGACCATTCTGGGATAAGAGAAATTCCAGTGGATCTTCCCCTAATCATAAAATGTACAGGTTTAGTTTTTTTGTAACACAGAAATCTCTTCATCTTTTATCTTTTGTTGTGATTCTTTATAGAGAGAGAAACAAGACTTACTGACAATAGCAGCAAGAAAATCAATCTTGGAAGAACAAGATTGCAGTTGCAAAAAACAAACCAATGTCCTTGCCCCTACATCCTCTTCCCCATAAATTCTACATTCTCTATCTACCTTGTGCTTGCCAACATGATATACGTAAACTCTCTTTTCCTATTCATTCTTAAAGGAATTATCAGAAATGTCCTTCAGCCAAGCTCCGTGGATTCTCAAACTGCAATGGTTCTGGTTAATGCCATTGTCTTCAAAGGACTGTGGGAGAAAGCATTTAAGGATGAAGACACACAAGCAATGCCTTTCAGAGTGACTGAGGTATATGGGCTTACCTTAGAGATGTAATCTAGAATTTATGAAGAGAGTAGACATGTTGTTATATGAACACTGCATTAGCGTATCTGCTCATTTGTCTGCATCTCTTTCAGACACTGTGTTAAAAGCAGGGAATTTTCCTTATGTCTCTCTCATCACAATATTCCTGACATTGCAAAGCTCCTGAGAAATAACTTCAGATTCCCACTTTTCCTAGGAAGGTCTTCCTGGATGAGAACAATCAATCATCTTAACTGTAACTAGATATTTCTGCATCTAAGAATAATCTTTGTTAAAACTATATTCTCTCTCTCTTTTTTTTTTTTTTTTTGGTTCTCCAGCAAGAAAGCAAACCTGTGCAGATGATGTACCAGATTGGTTTATTTAGAGTGGCATCAATGGCTTCTGAGAAAATGAAGATCCTGGAGCTTCCATTTGCCAGTGGGACAATGAGCATGTTGGTGCTGTTGCCTGATGAAGTCTCAGGCCTTGAGCAGGTATGGCCCTAGAAGTTGGCTTCAGAATATTAAAAACACATGGAAATTTAGCTGTTGTAAAGCTCTTTTCAACACAGTTATCCTAAAACATTTAACCAGCACAAATTTCATCATGATTCAATATGTGATTGTTGCATAGAAGTGTAGATTTGTCCCACTGGGTCCTGCAATAGCCCATGCTGAGCATGGCTTGCTGAAAGAACTGCTTTAGAGGGTGAAAAGTTTGACACAGCAGACAAGATGATTCTCACCTAAGCAGCTGTTACTGTAGTGGCTTGAACTCTAAAGGTCTTGTATCTCCATTCCTGTGCACTGAGGAGCTTCTTGGAAAGTTCATATAAGGTTTACTAGTTCTAACTATTATCTCATTTGGTGGCACTCAATGTGCTTTGTTCACGTCTTCATAAATTAATCTATCTAAAAATTGGATGTGGTTAAAGCAATTTCAGAAATAACATGTACATAATGTACAATTATTGATATGAACAGAACACAGGCATAGCATATTGTAATTAGGAGGACTGTAGTTATTTTGAATAGGAAACACAATGTAATAAATGAGAATTCATTGAAATGTTAGTATGCTAACTCAATCTAAATTATAAAGATAAAGAGGCATTTAATCACAGCTAGATTTCCATCACTTGTGACAGACAGGCATATGAATGATTATGTACAGCTCTAGGAAAAAAAGTATGTAGGAAAACTAGTACATTTTGATTAGAAAGTCTGAAAATGAGGTGCCTTGATCAAAGAGAATACGTGTGTTTGAGAAAAAAAAAGTTTGGATAGAGGTGGTAAGAGAGAATATATTGAAATGGTGTTTCTACAAACTGCCATGGCCAGATTTGTGTAAGAGACATTCAGTAAGTAGGCAAGGAAAGAAATATTACTAGGTACAAAGCAACATCAGTAATACCAAAAGAAACCAATTATTCCAGATGCCAATCTCGTAATAGGGTTAAGAGATTTCCACCCCTCTAGTGGTCACCAGTGCAACCAGTAACTTTGCTAATTTACATTTTCTTTTTTTAAATGGCAGATATAGCTTTGAACTGAGTGATCATGAACTGGTACTGTGTAAATAAGATGGAAGCATACTTGGCAGCTAAACTTCTAGTTTTTAAAAACTCAAATTCTCTTGAAAGATCAGTTCCCAGTCTAGTAACAGCTGATAGTTTAAGTATCAGTAATTGGCTACCATTAACAACTGGCTCCTGAGAGGTCTTAAATGTAGAGACAGCTTTAAACTCAAAAGCACAGAGTGATTTTTAGAATAGATTTCCCAAGCAAAGAAAATAAACAGGGAGGAGCTTTAAGGGAGTAGCCATCTCATTATTATTATTATTTAAAGAAATGGCAGCAAGCCTACAAAAGAAAAATAAGACAGAGCAGAGAAGAAAGAGTCATGGTATGCTTTTCTATCTTAGCAAAATTAATCTCTACATGCCTAGGAAAAAGCCATGACAAGAGCAATCAGTTCAAAAGGTGTATGCAAAAAACCACATAATAGTAACTAGTACTGCATTGCCAGGAAGGAAGTTATGTCGCCATTCCATGGATCTCATTCTCATTTCCTTGCAGCTTGAGAGTATAATCAACTTTGAAAAACTGACTGAATGGACCAGTTCTAATGTTATGGAAGAGAGGAAGATCAAAGTGTACTTACCTCGCATGAAGATGGAGGAAAAATACAACCTCACATCTGTCTTAATGGCTATGGGCATTACTGACGTGTTTAGCTCTTCAGCCAATCTGTCTGGCATCTCCTCAGCAGAGAGCCTGAAGATATCTCAAGCTGTCCATGCAGCACATGCAGAAATCAATGAAGCAGGCAGAGAGGTGGTAGGGTCAGCAGAGGCTGGAGTGGATGCTGCAAGCGTCTCTGAAGAATTTAGGGCTGACCATCCATTCCTCTTCTGTATCAAGCACATCGCAACCAACGCCGTTCTCTTCTTTGGCAGATGTGTTTCCCCTTAAAAAGAAGAAAGCTGAAAAACTCTGTCCCTTCCAACAAGACCCAGAGCACTGTAGTATCAGGGGTAAAATGAAAAGTATGTTCTCTGCTGCATCCAGACTTCATAAAAGCTGGAGCTTAATCTAGAAAAAAAATCAGAAAGAAATTACACTGTGAGAACAGGTGCAATTCACTTTTCCTTTACACAGAGTAATACTGGTAACTCATGGATGAAGGCTTAAGGGAATGAAATTGGACTCACAGTACTGAGTCATCACACTGAAAAATGCAACCTGATACATCAGCAGAAGGTTTATGGGGGAAAAATGCAGCCTTCCAATTAAGCCAGATATCTGTATGACCAAGCTGCTCCAGAATTAGTCACTCAAAATCTCTCAGATTAAATTATCAACTGTCACCAACCATTCCTATGCTGACAAGGCAATTGCTTGTTCTCTGTGTTCCTGATACTACAAGGCTCTTCCTGACTTCCTAAAGATGCATTATAAAAATCTTATAATTCACATTTCTCCCTAAACTTTGACTCAATCATGGTATGTTGGCAAATATGGTATATTACTATTCAAATTGTTTTCCTTGTACCCATATGTAATGGGTCTTGTGAATGTGCTCTTTTGTTCCTTTAATCATAATAAAAACATGTTTAAGCAAACACTTTTCACTTGTAGTATTTGAAGTACAGCAAGGTTGTGTAGCAGGGAAAGAATGACATGCAGAGGAATAAGTATGGACACACAGGCTAGCAGCGACTGTAGAACAAGTACTAATGGGTGAGAAGTTGAACAAGAGTCCCCTACAGCAACTTAATCTAATAAGCTAGTGGTCTACATCAGCTAAAAGAGCATAGTGAGGGATGAAATTGGTTCTCCTTTCTAAGCATCACCTGGGACAACTCATCTGGAGCAGTGTGTCCAATCTGCCGCTGCCCTGATCCTGGCTGGGGTGATGGGACAGACCTTGGCTGCCACTGAGACATCTGAGACACTGAGATCTGTCTCAACTCAGATTTACCCAAGAACAGCTCATTGCCAACAGAACAAAATCTCAAACTTATGGCTAGTGATGACAGCAGTCAGTTGTCCCATCTGTGACCCACCAAGGCTGGCATGCTGGAATGAGCAGGCTTTGGTGGCATGTAGTTACTGGACAGCACCACTGACATGGGCAGGGGAAAAACTGAGCATGGTGTAAATCACTGCCTCAAAGCCACTTCTCTGTGCCTGCACCATGCTTGAAAGCTCTTCTACAGGAGCTGGGTTTGTTCAAGAAAGCTTCTGTTTCTCCCATCTGCTTCTTGTACCTTCACAGGGACAGAGTTAGAAGGGTACAGCCATGGCTGGAAGGGGCTGACTTTCAAATGTGCCTAATTTTCCTTTGGTTGCTGCTGCAGCTGCAGAAGAAGGGGTTCAGAAGCCAAGAGCTTTGAGATAAGGATGCCTAACCTATGTTGAAGACATTTGTGCTGACACCTCAGGCCCCAGGATAGGACAACTGCTGGATTGTGGCTAACCCACTAGCTACAGAACCTAATTTATATTACCAGATTAGGAAGAGCAAAAGAACATGTATTTATAACAGGAGGTCTTCTGTGCTTCTCTACTAAAAGGTGCTGTGAAGGAGCCCGTAGTGCAGCAGTGTATGAGGCCTGAAGGAGGCCACAGCACACAAAGAGCCCTGGTAGGAGCAACACACAGAGGGGCAGGAGGGCTGGGGGAACTGCCACCCATGGGGACCTGTGTGAAGCAGTGCACTCCTGAGGGGTGGACTGCGTGGGAAAGGAAAAGAAAGCAAACAGACCTGTGATGAACTGTCACACAGACTGCAGAGTGACAGAGGAGGGCCTGAGGCAGTGCGCTTACTGCAGGGAGTGGCGCTCCTTCCTCACAGCAGCGCTAACAGCTTGGCACCAATATTCAGTAGTCTGTGGTGATACTTTTTCCAGTTTCACCACACAGCATTTCGCTTGTTCTACTTGTTTTAGCTTTCCCCCTCCACAAGATAACACATACTTTGCCAGTCAGTCCCTAAGACCTTAGCCTAACAGTTAGCAAACAGGATCTTGCAAAAGAAGGAAGATAACATGACACCACCTTCACTGGTGTATAAATAGTTCAAATACTTTCCTTCACTTTCCCGTAAATTAGTTGATTGCAGGTCAGGAGATAACAGGGGAACTTACTGCAAGAGAGAAAATGATGTTTAATATTGTCTTGGACTTTCTGGTGGTCTGGGCATGAAAATGGAGTACTCAAAATCCTCAGGACGTTTATTTTTCACCTGATTTATTCCCAAACTGCACTATTTCTAGGCCATTGGAGTTCTTATCAATTAAATTATACTTTGGCTCTCTGCTATCTCACTCCCTTTCATCTTCAGCATCACTTTCAGCACAATTACAGGAGAAGACTTAGACTCAGAGCTTTAGGACTCATCATAAGAGGCTTTCATTGCTCTGTCACCACACCCCATATAGATCTGTAGTATACCACACATGTGAAGAAGCACAGTACATTAGTGCATTACAGAGAGACAAAACCACACCTATTTGTGTGCCTGCAGTCTTACACCAGCAGGAAGATAATTAACGTAATGAATTTCTATAAAAATGAGAGAATATGGCCCCTGGGTCCTACTGCTTGTTCTAGTCCTGATTCTTCAAACGTAAGAATGCAAGTAAAATTACTCACTTGAACAAAGTCAGCAATTTGCAAGAACTGATATTCTGAAGTTCAAGTAATTAGAGTGATTTCCAGTACTTCTGGCTGGAACGGGCAGCTGAAAATCACCTGGTCCAGCACCTTGCTCAAAGCAGGACTATCTTCAAAGCCATATCAGATAGCTCCAGACCTTCCCTAGTCAAGTGTTGCCTATCTGCATGGTTGGAGAACCCACAGCCTTCTGATTAATTTGATTTTAAACATAAATTCAAATGTCACTAGCGTAGCAGTAGTGAAAGCCATTCAACTGGCTTTACTTTCTCTTACCAAATGAGAGTTAGCTGCAGGTGAAAATAAGCCCTGCCAGTTCTCATTTTTTCTCCCACAGCCCACAAAGCTCTCACTGTCTGTCCTCACTTGTAATACTTTTGAACCAACATCTACAGATTATCTCTGTAAATCCCAAGCAGTACCTAGTCACCACGTGAACAACAAATTCCTACATTTAACAATATTTAAGAGCAAAGGCCAGACCATACGTAGCTGCACACTACACATTTTTAGACCCAATAGTATAATTTATACTTTGACTCCATGTTGCTGCCATGTGGATAACAATGCGCAATCATTTGTACCTGGCTTCCTTTTCTAACTAGTATACTCTTAAACGTCACAAGATAAAGACTCTAGTTCTGTATAGTCTAGCTGACTTGTGACAAGAGCAAACACTCACAATTTCATGGTACTCCTGAGGAAAAAAAGGATCCCAAACTAATTTTGAGCTTTTACATATTTTTTTTAACCTACAGAGCACCTTGCTACTTCTGCTGAATGTTAGCAATAGCAACCCACAGTCTGAAATCAATGCAATGAACTTCTACTATGGGTACCATACTGATGACAGGAATAGTGCAAGTCCTTACACTGGAAGGCTGACTCCTTAGTCACATAGGTAAAATTTAGAAATTGCGGCTCTGATAAGAGATCAGTATGGGAAAGGGAAAATAATGGGGTGCCAGATGAGTGCACCTTCCTGAAAGGAAGGCAGATATATGGGAATTAAAGGTGGACAAGGGATGCTGTGGAGGTACCATCAACTTTCACAGGGCTGTATGTAAAAGCAGCTCTCTTTCCTGTTGATTCTCCGCTGCCTCATTTCTTCTGGGCAAAGTTTGTTACTCTCCAGTAACGTCCCTTCCTCAAACTGTTACCTAATCCCACCCTCATTGCCTTCTCTGTTTTGCTCTGTCCTTCAGCAGTCTCTACCTGCTTCTTAAGGTAGTGAAGTAAGAGGGCAGTTCTGGAGTCAAGCTCTGTTTCTATGAGGGTAAAGGCCAGGGAGAGAAAGGTTTGGGAGTGTGAGGAGAGCCTTTTTCCTGTGTTGTTCAAGTACTTAGTCCAAGCTGCTTTCAGCTGCATCTGCAGAAGATGGGGAATGGAGGGTGATCAATGCCATTCCTCCAGCCACAGAGCAAGGGCTTTGCCTCTCCTTGCATACAGTATACTAGCTTTCCTTAGTCAAATGTTTCCTCTGTGCTGCAGAGTCCAAGGTAAAGAGGCTTTGTCTACAGCTAGGTCTATGTTCCTAGAGAAACAATTAGCAACTGCAAAATCAAGAGGTACTAAGAAAGCCTCTGAAGCTATACCCAGGGGTCTGGAAAATGAAGGGGGACAGATCAAGAAGAAAGAAGAGTCTAGAGCAGTTTAAGGGAATAATGCCACTAGTTTTAAGCCACACATCTGGTGGTAAGCTTTTAACTTTGAAAGAGACAGAAATCTCAAGATACACCAGCCCAAAATATAATGGAGCCATAAAGGTCTGCACGTAGCTGAATCCCAACTGGAAAGAACAGCTTCAAAGAGCTTGGAAGTGCTGAGGTGAAGAAGAGCATGTGATCATTAGATTTCAAAAGAAGGTCCTCAGCACAATAACCAGAAAGTTCACCTTTCTGTGGGACAAAAGATGCGTCCCTCACAAAGGCTGGGGGAACAAAATCTTTGCATCTCATTTTGCCTGAGAGGAGAAGGAAATACAAGATCATCTTGTTTTACTTGGTGTGTATCACATCATTAATTTCTATTTGGTCACTACTATGCAGAACTTGCTAACTTGAACCATGTAAAAAGCACACTAGGTCTCAAGAGACTAAAATGCTTCTTGCAACAGGCAGAGTGTGAGAGATGGAAGGATGGAAAAATCTTGCAGTGATGAAGGCACTGATAAGAGATGTTGAAATGATACTAACAAATGGCACTCTATCTTTCCCAAGATCTTTGTCAGCTTGAAGGGAAAATTCTATTCCAAGCTCTCTTTGAGGGGTTACCATGTTCCAGGATAAAGACTTGCTGCATACACAAGCGCACTTAGTCAGGTCACTCAGATCAGTCTCATGCTAAAAAGTGTGAAAATAGAAATACAAATAAGGGGCCAAGCAGATTACTGAACAGCAAAGATTGCCAGTACGTGTCCACAATGAGTATTTGGACATTTCACTGCCGAAACTTCTGAAAATATCAACTGCCTTATGAAACTCTGGTTATTCCACCGCACAGGAGTATTTGTGGTTGAGCTGCATGAAGAAATAGCAAGTGTTTAAACTGATTTCTTAAAAGAGAGCCTTTCCTCTACATGCTGCTCTTGCACATCCATGCGTGGCTCCTCTTCAGGAGCAGGAATTGGTTTTCTGATTCAGCAGTTGTGTAGCTGACGTAGTTATACCCTTTGAGAGATTTCTTCAGAAAAATGACACGTTTAGGCTAAAGTGCATGTAATCCACACATACACCATTACTCACAATGAAGTACTATGCAGCATGAAATTCAGGCTATTCTTCTTCATATTTTTGGTTTTAATTGCTACCTTGGTTACTTAAAAAATGCTCACCATCTGATTCATGCAAAGGAAAACTGCACACTGGTAGATGTGAGAACAGCACGCATACTCACTTCCAGATAAACTAATCTCTACTCAGATATCGAGATCATTGCTTCTCCAGAAGTGTTGCACTGGTCATCAGAACTGAGTATCTCAGGAAAAGCACTGTCTTTTCTAATTACGGCATCTAAGCTAAAGCACACAGCGGTAATAGTGCAGTATGACAAATTATGCCAGTGTTCAATTCATGTGCCAAATCTCACCACGCCTTTGCGTTCTGCAGGTGTGGAGCAAAATGCCTCAGTGATATTTAGACAGGAACACCACCACACCTCTTAACAACTCATAAATTCTAAATGCTATTGGAGTATGTCAGCAAAGATTGCTTGGCAAAGGTTGCAAATGTACATGTAATATGTACGCTTTAGATAGCTATCTACACTGTTTCAAAATAAAGACGCGTGTGTTCTCACTCAAAGCTTTAAAGGGAAATAAGATACTCAAAGAAATAATCTCTTTTGAACTTTAAAAGCTATTTGAGACTTCACGATGATACAAACTTATCCCACATAAAAATCTTAGGACATAAAATCCATTACAACCATTCCAGCTGAGACATATACACCATTGTTACGCTTTAATTTACAAGGTCAGGACAAGCTCTTGCTGCATTCTGTGACAAAAGGGCTCCTTTGCACACCAAAATCCATGCACCCACTCCAAGCACCTGATCACTGATCACCATTACCATCACTTCAGTCTCCGTGCTCCCATTCCCCATACTGTTTTGGCTCTTGCCAATTACAGGATTGTTATGAAACTAAATGTTAAGCTGCCCTCCCACAGGATTCCAACATTCTCAGGTTTCAAAACCATTGTCTTCCCCACCCCTCTTATCTCCTGAAGTCCTTATAATGGTTTGGACATTTAAAGTCCTTTCATGTTTAAAACTTACTGGCCTACTCTGGCTGAGACAAAAACACGAGCAGAATGCTCTGTTGGCTGAACCAGAAACCATTCCCCCCCAGATAAATAAACAGCACTTTTACTGGTAAAAAAAGATATTAGAAGATGCCAAAGAAATGGAGTAGCTTTTCTTCAAGCATAATTTTTTTCTTTTCAAATACCAAACACCTTAGGTTTGAATTACATTAGATTTTCAAGAATTACAAAGGGTTCGTAGTTAAAACAGCATACGTACATGAAAACCAGCCATGGCAAGTTTCACACAAATACTGTGTGAAAGCAGAAGCTACCAAACCTTCCTCTCAAAACCCTCAAGTACATTTAGATCACTTTATAAATGATCTATGTAGACAGCAAGTATTTAACCTACTCCTGATCCCAGGTACCAATGAACTGAGCAACATACTGTGTAGGAAAGTTGCACTGACTTGTGCTAAGTTGCACGGAAACTGAAGGAAAACAAAATGTGCTTATATAGCTGAGATCTGGCCAGGGTGCCTGGTGTGCTGCCAATATTTGTCCTGCCAAAATGGAAACATGAATGACCACAGTGAATGAACTACAGGCTTACTTCCCACAGGAAGGATACTACCAATACAAACATAAGACTTTGAGCATGTTGGAGTGTTGACTTAGTAGAGAGTGGGAGTGAGGGAACCGCTGCTCCTGAGTCAGCCTCAGCACCGCCCATTGAACTCTGTACCTCCTAGCCTTGGTAACTTCACAGGATGCTGGAAAATATTATCAAGTCATCACATTGATTTATTGAATATCTTCCTTTTAGATTTTAGTTGCTTTGTATGTATTTTTTTTTCCACTAATAACCAGCCATGCTATTCAAAAGGCATTTTTAAAAGGCAACGTTAACACCCTGTACAAACACCATCCTCTCATTCATTCAAATCCCACATTTCTGCATATATGGAACATGTCAGTCACTTCTTGTAACAGAGCAAGTACTATGACTAGTCAGCAAATTAAACTCATCCCTGCTTTAAAAACAGAAAATCCAAGTAACTGCTCCAAGGGATGAAGTTTATTTAGTGTATCTATCATTTGTTCTACAACACAGTTAATTTTGCAAAGATGACTCAAATCATTTAAAGCTTTGGAAATCATTTAAGGCCAATGTAAACAGATTACAACTTTCCCAGGCACAATGGAAGCAATTAATTCTGCAGCGAACACCTCTCCTACACTACTATACTCTGGAAAACGTAACAGATGCATCTAATTATAACCCACACTGAAACATGCTGTCTTTATGTAGCTATGAATTCAAAACAGCTGGGGGGCAGGAAAGAACCATCCTACTAAAGCTATGTGGCTGCTCACCTGTAGGAAAGCAACTTCAGCAAAGCTTTGAGTTCCCAGGTTACACTGATGCAGAAGCTTCACCACTGGCAAGGTGCTCCTTGTGTGAGCAACCTATTCTGCTCTATAAAACATTTGGCAGATAATCCCATATCTCAGTCCTCAGTACAAGAGACTCTGTGCCAGCCACTTCTGTACGAAATAAGCCCACACGTACTTTCATAGACCTCAGGGCAGAAGAAAAGTTTCAGAAAGCAGTTTGTGCTGAGGAGATAGACCTTGGGGGTGAGTCTTTCTCCATATTGAGGCGGAATCCCTCAAAGACAAGCAGCCCTTATCCAGGTGTTCAAGGTGATATTTTCAACAGAGCAGGGAGGTAAAGAATGAAATAAAGGGCAGAGTTACATAGGATTTTTCAGTCAGAGGTGAGAGCTGAGATGGACAGGACAATGAGGTAAGGACAGTGTGACTGTGAGGAGAATTAGCGATGGAAACGCTTCACTAGCCAAGGCAAGAAGAAAAAGAGTATTCAATAGAATATCAATTTCTGGGGAAAGAATTCATCTCTGAAGGGCTACATAGGGCAAATAGCTGCTTTCAACTTAGAACAGGGAAACTGAGGCAGCAGCAAAAAAAAAAAAAAAAGTCTAATCTGAAACCCACATCAGGTTCTACTGTTGTTGCAGTGATAAGAAAAGTGTCTGATGAGTGTTTCTCAACCTTCGTTATCTCACAGTGAAAACATTTTCCTGGTTATACAGTTTTAGAATCCTCCAATATTACCAAAAAAATCATTTTACTAAAAATGGAATCCCACAAGAAATGACTAATTTTTTATCTGTAGGAAACGGACAATAGAAAAACTCATAAATATGATGTCACTGTCCTTTCGCTGTCTCTTCCTTGGAAATTGTTTCTATTAGAGGAATCATAAGTAGGTCAGCTACTGCATTTTTTTACCCTCCAAATTGCAAAAGAAATGTTGTTTCCAGCAGTGATGGTTCAAGTTGTAACTAGCCTGTTGCCACAAAAATGTTTATAGAAATATTTCTGCAGTCAGTTTTGTAAGGTTCTTGTATGGTATCACTCTCACCGTCATTTCACATCCTACTCTGAGATGATTCAGTTCTTCCATAGGGATGTGGCCTTCAGGGCAAAATAAATTGCAGAGTCATGAGTCATAAGAACCTTTGAAGAACAGGCCAGGCAGACTATAAATTCAGCCTACCCATCATCTGAACTGCATAAACCTTGGACAGACCCAGAGCAGCAGTCTTCCTCCCTGCAAAAAACAAGGTACTGTAATTATTTCTAGAGATTATTTATTTCATCTAATCTTGGATGATGTTGATCTGTTGACAAATGCATAGAAAAAAAAAGGCAGAAGGAATCTGAATAGAAAACAATAAATACTTGAGGAAGAAATTTACTAAGATGGCACAGGCAAGGTCTAGAAGGGGTAAGTCTCAGAAATATGCAGGAAGAGTGGTTTATTCTATGTAGTTCTCGCTGGCAAACATGTATATCATAGCAGAGTAAGAACCATTGTGTTTGCTTAAGTTAGATCATTTGTTCATGTGCTCTTCAATTCTTGTGTACGTCAAGACACAGTCAGTACATCTTTATTTTATGGCTATTCTGTATCAACCAGAATAGCTCCCACTACATACCTAGGGCTCTCAGCTTCAACTGCAATGCAAATAACAAAGAGCAGCACCTGCGTTCTACCAAGTAAGGAAATTTGTCTTGCAGAACTGGGAAGCTATGATTTGGACTAGCACCATAAGACAGAGTTTCCAGAAATTTTTGAAAGTTAAAAATGGAATTCAGGATACTTAGCACACAGTAGTTAGAGAGCTGCTTGTCTAGTGCTTCAATATTTTCTTGTATCCTAAAGGAATGGAATATTTGTTCACTACAGTTACGAGCTCCAAAAGGCTCTTGCACCAGTAGTCATAAGAAACAATCTCTCAGCATCTTCTAGCCCTCGCACCAGTGAGTAGCATTATCATATGTCACTCCAAGATGCTGTAAAGGACAGTGCAATAAACGTCCTGATGAACAAATACAAAATGAAATATGAGGCTGCTTTTTCTATATCACTTGAGTATGGTTAGTGTTGTTGGTGAAACGGGATGCACTATACTTAATATAACTTTTTAGTAGCTAATCTTCCTCATTTTCCATAAAGATATCTCTCTTCTTTCCATCTGTAAGTTCCTTACCATATCATTATATTGCTTACATAGAATTCACCATATAGTTATAAATTGCATGCTTTTTCTTTTTAGTATAACACTGTAACCATCCTGTTTCGATGAATTTTCTTTTGTTTCTCCTGGCTGTCCCTTGCATGGATATCTGTCTTTCTAAGTGAACTTCTGCTGAACCAAGGAGAGTTCATTCATGCACTACAAACAGACGTAGTTGGCAGAAATGAATATTGTACCAGTACTGACAGGTCAGAATGCTTTCATTCAGTTTCCTGAGGTCAGAGGAGAGCTGAAGAAAATACCTGGCACAGTCTAGATTTTGCCTTTGAACATACACTGCCAGTGAGCCTCAGTCATACAAAGGATCACTGTGCTGCACTGGCATTCTTCCACAGTCAATAAGTGTTAAAAATACTTTTAGAAAGCCTGCAAATCATAAAATAAACTTCAAATACTGAAAGGGAGCCTGCAGACATATAGCAAACACAATTAATTCTTAGCTAATAACATCTTTTGTCCCTTTCTGTGCAGGTTCAGAACAATGGAAGCTTTAAATAAAGCAAACACAAGCTTTGCTCTTGACTTTTTCAAACATGAGTGTCAGGAAGATGACAACAAGAACATTTTGTTCTCCCCTCTCAGTATTTCATCTGCCCTGGCTACTGTGTATCTGGGAGCCAAAGGCAACACTGCAGATCAGATGGCAAAGGTGAGTCTGAGAAGAGTTGATCTACTGGAGTAACATTCTCTATGATAGAAATTTAGCATGATGCATCAAAGGAAAACCTTATGCAGGTCAAAAGATACAGTCTACAGTAGCTTCTGTAAGCAGGCCCACACCAAATGGGAGCAGTGGCATTAGTGACATTGTCTCCTTTTAAATGTCATTGGAAGAAAGAAGGGCTCTTTATCCCAAAGTTCAATAACTTGAGCACTCACCAGTGAGAGGGAGACTCAGATTCTCCACCTGCCTTGCTCCAGAAAATTCTCATTTTCTGTCTCATCTCTCTGGAAATGGCCCTATGCAGAAAGACCCTCCACTGTATCTCTAGTAAGTTTTGTGCTTTGCTAACATAAATCTACAAACCCACAAGGTCAGAGAAGAAACACAGTCAGGGTGATAATACAACTCCTTCTTTTGAGTACGTACTTTACAAGAAAAATCACCTACTGAAGTTCCTAAACTCTGTGCAAAGTTCATAGCTTCAAAAGGCAGCAATGAGAACAGCCCCAGTGCAAACATGGTTACCTAGCCTGTACTGCGGGAGGGGCTGATGAACTGGCATCTGCTAAGGCAGAAGAAGCTGCTCCACCTGCTAAGGCAGCAATCCAACTACTGAGCTACAGGACAAATGAGGACCAGCAGGGTCACAAAGAAAGGAGAGATCTTCTGTCAGGAAGAAGGGAAAACAAAACAAAACAGAAGGCTTTTGAAAAATGTTCCAAGGTTAGATGTACACCTCTGTAGCCTGGGTAAGGTGCACATGCCCAGAGGAAGGCATTTAGGGTATCAATCTGCTCCCAGTGTTTACCTGCTTTCTGACATGTACCAGGCTCTCCATTTTACACCCATGCTTTGGCAGTTTCCACCTGCAGATAACTGGCCCGTCCCAGGTATTACCCTATGAGTACAAGAGCCGATTTGAAGCAGGCAAGTTCCTCTAGAAATACCAGATATGTGAGAATTCTGCTTGCAGCCCTCATCTTAGTGTGCTCAAGACATCCTGTACACATGGGCTCAAAAGTAAAATCTGTCTTTGTCTCTCTTCATCACCAGTCCCATGACATTACTGAAAGTTTTTACTGAAACAGCAAATTTTCTATCATTGCATTTATTACTGCAATTTCCACTGCAGGTACTCTACTTCAACGAAGCTGAAGGAGCCAGAAACGTCACCACAACCATAAGAATGCAAGTCTATTCCAGAACAGATGAGCGCCTATCAAATCACCGTGCCTGTTTCCAGAAGGTATATAACCAAGTCTAATGATCATAGAATCATAGAATGGCCTGGGTTGAAAAGGACCACAATGATCATCTAGTTTCAATCCCCATGCTATGTGCAGGGTCACCAACCACTAGACCAGGCTGTCCAGAGCCACATCCAGCCTGGCCTTGAATGCCTCCAGGGATGGGGCATCCACAACCTCTTTGGGCAACCTGTTCCAGTGCCTCATGATCAAGCTACAGTCATGCTAACACCTTCCCTTGCTTTTATTTTCTCTCTCTGTTTGCCTTCCTCAAATGCAGGGTACACAACTGATTAGTACAGCATCCTGTGATACCTTCACCTTATGCAATACTTAAGACATGCTTCCCATTTGTAGGTAGAATTGCAAAATTTAACCTCAAATTTGCAAAATTTGAAATTTAATGATGGGACTATTCTCTATCAGTGGACCTCTTGATCTTCTCCCTTCAGCTTTGAGATTTCTCTCTTTTCTTTTTCTCTTTCTTTTTTTCCCCTTTCCCTTCTTTCTTTCTTCTTTTTCTTTTTCTTTCTTTCTCTCTTTCAATCTTTCATTCCTTCATTCTTTTCTTTTTAACTACTACTGTTCAATTAGTTATTGCTAGTTATTCAGGAACATGTTCTTTGAACAGGCACAGTCCCTATCTCAGAACGAATCAGAACAACAAAACTACTCTCCCACACATTGGATTGCAGCATCAACACAACAACAACAACAACAGAAAAAAACAGCCAGAGAAGTAACTTTTACAGACTATCCATGCTTGATACATTTCAGAAATTAGTTTCTATTTCATTTGAAAGTTTAGTGGAATAAATTGGCATGTTGGAATTTCCTAAGGTAGACCTTGCAATAAATCTTAAAGAAATGGGAATTATTGTATTCCCGAGATATTTCTTTGACAGACTGGCAGGCATCTTTTGTTAAAATAGACATAATTTAAGAGAGCAGAAAATTTGGAAGTCAAACTCTGAGTGAGTAAAGTAGTTTTTCCTCACTGACAATGCAGCCACTGTGGTAAAAAGTTCCTCTCCCTACTCTTTCCCATCATTCTTTTTTCTTTTTGTGAGTAAATCATTTCCCTGAAGTCTGTCCACAAAACCCCTGTGGCAGCAAGTTTTGATAAATGGGAACTTGGGTCTACATTCCACAGCTACGGTGGGAAGACTAATTTTGGGGACTACGCCAACAAACCATTTATGTTGCACGAACAGGAGATGGATTGTTTCTCATGAGTAATGCTTGTCTGAACTGTAAGAATTATGGAGCGCTCTAGGCAGGGAAAAGAAACTGTTCTAATAGCTTAGAAATTTAGATAGCTGTTCATGCTTCTGATTTTCTTGCAGTAACAAGATGAATACAACACAGGTCCAGTTTCTTAGTCCACTAATTCACAGCTTCATTTCCTTAAGCTGGTTTGACAGTTTGAGTCCACATTCATATAATTCTGTTACATAAATATAAAGAATTTACTGCAATTACTACAACAAAAAGCATTTGCAAAATATTATTATTTAGAGGTAGGTTAAAAAAGTTAGAGGCAAACTTACCATGCAATTAACTTTCATAAATCTTATCAGGAGTCACACAGCCAGGTCTTCATGTATAGTTTAGCAATTACATTCTGTCTCTCTCTCTGTATGTACTTCATTTTGCAACCTCCATTTAAAAGTCCTTAAACATTCTAAACAGTTCAAGCTTTTACTACTTGCATCCCAGGGCTCTTACAGTGTCTATAGCATATCTGAAACTTTTAGTAATTTCACATCATTCTTTTAATATCTGTCTGAGTTAGTACACATCTTGCATTGCAGTAAAGGCAACACCACCTGAATAGCAGTAGTTTACATAGAGCTGCATGAGGAAAGAATTTAGAAATTTTGAACTGTTTTACAGAAAAAAAAAAAAATGTATAACCCTTATTTCCTTGTCTCCAAGACAGAAATAGGCAAATCAGGTAATATCCATGCTGGGTTTAAAGCACTCAACTTGGAAATCAACCAACCCACTAAAAGTTACTTGCTTAGAAGCGTCAACCAGTTATATGGAGAAAAGTCACTGCCTTTCAGTAAGGTAGGTAGGCCATTTATTCATGTTATCCTGTGTGTGTCAGACTTTATGATCTATCTATGACAACAAACCATAAATTATATGCTTTCAAATATTTTCATTACATCTGCAAATTGTGTAATTATCTTTAACATACTTCCTGTGAGGTTCTTCTTGAGAATTTAGATATCATGACTTTTATAGGATGTATATTTAATTTGTGTGATTCACAGTTGTGGCTACGCAAAAACATTTAAATTATGTATTTCCAAATAAAATCAATACTTTGTTCTTTTGACAATGCTGTGCTTGTAGCCTACACAATTTTTATGCATTCTCTCCAATCGGCTATAGTTATTTATTGGCATTCACACTGGCAGGCAACAAACATAAGACAGATGTCTATCTTGCACCGCAGGAATACTTACAGTTAGCCAAGAAATACTACAGTGCAGAACCACAATCAGTTGACTTTGTGGGAGCAGCAAATGCAATCAGAAGAGAGATCAATTCCACAGTTGAACACCAGACTGAAGGTAAGCTCTAGCATCTCCTCTCCCAGTTCTGAAGGAAGCAGTTTTAGTCTTGAACAATTTCTCTGTGCCCAAAGGCAGGTAAACAATTTAACTCAGAAAGGAAAATCAGAACAGTTTTGCTGAAGTAATCATCTGCTGGCAAGCCCTTTCTAAAATTATCTTTCACCATTTGAAAGGGAGAGGAATGTGGTTTCCTCTATAAATCAAGGTTGTCATGTATTTATGAATAATCTCAAGCTAGAAGTATGCCAAATCAGCACTCTAAATTTCCTTGTCTTATGACTTCAGAAACTACGCCAGCATTTACTCTGAAACAGTAAAGCTGCACAAATATGTAAACGTTCTTTGTTTTTCTCTAGGTAAAATAAAAAGTCTGCTGCCTCCTGGATCCATAGATTCACTCACCAGGCTAGTCCTGGTAAATGCGCTCTATTTCAAAGGAAACTGGGCAACAAAGTTTGATGCTGAAGATACCAGGCAAAGGCCTTTCAGAATAAATACGGTATGGTAACATACTGCCTTATATACCAGACTGCAGGTTGAAAAAGCAGTGAAAAAGATGGAGGAGATAAATTCCTGTCATTCTTTAAAGCCACATAGCACTAAAATTAGTATATTTAAAACATACGTTATATCCTTCTTAGCACATCTTCAGTACAAAGACCGCATACATATGCTAGCACCCAAGGCACAAATAAAATTATCAGAAGCCAGCTTGAAACAAACTTCCATACACCTCTTAAAGCAGGAAAAACATAGATGTGAATAGAACTGTATGAACTAGTTCTATATATTTTCATTTTTAACCATACAATGAATTGGAGTGGAACAGAGCTTCCAGTAAATATGTGTCATCCTAGCTGGCTAAGATAACCTTCCCAGCCTCCCAGTGCATTCCCAGAAGAGAGGGGCCCTCTGTAGATCCTACAGCTTCTCTTAGAGCCACAGGGATGTACCTCCGTGCTACTTCAATGTAGTCTTTACTGTTCTGAGTATAAATAGCAAGCTTTTCATTTGATTTGTTGCAGCATACAACTAAACCAGTGCCAATAATGCACCTGAGTGATAAATTTAATTGGACCTACGTAGAATCAGCCCAGATTGATGTTCTTGAGCTTCCATATGTCAATAATGAACTCAGTATGTTCATCCTGCTACCACGGGATATCACTGGCCTACAAAAGGTAAAGGGTAACTTTAAGCTCAAATTGCGTGAGAAACAACGTTTTCATGCATATCCATGGCAAAGCAATCCTGTTTCTAGGAAGGAAGGTATCGATAAGGCTAAAGGAAAAACAAACCCCAAACTTGCCCAAATGTTATGAAGCTGAACCTCTTCAATGTTTTGTTTGGTTTTCTTTTTAACTCCTGGCACGTGGCACCTCGTGCTTCCTCATGTTGATCAGTGCTGGAAATAAGTAGCCCGAATCCAACAAGATAGATCTAATTCCAGCTGAAGAACAACGAGGACAGAAAGATAGTTCTGCTGACTGTCTGTACTGATTCGGACAGATATTATTACATTAAAAAGAAAAGCACAAACTGGACACCCTCCACTACTTTCTGTGATGTTTAGAGCTAATATACATGTACACTGCCACCTTCTGTAAACACACTGAACCTGACTTCAGATAGTGAACTACTGTGAAATTCTCATTTACATTAGTGGGTGTTTTGTAGAAAAAAAAAAAAAAGTTATTTTCACTAAATTCTAAGACACACAGAAAACAGAAATGTGAGCAGCAAGTCAAATAGACTATTGTTACTTGACAGTGACGTTGTTTTACAAATATTTAATCCCTCTATATTCCCTGATGATTACTAAGAACAGTTCAAATACTGCACTAACATGCTGTAGAGCAAAACACTCCTTCCTAGTAGAAAATATTTCAGAGTTGGCATTTCACTAATGGTTTCTGTACTTGAAAAGTACAGTTTTTTTTGCTACAAAAAAAAGCTACAGAATTTTTGTAGTTTGAAAAGTTCTTAAATAAGAATATAAAAGAAATAACCCCTAGGGAACAGTTTTTTGAACACTCTGTAATTTTCTGGTTCTCTTTTCAATTAACTGCAGCTAATAAATGAATTGACTTTCGAAAAATTGTCTGCATGGACCAGTCCAGAATTAATGGAGAAAATGAAAATGGAAGTGTATCTGCCCAGGTTCACAGTAGAAGAGAAATACGACCTGAAATCTACTTTGAGCAAGATGGGAATAGAAGACGCTTTCACTGAAGGTCAAGCTGATTTCAGGGGAATGTCAGAGAACGCTGACCTGTTTTTGTCACAGGTTTTTCACAAGTGTTATGTGGAAGTCAATGAAGAAGGCACAGAGGCAGCGGCTGCCAGTTCAGCATCTCTAGCGTCACGAACCCTTGGTGCTACAGTTATTTTTGTAGCAGATCACCCTTTTCTCTTCATTATCAGACACAACAAGACCAAGTGCATCCTTTTCTTGGGAAGGTTCTGCTCCCCCTAGAAAATCAGCTATTAATAAACAAGCCCTTACAACAGCGATGAACACAATGTATGCCATGAAGAACACCTTGACAGACTTTGCACTTTACCATTTTCCTGTACTATTGACAATCTCTTTTAGAAGAGAGCTCAAATTAAAAATAACATGAATTCAAACCTCTGATTCATTTTCCTCTACAAAGAATCCTAGCATTGTATACTGCACTGTAGAACGCTGAACTGCACGCTGAACAACATGGATGTGTCTTTTCAGTGCTTTCCAAACCAGAACTGCTACAATGCAGAACAGACTAGGCTGATCTAAAACAGTACCTTCTGACACAGTTCCTTTCGCACGTAAGAAGAAAAGAAACAGGAGAAACTCATTCCTGCATACACCTGTTACATCTCTTCAAAGCCAGCTGTCCCAGGCCAGCTCAATCACAGCCTTGTCAGTTTTAAATCAGCTTCACAACATAGCATGGCTGGTAATGAAACAAAAGTGCAAAATCCTCTGTGTTGCTGATACTGGTGGTTTGCTCTTGCACACAAAGGAGCTAACACATGTACTTTCTAATCTCTGTCCCTCATAAACTGGTGAATACCAAACAATACAGAACCAGAGTAAAGTAAAATACATACCTTGAAATGCTTTCTTTTGTCATAACCTTTAATTCATTCAACGCTGTTGCAGCCCAGCACTGCACTGCTTTACTTGCCTTTTACTTTGCCACATATTTTGCTGCTTGGAGCAAGTGGGAGAATAAAGTCTGTTATGTTAACTCCCTAAGTGCTGTCTAAAAGATTACATGCAAATTCTCCTCTACATATTCACTGCTTTCACAGCTTTTACTCCTAAAGGGGAGGAATTCCTAATCAGTCATGCACATCTAAGAACACAGGTGATGCTCCTGTTTCTCTGAATTCAGAACAGGGAGGAAAGGACTGGGTCTCTTAACAGCACTTGCACACACACTGACAGCATCTCACTAGAAACATCCCTTCCCAGAAAGGTAGGATACCTTTTTCCTGGCAGAGGGAAGAGCGCTGACTGATAGTGAGTCCTTTCTGTATTATTCCATGTGACCAACTGTGGCCAGGCTCCCTTTTGGCTCTGCTTCCCAAATGGGAAGGAACGTAGGGAAGGGCCAATGGCAACCAAATTAGAGGGTGAGTCTTGCATTGAGGAACACCATTTTCCCACCGTAAGTAGCACAGCACTGGGGCAGACTGCCCAGAAAAAATTGAGGATTTCCCATTCTTCAAAGGGCTGTAGCTGACCTAATTTACCAGTGGGTCTGCTCTAGGCATGAGCTGGACTATGGAAATACCCATAAACCAGCTTGTGTCTTGTTTCTATCAACATCCATTCTACCTTACCACCTCAATTTCTCATCCTCTCTGGCACCCTTACAGCTTGACAAGCAGGGGCAGTTAGCTTGCTTGCTTGCTCTCAAGCATATTTCTTTGAGACTTGGAATCTCCCTAGCTTGTACTTTCCCATCAATCAATCACTCAGTGGACCTTTCTTCTACCCTGATTTTTTGACAACTCCTCTCATTGTACTAAAGTCACCACTTGTTTAGTTTCTGGCATTTCTTCATTGCCTTGCATAATACTGATTTCTATAACTTTTCAGAAGACTTGACCCGCTCTGTTCTTGTAATCAGGCTTACAGCAAAATGCTTGGCACACCATACAGTTTCCTTCCCTTCCTCCTCCTTCCTTCCCTGTCCCCTAGACTCTTACAGATATTGCCACTACCTTCCCCTTCTCTTACCACCAAAGAGCTGCTCTGCTGTCTTCTGGGACAGCAGAGTGACAACTATTGTGACATATTTATCCCTGTTGTATTGTTTTCACTCCCTCCTTGCTCAAGCTCTGCCAGCGGGGCTGTTTCAGTTCTTGCCCACCTCCATGGCATGCAGGTACTGCGCACTAACTCAGTACTCTGCAGTGCTTCTCTGAAGCGTTTCCCAGCCATAGATGCAATGAGATTCTTTCACCAACACAAGCAGCAAGGTATTCAGCCTTACACCTTCAATGGCTTTGCCTCTGCCTATGCTCCTAATGATCTTCACTCTGAAGCTTGACTCTCAGAGTCTCATTCAGTCAGTAAGCTCCTGACATTTTATGCTGATGCATCTTACTCATAGAATCATAGAATGGCTTGGGTTAGAAGATCATCTAGTCCCAAGCCTCCTGCCAACCACTAAATCAGGCACTACATCAGGCTGCCCAGGGCCCCATCCAGCCTGGCCTCGAACATCTCCAGATCTCCAGGGATGGGGCATCCACAGCTTCTCTGGGGTGCGGTTCCAGCACTTCACCACCTTCTCAGTGAAAACTTTCCTCAACATCTAATCTAACTCTACCTTATTTTAGTTTTAAAACATTCCCCCTTAACCTATCACTACCTTCCCATGTGAAAAGTTGATTTCCCTCCTTACTTACAAGCTTCTTCTAGGTACTTGAAGGCTGCTATCAGGTCTCCCCTGATCCTTCACTTCTTCAGACTGAGCAAGCCAAGCTTCCTCAGCCGATCTTCAGAGAAGAGGTCTTCCAGTTCTCTAACCATCTTCATGGCCCTGCTCTGGACTTGTTCCAAAGGTCCACATCTTTCCTGTGCTGGGTGCCTCAGGCCTGGACACAGTACTCCAGATGGGGCCTCATTTGGGCAGAACAGAGGGGGGACAATCACCTCCCTCTCCCTGCTGGTCACCCTTCTTTTGATGCAGCCCGGGATATTGTTGGCCTTTCAGGCTTCAAGAGCACGCTGCTGGCTCATGTTAAGTTCTTCATCTGCCAGGATCCCTAAGTCCTTCTCAGTAGGGCTACTCTCGATGAATTCTTATCCTAGTATGGATACATATCTGGGATTGTCTCAACACAAGTGCAACACCTAGCACTTGGCCTTGTTGAACCTCATTACGTTCACATGGACCCAATCCTCAAGCCTGCCCAGGTCGCTATTAAAAAAAACAAGTGTCATGGCTTCACAAGGCTGGAAAGTTGGATCAGGCCTACAATACCTGCTAACATCCAGAAACCAAAACCATGCATTCTGGCTCTGTAATCATTTTACTAGATTTATTTAGTTTAAACAACAGGCCAGTTGTCTTCACAACAACAGAAGATCACTGAAATGAGTGAGTGACTTGTTTTACTGTCCTCTCAGTAGACAATTGTGGTGTAACAGTTAAAATGAGATTATGATCCACATTGTTCCTTTGAAATGCCTAAAACTAAAACATAACATGATGAACAAGGAAGACAAAACTGTATGAGATCTTTTTGTGATTCATTAGAAGCTTTGAGTAGGCGGGAACAGTGTTGACATAGGAGAGAAGGAAAAGGAAGTGCAAACTGTACTATATTTCTAAATTTATTCACTGCATAACACACAGGCACAGAACCTGACTGAGGACAAGACTCAGGTCTTCTCTCTCACGGGACCACAGGTAAACATTTAAACCAATTTAAATAACTTTTTTGATGTTTTTAAATGGTTATCTATAGCTTGTATGACAATGTAAGTATATTAAAACATACCAGAGTTATTCTGTAGTCGGGAGCATAATTGATCACAAGAAGGAAAATCTTGTCAGGACAGTAGCTGTCTTACTAATTAAAATGTTCAGTTTGATAAAGGAGTCTCATACTTCAGGTAAAGCAAAGGCCATTTTCATTCTGCCTTGTATGAGGTCAGGCCAGGGACTCAGAGGAGCAGAGTAAAACAGACAGATTTCTATCCTGATGCTCATTTGGTCAGGTTCTCCAAGGAGAGGAAGTCACTCTGTTGGTACAGATTTGGTGTAGACTGGATAACGACTGCCAGAAAAACTGAAGTGGTTTGGTAACCAAAATCTTGATAAATATCTGTGGACTTCAGAGATTGTCCTGCAATTTCTGCAGTGCCATTCAATAAATATAAATCTTTCTTTACATAATAATAACTACAACAACAACAACATTTTCCAGTCCCTCTATCAGAAAACAACATCAAGAAGGCACTACTGAACAGGTAAGTTAAAGTTTGGAATGCTCATAGCTTATATGCATAGGTATTTGCCAGTTTCTGGGGAAAATAAAATTGCAAGAATATAAAGAAGAGATTGTAGTTAGACTTCGTGAATAAAATGGTAACACTCTAAAAGCAAATAACAACTTTGCCATACATTATATTATCTGAAATGGGTGACTAGCCAGAAAAATTCCATAAGCCTAAGAGTTACACCTAAATACATTCTCAGTATCAGCTCCTAATTCTATCTAGATCCAAAATGAGGTAGTGAAAAGTTCAAATGTCCCATGTACAAAAAACTACTTAAACTTCCCTAGGAACATTACTTTGATAATGAGTTAAGAATGAAAATGAACAAAATATGCAGCTTACAAATCCACACACTTTTGAAAACCAAAGGCAGAAAGAAACACAAATAAAAGGGCAGATCTATAAAAGAGGACATATCTATAATCATAGAGAAATATGAGATGGATAACAAAAACCTAAAAGAAACTGCTGCTCCCAGCAGGTGGCACATGGTATGTGTAGAACATATAACGTACAACTAGGCTATTAGTTTCAAAAGGTACCTACGCGCTCCGTTGCAAATGTAACATGTAAATGTAAAATGTAAATGCAAATGTAACTAATATGCACTACATACATCATTTTAGACACTCAAATACTACAATTCTGTCTGTTGCCTCTTTCCAGGCTGTAGCAATGGAACAGGTCTCGGCATCAATTGGCAACTTTACAGTTGATCTTTTCAACAAGCTGAATGAGACCAACAGGGACAAAAACATTTTCTTTTCCCCTTGGAGCATATCATCTGCTCTCGCCCTGACATATCTGGCTGCAAAAGGCAGTACAGCAAGAGAGATGGCAGAGGTAAGTAGCTCTGTGAAGCTATGATGCTCAACACTGCCCAGCACTGCTGTTGAGATGCCCTGCTCCGTTGTCATAGGGAAAAACTACATTTGGGTTTGCACAAATGCATTGCTATTGCTGAGTGCAATGGCTGTGGAAGGGATTTCAGCCTTGTAGTGCACAGACAGAAGCACTGTGATGATGCTCACAGGCAGGAGCAATACTATTCCTTGTTACTGTAGGGGATTTACATATACTAGAGCTCCAGTGTCCCTCTGATTAGATCAGAAGATAGCACAGTGTGTTATCATAAGGATCCAAACAAGACAACCATTTTATCTCTTTTAGGTTTTAGGTCATGCAAACTCTTTCATGTCAGTTTCTTACCTTTGGAAACCCTGTTTGCAGGTTCTTCATTTCACTGAAGCTGTGCGAGCTGAAAGCTCTTCTGTGGCCAGACCTTCTCGGGGGAGACCAAAAAGAAGAAGAATGGTATCTATTAAACATGAAATCCCAAGATAAGAGTTCAAATGTCTGGATATAGTTTTTACGAGTCCGCCATTTCTTGTTTGCAGCTCTCTTTATGTTTAAAGTATAAAACCCAATATACTTCACATCACATCCAATTTCAGTTCCCTTCACTCATTCAGACTCAAAAGTATAGAAGCACAAGTCACTGGTATAATCTGAAAGGATTGCAGTATGGTAAATCAGTTAATCAAATCATAAATGGAGCCCTGCAAACTGCAGTGGTGGTGAATTTGGAAAGATAAAAAGTAAGAGAGAGGAACAGAAATTCTTCCCCCACATCTACCCCTTAGCGTTTCAAAAACTTCATGCCAAAAATGCAACTGGTAAATGTACAGTTTCTCTTTCCAAGGACCCTGAGCATGAGCAAGCTGAAAACATCCACTCTGGATTCAAAGAGCTCCTGACAGCCTTCAACAAACCCAGAAACAACTACTCGCTGAGAAGTGCCAACCGTATCTATGTGGAAAAAACCTACGCATTGCTGCCTGTAAGTTGAATGGTTTTATGTCAAAGAAGATTAAGAAAAAATGCAAAAAAAAAAAAAAAAAAAAAAAAAAAAGAAAAGAAAAGAAAAGAAAAGAAAAGAAAAGAAAAAAATAAAAAAAGTTTTGCATTGTATTCACTTATCATTAATAGAACAGATCTGAAGCTGTCCATAAATGCTGCAAATGATGAGTCTTGGCTTCCAGTGATAAACTTCATTGGAAAATACAATTTGGTCTTCTCCCAGTATATAAGAATGCACTTGGCTGTAATGCAGGACTCCTTTTCATGTAATACAGCTTTATCACTAGGAACCTCAGTACATACAATTGAAAATGAGATATTAAAATACACATATCCAGGGGATTTGCACAGTCTTCCTTCCTTCTCCAAATAAAAATGGGAACGAGAGAATAAGAGTATTTCCTTTGGTTATTTCCTAACCATTAACTCACTGCTCAATAGAGAGCAAAATGCTAGATCCTGCAATTGCCTGTGTGCAAAAAGTTAACAAGAAGTCCAATAGCTAATAAATTACTTTTTGGACTATAAAAATACTGTACAATACAGAATGCTTCCTTCTTTCATTCTTTTTGTATGCCATTTTCCAGACATATCTACAGCTCAGTAAGAAATACTATAAGGCAGAGCCACAGAAGGTTAACTTTAAGACAGCACCGGAACAATCCAGAAAGGAAATCAACACCTGGGTGGAAAAACAAACCGAGAGTAAGTTGAGCTCAACTCCAACATCCTTCCTCTTCCCACTGTTCCCTTCAGGACCCTGTTCCCACTCCTGTGACTGTGGCATCCAGGTCATGCCTTCTGGTGTGGGCAGTAGATGGCTGTCTGCTTCCAGCTGCTTGCCTTGAGACTGTGGCGTTTTTTCAGGCAGGAGCCAATTGCTGTCAGCTAGCCAGGAGAACTGGGCAACAAACAGCAAACAGACTAACTGGTTTATGTCAGGGAAGTAATCCAGGGAGTAGGGCACTGAGGCTTGCACTTTTTCACTAAGGAGTTGAACTGAGTGGATAAAGAATCAACACATTCCCTCACTGTGTTACACTGGAGTAAAGCCTGACTTTTCTGATTTCAAAAGGTAAAATAAAGAATTTGCTGAGTTCGGATGATGTGAAAGCCACCACTAGGTTGATCTTGGTCAATGCCATTTACTTCAAGGCAGAATGGGAAGTGAAATTTCAGGCAGAAAAAACATCTATACAACCCTTCCGACTGAGCAAGGTAAGCTCCTCTGGTGTCCTCCTTAAAACAAGCAGACTGGAGACTGCACCCACTACCATCTTTTATTTCATCCATCCTTTAGGCATTCCTTGGTAAACAGACTCTCTGAAAAGTTGTTTACAGCAAAACATGTCAGTTGTCAGCTCACCAACATTTATGGAACATTAAGATGCTGCTCAGGCAAAGGATAACTAGATCCAGATGGAACACAGTTTCCAAAAATGCTAGGGTCAATCAAAGCCTTTTTGCAAGACTGAGGTATAAGAGCTACATTGTAAAAATCAGATATTAAGAGTCCATCCTTCCTGCACAGGAACTACATGCTATGCTATGGACGAGTGCAGTACCCGCGCCTCTGTGCTGCACAATCCGGCTGTGAATACAGCTGCTAAAGTATGGATGCAGCAGCACAGCTCCACTGGATGGGTGCATGGCCGAGTGAGACTAGAAGTAATGTTGCCAGAGAGGAGATCACAAAAAGGCTGCACAACATTTATCCTCTTACACCATAGCTGTTTCATTGCTGTAATGTTGGGTGCCTGTATGCCATGAATGCTCCATCCCCCTAATTCTTGAAGATATTTCTGACTCCCTTCCTCTCTCCTCTGTGGGTTGATGTGCATGTTCTGGGGAAAAGAGAACATCAGTTAGCTCAGTCCCCAGCAAAATACTCTGGGAAAAGAGCCAAGATCAGCAATATTGTCCAGTCAAGAAAAGCCTTGGAAAAAGAATGTCAAATCTCTGTTACAAAAGCTGCTTATGAAAGTTTCCTCTTTACAAGGAATTCCTTTTTTCAAGGAATAATTTTAACCGATAAACAAATACCTTACAGAACAAGTCCAAGCCCGTGAAGATGATGTATATGAGAGATACATTTCCAGTTCTTATCATGGAAAAAATGAACTTCAAAATGATTGAGCTTCCATACGTGAAACGTGAACTCAGTATGTTCATCCTACTTCCTGACGACATCAAAGATGGTACTACGGGTCTTGAGCAGGTAAAAAGTTCTGCTACATCCATTCTGTATCACCACTCAGTCATCAGAACAAAAAGGACAGGCTGATGACCATACGGCCCTTTCTTTCTTTGGCAGTTCATTTGGCAGAAGTAGCGCACAAAAACTTGCAGCATTATGTCTCACATTTGCTTTGCAGCCTGTTCTCTGGTCATCAGTAAAAGCAATTTATATTTCATATTTTCAGCTGAATGTTAAATACGCCATTTAAAAATCTGTTTAAATCATCAAAAAAAAAAAAAAAGACAATCATAATTAATTGGTTTATCCTTGCAATTATCAAATTCCTCTCATTTCTTAAACAACAGCTGGAAAGAGAACTCACCTACGAGAGGCTGTCAGAATGGGCTGATTCAAAGATGATGACAGAAACTCTTGTGGATCTGCACCTGCCTAAGTTCTCACTGGAGGACAGAATTGACCTCCGTGATACTCTGAGAAACATGGGAATGACAACTGCCTTCACAACCAATGCTGATTTCAGAGGGATGACTGATAAGAAGGATTTGGCTATTTCCAAAGTCATTCACCAGTCTTTTGTTGCAGTTGATGAGAAAGGCACTGAGGCAGCTGCTGCTACAGCTGTAATTATATCATTCACAACTTCAGTTATCAATCATGTTCTGAAATTTAAGGTTGATCACCCTTTCCACTTCTTCATCAGACATAACAAATCCAAAACAATCCTGTTTTTTGGCAGATTCTGCTGCCCAGTAGAATAAATTATTCCTCACTCCTAGAGGGATCCAAAGTTCACTTTTCAAAGGAAAAAATGTGAACTGTAGTGTTAAAAGCTCAGCCTTCAATCATATAGCCATAAGTACTGGAAGTCTATGTCTTTTTCCTTAAGTAAGGCAGCACCCAGACACCACCACGTGCCTCGAAGACTGTCTCTCTACTGCTCCTTTCCATTATGCTCATGAAATTGCCTTTTATAGAAAGCAAATGCTTGAGGTACAATTGCTAGCCTCTGTTCACCTTGCGTTTTGTCCTTATTTCTCTAAACTCTCAAGACTGAGGTTGATAAGTATCCCAACCAGCAAAAAAGACCAAGAAAACTACAATGTGCCTTATTGCTACCTCTTACTGAAATGTGACCTAAACAATTCAAATCTGCTTCCCGTTTTCATTAACTTAATTATATGTTTCCTGGCTAACATCTGCACGGTCTCCTTGCTACCTGGATCATTGATAAGTGTATGATTTGTAACTTACGAGTGCCTTTCAGCTAAGATAGTCCCGGTATTGACAGAAACGCCAGTAACATTTTTATGGATGCTTCACTTCATTATTTTGCCATGATCTACATTTAAACAATAAATGAATTTGGAACTGTGTTTATGCTATGCAAGATTCTGACTCACGTAGCTCTTTTACAGCATCCTGTATAATGGGTGGCTGACACATATTTCCATTCTTGTTATTTCAAACCAACCATCACATCACCGCTAACGACAAAGTGCTGAGGCACTCTAATAAACCAGGGTCTTACTCCCACTAGATTTCATACAACACTGAAAACACTGTCGTTCAACGTGTTATCGTAGACATATACTAGACACACCAATTCAAATCAAAGCCTGTGATAACAGAGTTAAGGCATTTGCCCAGTCTTGTTCAACAGCTTCACCAATAGTCTAGATAAAGGGATAGAGTGCATCCTCAGCAAGTTTGCTGACAATATGAAGCTGGGAGGAGTGGTTGATACACCAGAAGGCTGTGCTGCCACTCACTGAGACCCAGACAGGTTGTAGAGTTGGGTGGAGAGGAACCCAATGAGCTTCGACAAGAACAAGCATAGGGTGCTGCAGCTGGGGAGGAATAACTGCATGCATCACTACAGATCAGAGGCTAGCCTGCTGGAAAAAAACCTCTGAAGAGAATAAGCTGGGTGTCTTGGTAGACAACAGATTGGCCATGAGCCAACAGTGTGCCCCTGTGGCCCAGGTGGCCATTGGTATCCTGGGGTGAATTAATAAGAGCGTGGCCAGCAAGTTGAGAGAGGTGATTCTCCCCATCTACTCTGCACTGGTGAGGCCACATCTGGAGTACTATGTCCCGTTCTGGGCTCCTCAGTTAAAGGAAGACAGGGAACTGCTGAGGAGAGTCCAGTGGAGGACTGCCAAGTTGATTAGGGACCTGGAGCATCTCCCATACAAAGAAAGGTTGAGAGACCGCAGACTATTCAGCTCAGAGAAGAAAAGACTGAGGGGTGGATCTCATCATTGTTTATAAATATCTAATGTACAGGAGTCAAATGAATGGACCCAGACTGTTTTCAGTGGTGTGCAGCACAAGGGGACAATGGCTAAAAACTGCAGTGCAGAACGTTCTATACAAACATGAGGAAGTACTTCTTTATTTTGAGAGTGACAGAGCACTGGAACAGGCAGCCCAGAGAGGTTGTGGAGTCTCCTTCTCTAGAGACATTTAAGATCTGCCTGGATGCTTTCCTGTGCAACCTGCTGTAGGGAACTGCTTTAGCAGGGGTTGGACTGGATGATCTCCAAGAGGTCCCTTCCAACTTCTATGATTCTGTGATCTGAACTTGCTTTCACTGTAGGCATTCAGTTTCCCATTGTTGACCACTGCTTATTGCACTACCAGCGCCACATGGACCTACTGAGAAAGCTCATTTTCTTCTGCATCATGATACACAAGAAATAAAAGTCTGACCAGAGCAAATAGCCCAGAAGAGTGGCTTCCAAACATCCAATGCTGTATCAGCAACATCCGTTTCTTCCATTAGCTTAGGAGGGCAGTAGCTGTGCTATCTTATGCCTATAAGGAATTGCATAAAGTTTTGTAGCCATTATGATGCCCACCTACCACACGTCACAGGACATTATTTCAAGCAACAAGATCTGAATGCTGGAGGGAAGTACTTTAGAAATATATACTCCTAGCAAAATTCCACCTGTAACTACAGCTCACTCTATGCCTCAACAAAAGGTAGACTATTTGGAAATATATCTCCACCCAACAAAGTATATATACGCCGCCTTCTCTGTACACTGTGCTGCTTCTAAACTCAGTGCCCTCCCTCACCTGTAACCCCCAGCTCAGGGTTCAGCTGTCTGTCACTGAGGACCCACTTTGGTTCAGCCCAGCTGCATGCTACTGACTCAGCTTTGCAAAGAATTGCACATTGTAAATTGTATAAGTGTGGAAAAGCACACAAGTGAAAACTACACGATATAAGTAAAGTAAAAACACAAAGAAGTTACTGTCAGGATGGAATAGTCAGCATAGCAAGGACTCGAGAGGATTGCACGTAGGGGTGTCAAACTTCAATTAAAAAAAAGTTAAGAATTGGAATTCTCCAGCTTGTTCAGGTCCTTCTGAATGGCAGCAAAACCCTCTGGTGTATCATCCACCCCTCCAAATTTTGTATTGTCTGCAAATTTGGTGAAGGTGAACTCTATCTCAGCATCCTGGTCATTAATGAATGTGTAAATAGTACTGACACTGTTGTTAACCGCTGGAGTACACCACTAGTGACTTCACCTTCAACTGGACTTCATACCACTGATCACAGCTCTCTGGGCCTGGCTGGGCTCACTTATCTAACCCATCGTTTGTCAGCCTGGCCATAAGGATATCACAGGAAAAAGTGTTAAATGCTGTTTCTAAAGTTAAGGCAAACATCATTTAGTATTCTCCCCTCGTCAAAGAGACCAGCTGCCTCATGGTAGAAGGCAATCAGGCTGGCTAAGCATGACTTCCCCTTCATATATCAATCCTGACTACTCTCAATCTCCTTCTTACTCTTCATGAGTTTCACAGTAGTGTCCAACTCTGTGGTAGACTGACCTCGCAGCAAGCAGAAATGGCAGAGAGAGTACAGAATAATAAAGACAAGGAATGTTACAGTGCTGGTGTATTTTTAGTACTCAAGGCTTGGATGCAGAAAAAAACAGCAACAAAACAACCTATTTTAGAACTAAAATGCAAATGTACCAATATTTTTTAAGGTTTTTATTTCACCATCAGCAACTGGAACAAGAAAATCCCTTTTAAAATATTATTTATACTCCAGTCACTTACAGGTCTATTGCAACCACTGTGATACTTATTCTCCTTTCCTCTCTTGTAGGACAAGGCTGAATGGGACTTCCCACGGAGTAAAAAACTGTAACTGGACTTAATCTAGCAGTGATTTTAAATTGTGCTGCTTGTTAACCAGGCATAAATGCCTAGCTGTACCAAACTACAGAGTAAACTGATCACAGGTATAGGAGTACAACAGCAGAATAGAAAGATACAGCCTCACATTCACACTGAGAAAGGTGGGGATGAAAGACGAATTCATGAGAATGCCCGAGAAAAGTGACTTGCTTTATCAGAAAACTTTTTATGACCGTTTGTCAGAGACCAACTTATTTGTGGCCAGCAGGGGTTTTGATGCTGCAACACATTGTTTCTACCATTCTGTTTGCAGTAAGCCACTCTTTCCTCTTCTCCACGTGGCACAGCAAAACCAAGAGCACCTTTTCTTTCCCATGTTTTCTCCCCTTTGAAACTCTACTCCCTCTTACTAAACAGGATCTTGCAGCAGATACCATAGAGTGTCCACACAGTTTGGGCACCCTTTTGTAATTTTCCTGTATTTTTGCCCAATCTTCGTAGTTTGTAGTACAGTAATTATTGCTATTAACTGCTTTCTTACCTCTCCTAAATATTCAGCCCAACAGGTAACAACAGTTTCAGATATGTAGCAGGAACATTTCTTAACCACATAACTAAACATAATAGCGTTCGATAGATTTCTGAAGAAAGAAAATGAGATTGATATTCCAGGTAGGAAAAATGTGCACACTTAGAGAGAGAACATGTGAAAAAAGATAAGTATACATGTCACTCCTGAAACCTTGTCCTGTGTATGTATCAGTCACATTCAAAGTGAATAGCACCATAAAAATTTAGTTCTAGTTCTAGATATGGTTTTGTACTCCTCATACAAATGCTTTTGCACATAGGTTGACTGCATGCTGATAACTGGTTTACTTTCCAGTGTCATAACTGTGAGCAGAGGGCACTCCTAAGGCAATTCTGAGTAACCAAACATGTACTAGAAAATATATACAATGATTGCAAAGGAAACTGATCAATGCATTTCATCCAAGCCACGCAGATAAAAACTGGAATTGCTAATTACATTGGTTAAAATAAAATGCCTGTGTACAGATAACTGTCTTGCATTATATCTTTACTGATCTGATTCCATATAACATGCTACTTCGACTCTCTACTACAAAACAACAAGCAGTTTCAGTAAATCAAATAATTACAAGCAGAGCTTCCAAGCAGCTTAGCAGCTTTTTGTGAGTGGCCCAAACTCCCTCCCTTCCTAGGAGATAATAAGATTGGCACAGAGCAGGGCCTGTAGGTTATCTAAAGCATCTTCACCTCCTCTGCTAGGAGGAAATGCATTCTCTTAAAGCACCACCCACCAGTTCAAATAAGTACCATGCTCACATAGACTTCATCACTTGCTTTAGGTGACTGTGGGAATACAGTCTGAGTCTCCTTGAGGATCTGACTGCTGAGACATAAAAGGATTAAGTGTAAAATATCACAACATAAGGGCTTTGTGTGACCTGACAACCACAAGTATTCAAATCTTTCCACTCTGAAATTTGACAGCAGGATGAATGACACTAACAGCCTACTTCTGTACTCCTTTTCAGCTAAATCTTTGAGATTAGTTTCTCTTAATTCCCTAGTTCATAGAGTAAAAAGGTAAGGAAACTGTAAAATTATTTCAACGTGTCCCTTGTCAATGCACTGCAACTCTATTCTTTTCTGCAATTCCTACATACTTGCAGACAAAGATTGTGGAGGGCACCACTGGGAAAAAGGCATACCGGGCTTCATGTTTCAGGACACACACCAACTAACAGTGGTTTTGAATTGGCCTCTCTACCCTCATCTCTCTCTCTCTCTCTAATTCTGAAAGCCAGTGACGGAGAGAAGAAATGGGAATACATGAGGGAACAGGCATATTAATACAAGAAGAGGATGTTGGGAAGAGAAGGGAGGTGCAACCATTTCTACATTTCCAAAAGTATTCGTTGCCTCACAGACCGCCACAGATCCTGACTGAAGAAACATCTTAACTCTTCCCTCTCTCACAGGATTTCAGGTAGTGTAAATATTCTTATCTAAATAACCAGCTTTATTTTGACAGTCTTAAAAATTCATATAAATTTTCCAGAATGGAGAGGGTAAATGGTAACTTAAATGTCATGCAGGGAAATGGAGCACTCAAGTCTTCATACAAACTGCAGCCTTTAGGAAAACACTGCACAAAGGGCACAGTGTTCAGGATGCACATCCAGACTGGGCAAAACCTGTGCAGCACATAGAGAGCACAAGAGTTTCCTCACTTGCAGGCAGGGTGCCCTAATCACCAGGCTACCAGCTGATTTAGGATCAGAGGACTGAACACAGAACGCAGATGATAATGCACTCCTACTGATCCTGGAGTTGAACACACGTGACTGCATGACTCCATAACACAGTGTTTTAGACAATCAGCACTGTCCAAGCCACTGCTTTATTCGTGTTAAATAACTACTGGATCAGCACCCAGCCTTTTCCTTTCCTGGATGACCAAAGTGGCTATTAGACAGGCAGTGCTGATACAAACACACATGCTCTCTCTCAAGCCCTAGAAATGCTTGATTTCTGTGTGCAGATTCAGTTCTGACACGCTCTGGCAATAGTGGAGATACTAGTTTGAAATTCTTTAAGCAAAGACATTCAGCTGAGCCCAGTTCTCTAGTTATGCTCTGGGAGTATCTGGCTGATCAGCTCCTCCAGGCACAGCAGTAAGAAATACCAGGCTTAAGGTAAAATGCTTAAGGTATGAGCTAGGCTGCAGGGCATTCACCTCTGAAGCACACCTGAGAATGATTCAAAGCTGTTTTGGAGCACTGGGAAGCTTTGATATCCAAGTTTAAGAATCCCAAAAGCTCCAGCTATCTCTAAGACTGAACAGCAGCTGGTTTTGGGGACTGCTGCTTTTGATTTCAGCATGCAAAATGTGAGTGAAGCTGGACTGAAAATTCCACTCATTCTCATTGACCTAAGGCAAGTCTTTCACTTGATGCAATCCTGCACCGACAATGGAAATTTCTGCATTTATCCTAATATTTGTCAACAGTACTAAATTCATCTAAAATATGTTAGTTAGAACCATGAATCTATTCTGGATCCAGCTATGAAAAAATACTTTAACCCTGGGGTTTCTATGTTTTTGTTATTATCTTTGATTTTGTCCCATAAAGAGGGAAGCAGAAAGAGAATGGGAAATCTGCAGGTTCTGATAAACCAGCATGAAAGTAGAGCAGAGCTGTTGCTTAAAATGGGAACTGTTTGGAGTTGTATGTAAGACACAAGAGCTTACTTGAAAAACAGTCATTAACAAATCCAGCTACAGTTGACAAATGCAGGCCTACGCTCACAAAGATCAAATAACAATCTACAGATCTCCATCAGCCTTCTAAAGCATGTGGCAAATGGCATGAATTCGCAATAGTTCTTTCAGCAGAAAATAATGAAGTTTAAGGAAGCAGGAATAAAAGCTCAGCGCAGCACAGTGGGAAATATTTCTATTTCGCTCCCTCAGAATGGAAGGATAATTCTAAGAAACTTAAGTAAATGCTTTTTAAGAACAAGTTTGGTTTGGGAAAACGTTCCTAAAATAGTGTTTGTCTGATGATGAATAAGTGAAACGGCTGAAACGAGAATATAAGCATTTAACAGTGATGGGAAAGGGAGAAATAGCGTAGGTCTTAAAAAGAGACTTGCTATCTGACTGTACGTGGCATTTTGGCCATTACAGAGCCATCCCATCAGCGTGTTTACAAGGGTGCAGGCAATCTCCTACCAGCAACTTCCCATTTTGTTAGATGTTGTGAAGATGCAGTCATCACCTCCCTCTGCTAATCCTTCGTCTCAGGCTGTATCGATGGAGCGTCTTTCAGCATCAACCAACAGCTTCACCCTGGACCTTTACAAAAAGCTGGATGTAACTTCCAAAGGACAAAACATTTTCTTTGCTCCTTGGAGTATTGCAACTGCTCTCGCTATGGTCTATCTGGGTGCAAAAGGTGACACAGCAACCCAGATGGCTAAGGTAAGTTCTGAACTTAGCAGTGTATCACTTAAAGCTGGCTCCCACGTGACTTGCATTATTCACCTGCCTATGTGGAACAAAAAGGAGCAACATGAGAGAACAGTGATCCGCCATCATGTTGGGTGCAAGAAAAAACACTGCATGCAGTCCTGCAGGACACTGTTGTTCCAATTTATTTCCAAGAGCCCCCTTCTCTGCTACTACCTCTACCTTTAGCTTAAAATTGGTCTGGCAGAGTGAAGCTATGGACATTAGAGACTGTCTTCTCATTCTCCACACCCAGTTAGTAAGTCCTCTGAACCCAAGCTTGGCTGCACAGCAGCAGCAGCAACATCTTTGCTTGTGACATGGTTAGTCCATAAATAAGGTAATACACCCATGAAGAAGGGAAGGTTTAGATTGGATGTCAGGCGGAAGTTTTTCACAGAGAATGGTGAGGTGCTGGAACAGGCTGCCCACAGAGGCTGTGGATGCCCCTTCCCTGGAGGTGTTCAAGGCCAGGTTGGATGCGGCCCTGGGCAGCCTGCTCTAGTATTAAATGTGGAGGTTGGTGGCCCTGCCTATGGAAGGGGGTTGGAGCTTCATGATCCTTGGGGTCCCTTCCAACCCAAGCCACTCTACGATTCTATGAATAATGGGGATATACTAGAAATGAAAATATGATATCATTTATAACCACTTTTGCAAAACTTTCGGTGATGTACTCCTAGATTATATGCATTTACATAAATGCATTTCTCTGTGTAGTGTACTGTAGAGTTGTACATTGGTGCCTCAATAGTAAGACTACAAACCACCCTATGTTGTTTGTTCTGCCTGATAACAATCTGAAAATAAATTCCACATTGCTAAGCATGAATTGACCATTTCTCCAAATCAATCCATGTCTGAGCAATCATATTGATCTGTTATTAAGTAGTAAATATGACTAAAATTAATATAACTATGATACGGTTATAGAATCTAAATCTAGACCGAGGTCTTGTTCTCTATAACTTTAATAGACTAACATTTGGTACGATGGCTAAATTATCCTAAGTAGAAAACTAACATCATTACGTAACACTAGAGCACTTCTATCTTCACAAAACAAACTGTCCTTAAGAAAATTTATCACTGCCACAGGTTCTTCATTTTAACCAGACTGCAAGAGAAGAAAGTCCTTCTGAGATGACAGCACCTTCTCTGCGGAGCCCAAAGAGAAGAGACATGGTATTTATTTTGACAAGGCTCACAGAAACAAATCTCGGAGAATGGGACAGCACAACTGCCTTAACCCTCTGAAATTTGTCTGTCTATACCTACTGTCCTATCGCAGTAAGAACTATACATAAAAAATGTGAACAAGCAGGTAATATTACTGTAAAACTCACAAACTCAGAACTTCAAAGCAGAACAGAGACACCAGAAGCATTCTGATTGACTTTTACACTTTGTTAATTGCTTTTAGCTGCTCTATGGCAATAGGAATACCTAATATTTTACTAACTTCAGGATTTTTTTTTTTTTTCTGGGCTGTAAAACAGCCACTGCCTTCACATCTGACTCCAGTCCTGCTCTCTTAAACTCTGTTCCACCTTTGCTATGCATGCACACATCAGGCAAACAAAATTCCCCTCTAAGCTAACACACACTGATTCACCCTTGCTCATCAGCTCCCCAGAGACTTGACAGCAGGAGGAACCGCACAGAACTCCTTACGCCTCAAAGGTCTGTCAACTCAAACAAGCTGCAATTCTTCAGTACAGAAACTAAGAGAGCTCGAAGAAAGCAAGTTAGAAAAACTGGAAATAAAAAGGAGCAGTTACATCATTCTCCATCTAGATGGCCGTGGATTAATATTTAAGATAAATCATTATGTCCACATTGATTTTAGCTATTCACTGCCTTTCTAAGCTGCATAGCAAGGTCTGCCTGATGTAGCCTTCCAGATATTTCTCTCCATTACCTCTTCACTATGTCCCCATTGCCTTGCAAAACCTATCTACTATCCTGTTCTCTACCAAGTTCTTCCCCACATGTCCTTTCTGAAAGCCTGTACCTCTGCCTGTGTGAAAAAATACCAGAGGAAGGAATGCCTCCTCACCAATCTTATGACAAGTCCCCATGCGTCAGCAGCAAAGAATCTCGGTGTCTCACATGTAGCGCATGGTACATGCCATGGAGCAGGAAATTATACTGAAGCAGCTTATCCCTACACTACGAAAGCAACAGCTGACAAGCAAGCTCCTGCTCCCTAAAACCATCGCCAAGGACATTCTGGACAGGTTCCTTCCAATATCCAAGCAGTAACAGCAAAATTCACATCAAATAGAAAATTCGAATCAACTCAATTACCTGACATCAGTATCTGTCTGAACAGAGCAGCTCCTCAAAAGCTGCAATGCTGCCTTAATGATTTTTGTGATAATCAAAATTAGGCTTGACTGTGACTGGAGTGAGATGACCCAACATCCTGGGTGCACCATCTGAGGACAGCTGATGTCCTCAAAGGTGTAAGCAGCTCCGCAGAATCAAATCATAACCCCACAGACATAAAACAATGTATCCAGTTACACACAGTGCTGCAAAAGTACCAGATACCCGAAGAAGAGCTCCATCCCTGCACACACTTTTTAAATTAAAATGACCTGGGGATTTTAAATAACCATAGAAAGTGTAATGCTTCAGCCAAAAATATTTCAATACTAATTGGTGCCTCTTTCCAAGGGTCTTGAGTATGAGGAAACTGAAAACATCCACTCCGGCTTCAAAGAACTCCTGTCTGCCATCAACAAACCTAGAAACACTTACTTGCTGAAAAGTGCTAACCAACTGTTTGAGGACAAAACCTACCCATTACTGCCTGTGAGTTGAACGTTTCTGCTTAAGAATATTTTGACAAAGAGTATTTGACGTACATATTTGACAATCATAATTTTCCAAATGCTCTGCCTTTTAAATCTACTGCAGCCTTTAAAACTGTAAGAGTTCTACAGTTGAACTACAGAAAGCTCCTGTCTCTTTTGAGCCTACTTCTTGTTAGCATCACTGTTGGTTCACTTCTCCTCTAAAGGAAGCTTCTCCATATCAGTGGTCATCTTCCTCCCCCTTCTCACTATCTATTACATTCTAGCATTTCTGAGATTGGAGGCCAGAGCTATATAGAAAAGTCACACCATACCTTTACAGAGTGGCATATTAACGTTCTCCCTTTTATTACGCTGTCATTTCCTTCAACTTTTCACATCATATTTGCTTGTTTGACTATTACTGGGCAGATTATTTTTTTTTCATGCAACAGTCCATTAGAACTTCAATACCTCATTTCTAAAGAGCAATAATCATCCTTATTAGTACGCTTTGCTGGATCATTTTCAGATGTTTCAATATTGATACTGTAATCTATTTCCTTCTTCTCTTAGTTTCTAACCTTTTAAACAAGATCTTTCTCTGTAGTCCCACGGATACTCAGCTTCTTCAAAAGCCTTTGGTGAGAAGTCTTCCAAAATGCCTTTTGGCAATCCTAATTGGCTGTAGTGGTTTGACCTTCTCATTTGCAAGCTTCTTTACACCTTCAAAAACCTCCAAAAGATTCATGATGTAGAACTTGTTGTTACAAAATGCTGTTCCAATACATCATGCTTACCTACGTGCCCAGTAGGCCTGCTTATCCATTTGCCCTGTACAGACTCATGAGCTTGTAATTCTGTGTATCTTTGAAATCTTTTTAAGAAATGGCACTGTATTAATCATCCTCCAGTTTCTTGGAAGGTGCTGTTAAATGAGGTTACCGTTCTTTCATCTTAGAGTTAAGTTTCAGTCTCCTGAGTAATTTCTCAGTCATTAAATTCAATCAGCCTTACTGAATGCTTGTTGCTCATGTTCTGCATAATTTTGTGTAACCATGGTTTAAGACTAATCAGGGAATTTCCTGCCGGGAATCTCCATGAACAGTTTCATAGAAGACAGTAATGTAAAAGTCAGTTCTAGTTTATTCTACCATAACATTCCCTTCATATCTGACCCTCTACTGACCTCACAAACTCTTGGCAGCTTGACTCTGAAGCAAATCTTAAAACATTGTTTCAACTGTCCTTGAAGCTATTCTTCTTGTACTGAACTCTATGTCATAAAACATAAAAATGTACTTCAAGTCAGTCTGAGAAATCAAAAATAATTTAAAAAAATGTGTAGAATGTTTATCTCATAGGATTTCAAAATTACAAATTTGCATGTTGGATTTAAAACACAAAACTTTCAAGCATCATTTTTTGTGAAACACAAATACTGAATTTTTGATCAGT
The DNA here is from genome assembly GCF_016699485.2 of Gallus gallus. Taxonomy (NCBI): domain Eukaryota; kingdom Metazoa; phylum Chordata; class Aves; order Galliformes; family Phasianidae; genus Gallus; species Gallus gallus. The sequence continues at coordinate 67,387,725 of NC_052533.1, read as the reverse complement.
CCTTGCTTATTATTTAACACAGAATCATAATCACAGAATCATAGAATGGCCTGGGTTGAAAAGGACCACAATGATCATCGAGTTTCAACCCCTCTGCTGTGTGCAAGGTCAACAACCTCCAGACCAGGCTGCCCAGAGCCACATCCAGCCTGGCCTTGAATGCCTCCAGGGATGGGCATCCACAACCTCCTTGGGCAACCTGTTCCAGTGTGTCACCACCCTCTGTGTGAAAAACTTCCTCCTAATATCTAACCTAAACCTCCCCTGTCTCAGTTTAAAAACCATTCCCCCTTGTCCTATCACTGTCCACCCTCATAAACAGTTGTTCCCCCTCCAGTTTATACACTCCTTTCAAATATTGGAAGGCCACAATGAGGTCTCCCTGGAGCTTTCTCTTCTCCAAGCTAAACAAGTCCAGTCCCCTCAACCCTTCTTCATAGGAGAGGTGCTCCAGCCCTCTGATCATCTTAGCAGCCATCATCACAGAATGTATCAGAATTTGTTTTACGGGTTATCTAGTTTCAAATGAATTACATTTTCTTCCAGTATGTATTAGTATGTATTGCATAATCTGTTGAGATGATCTTTTTCTACTATTTTTGTGCTTAAATTTAACTATATAAGCATACATTTTCCAATTCTATCCTTCAGAAATTTTTACAACTGATCACAAGGTACTACCAAGCAAAGCCACAAGCTGTAAACTTTAAGACAGATGCGGAACAAGCCAGAGCACAGATCAATTCCTGGGTTGAAAATGAAACTGAGAGTAAGTATCACTCTGATGGCTTTTTCTTCTCTCACTTCAAAATCATTTGCATTTCCACTTGAATTGCTCTTGCAGCAAGGGATCCATAAAGGATGGAAACTGTGGGGAAATGATGAACAAATTGCAGTTTAATGTCTTGAAGAAAGCCAACCACCAAAACTAACTGCTGCCCCTTGCAAAGTTTTTCCCTTGATTTTTCATGTCATAGTCTCTTCTGAAGTATTTCTGTTCATAAGGAAGCAGAGTGGATACTACATGGCTCCACTCTGATCAGTGAAGGTTTTACTTCTGCAAGCTTCAACTGGTTGCAGCCAACTCCAGAGAACTTCCACGCTTTACACACTTCTTAACATCTTTTACTACTAAAACTGAAATAAATATGGTTTAAAAAACAGTGATGCTTCAAAAGCCATTTACATATGTACGCTGTGAAAAATGCACAGGGAAAAAATCTCTGAGTGTAAACACTTTTGTTAGATAGCTAGGCATAGAGAAAGCACATCTGAAATTGGTGAGTTGTGCATTCGTAGCGAATTAACAGTCCTATCTATTTGATTTTTAAGGGAAGATCCAGAATCTGCTACCTGCAGGATCTCTTGATTCTGACACTGTATTGGTCTTAGTAAATGCTATTTACTTCAAAGGAAACTGGGAAAAGAGGTTTCTGGAAAAAGACACATCCGAGATGCCCTTCAGATTAAGCAAGGTAAATTCCTTCAAAATGTCTATTATTGCAGAGCAAGAATCCCCTAAATATTTCGCCTGCATTTCATATCCCAGTACAACACTACTTACAGCAGTAGCAGATGGTATAAACTCTGAGAACAGCAACAGTGACAATAAATCAGCAGTCTCATTTATAAGATGCATAAGATTAGGATTTTCAGTTAAGTTAGTAGCTTCTTGGCACCAAAACAGTTGAAAACACCATGGTTAAGCAGCTTAAGGACAAGAGAAAGTTTCTCTAAGTACTGAGATATCATTTTCAGAAGGAATTGAGTTAATTCTGAGAGCAGTACTTCGACACCTAGGTCTCTTTTCATGCTTTTCAGACAGAGGCTGTATAATGTGAGCTCAAGTAGCCTAAGTGTTCTTTCCTAATGCCCTGGCCATTGCGTAAAACCTCACGTGGAATTCTCAAGAGGGTTTGTCATTTTAGCCAGATGCGTATGGATGATGTGTTCAGCATGCATTGTGGGCACGACTGAGCTTACAGTATCTCAGTGATTGTGCATGGACAATTTACAGTAGCTGACAACATGCATACTTTTGGCTTGTGTCAAAGGTGAGCAAAAAGAATTTTCATTCAGAACACGTTGTTTGACATGAGATTACAAGCGCAAACACCTTTTGTATGTCTGGTGATGTGAAGCAATTGTGTCGATACTGTGGCTGTGTTATCTGAAACCTACTACACTGCATGCGCAGTTTTAGGACCTGTAATAGTACACGGTGCACAGAAAGGGTTTCATTCACAGAGTGGCTGATAGCAAAGCCTGCAAACAGATAAGCTTTTGCACTTGTGTAACAATGGAAAAGAGAGAGTGGATATATCAGTGAAGGTCTCTGAGCATAATACAGCGTAAGAGTTCAGATGATTACTGTCTAACACGATTTCAGTTGGTAATCCAAATCTCTACAGTTTGGGAAAGAGAAAAAACTAGCAGAGGTCACAGCAAATATGGTCCATAGGTAAATTCAATCAATCAGTGCTGTCCGGAAGCATACAAAAGAGTTGATGACATCCAGAGAATGAAAGTCAGCATTTTTTTCCCCTCCCAATCAACACATTCACTCAAGAAATGTAAAGTTTTGGGGAAAACTTGAAACATACAAAGTAGTTTCTTGTTTACCAAAGATAACTCTTTCAAAAGAGTGAGAAATACATTGCATGTAATTACGTTATCAGGTGGTGTCTGTGCTTTTTTTTTCTTTTCTTCTGAAGATCCCTTTGACTTTGAAACAGGAGAAATGGCACTGGGAAAGAATAATGCCAAGTCTTATACTTGTTTACATTTTTTTTTTGCCTTCAGTTCAACAAAGCAAGTAATCTTTACCATTCACCTTAAGGAATAAGTACAACTAATCTTTTTTTCTTTTCTGTTCTTTTTTAACATCTGAATCATTTCACAGACCAAGACTAAAGCAGTACAGATGATGTTTCTCAGAGATACATTTTTGATGCTCCATGAACAAACAATGAAATTCAAAATTATTGAGCTGCCGTACGTGGAAAATGAACTCAGCATGTTCGTACTCCTACCAGATGACATCAGTGATAACACTACTGGTCTGGAGCTGGTAAAACTGACATACTGCATCACACGCACTACAAAGCACTAACAGAAATAGATGAAAACAGTGAGGAAGAATGAACTTCAAATGACACAATGACTGCTCAGCCTAGGTTTCAGGGCATCTATTAATGATGCAAAAATACAAATCTACCTGAGGATACACCTAAAAAAGTATGCCCACTCTACTCTCTTAGCCTATTCGGTGCCTCCTTTTCTACCTCCAGAATAGCAGAATAACGAAAGCAAGAATCAAATCTAAACCACTGTGCCCCAGAATTAATCTTCTGAGGGCAACACTAACCAGTTTTATGTCATCTGCAGTCCAGATTTCCACCTGATACTTTGTAACGAGGCTTTTCAAACTCGGGGCTGACTTACCTTGACCCATGAGGTATCAGCAGCCACTCATGACCATGCCAGGATTAGTTTCTGAATCTAAATACATCAGAGCTTCAGAATCTAAATACATCAGGGCAAATATCTTTTTATTTGCTCTTGAGGTCCCATGCATTCCACTTACTCACCACTACTAAGAGAAATGTCTTACAAATTCACACATACCAAGCACTTATCAATGTGGTTAAGTTGGACACTGCATAAAAGCAACACTTCTCATATCCACCTCCAAAATAATGAATTATTCTGAAGGTTCACTGTACACCTCACTGCATTTAAGGAAACAGATAGAAGTACAGGTCACTCAGCACTATGCAGGATCACATCCTAAGAATATGCAGCACATTTCAGCTGTACCCACAGCTGGTAGTTGGACCTTTTAAATCTAGAGCATTAGACACCAATGTATGCATGCCTTCTTTTTTCTGTTGCATTATGACTATATTCTTATAAAATTCATTGCAGGTAGAAAGAGAGCTGACCCACGAAAAGTTAGCTGAATGGTCCAACTCAGCCCGTATGATGAAAGTCGAAGTGGAACTGTACCTGCCCAAGTTGAAGATTGAAGAAAATTATGATCTTACATCCACTTTGAGCAACATGGGGATACAAAATGCTTTTGACCCTGTTCAGGCTGATTTCACAAGGATGTCAGCAAAGAAGGACTTCTTCCTATCAAAAGTTATTCACAAAGCTTTTGTGGAGGTCAATGAAGAAGGTACCGAGGCAGCAGCTGCCACAGGTGTCCTGGTGTTGAGGTCAAGAACACCTAGAGTAACTTTCAAAGCCGACCACCCTTTTCTCTTCTTCATCAGACACAACAAATCCAAAACCATCCTCTTCTTTGGCAGACTATGCTCACCTTAGTCAGAGTCACTCCCTGCTCTACAGAGCAGGAGATGCTGGCTTGCCAGCTCAAGGGCAGAGCTTGATACTCCTGCTGCAGCTGAGGGACTAAGACCTGCACTCTTTCAGACTACACATTCCACAGCCCAAGGCAAAGCTTCAACTACTCCAGATAGCCATAGCAGTGCCTGTAGATGCATTTGATTCCTTCCTCTTGCAGCAGTAGATACAAACACATGGCACTATCTTCGTTCTCACAAGTAGAGCACCTGATTCAGGTGTGCATCTTCACACTTCCACCCTGCCATAATTAGCCCCTGCTCCTCTGTAGCTCTTGACTAGTTCTTTTTGTTACAGAGGCACACACAGCCCAAGCTTAAGTCTTTACCAGTTCACTTCCATTCTACTGATTGCCTGAAAGACATAACAAGCACACACTCCCACGTGGGCTATTTCCTCGCACGGAGTTACAGGTGTGACAGAAGAGCCTGACCCATGCTGCTGACTTTATACAAAGCAGCACCTGCTTCAAAAATAGCAGTACTGATAATAAACAACCCCTCGTAGCTTGATGGTGCTTTCTGTCAGCTCTACCAGGAGGGGAAGGCAGAAGGGGAAATCAAGCAGCGACAAGAGGCTCGCGGAGGTAGAGACCTCCGAGCTAAAATGGCCGCCTCCCACTGCTGCAGCGAGTGCTCAGGGCCGCTTTCCGCAGCTGAGCTCCAGCCCTCTCCCCCACGATGGGCGGCCCGTGGCTAGGCAAAAACTTCCGGGAGGAGGGCGGGGCAGAGGCCAGGGGAAAGCTGGTGCTCGGCTGGGTGAGTGTGGAGGGTCTGTGTTGTTGTTTTCTGCGGGAAACACGCATTGGTTTTTTGAGGGGAGACGGTAGCGTTTCCCTCGCGGCGGCGCTCTGAGCGGTTTCGGCGGGCGCGGCCGCCGGGCGTTGACCGGGTGCTGGAGGCGGGAGGGGCCCCGCAGAGTTCCGCACCGCTGGAATCCATCCCTGTCATCCAGCCCTGCCTCTGTGGGTTTTGTGGCAAACAGGCGGAAATCGATGGAGAGGTGCGAGCTTCAGCCTGTTCTGAGTCACAGGGAGAGAGCTTGGCCAGTTGTCCTGCGCCCAGCCTTATTGGCGCTGTAAGGTGCACGGGATTAAATCGCTCCTGCTTCAGGCAGAATGGAAGGACTGTTTCAGTCCAAGTTTTCTTTTCATCAGTGTTTTTATGGCTATGGGCAGAAGGAAACATGAGTACAGCTGCAGCTGTTGAACGTAGCCAAGCTCCTACCAAGAATTTGTCTTAGAGGAAACATGCCTGAGGAAACTTGCTGCTACCGCTTGTTTGAGATGATGAATCATTAATACAAAGTAGGCGTTGGCTCTGTATTTTCTAGCAACGTACCAACACCAGGCACTGCCTTAGGGGAAAAAAAAACAAACCACCTTTACTACTAGTTGATATCCTGCGATGTCTGCTGGCACTTATCTGTAACTTACTCCACGTTCTGGCACTCGTTGCTCCTTCCTGTAGGTATGTAGTATAACTTCGGATTAGTTAGCTACCTGCTCGGCTGACGTATGTGAAGTCTGACAAGCACTGAGCTACGTATGTGCCATGAAGTTCCCAATAAACCGTTTACTTTATTGCGTCTGTTTCCATCATGTAGACAATAAAAGGCAAACTGCAGTGGACTTTGATTTTGTACCACAGCAGGAAACCCCAGTAATCTGTAATGCTGACCAGATAAATTTCATTTGAATATTGTAGATCGAGTCATTCAGTTGGATTCTGGCAGACTGACTGCTAGGTCTAGAACACGAGTGAAGTAATCTTGAAGGGAATACTGAAGACACACAGACTTTGAGAAGGTGAGTTTATAATTCTGCCATTCTGATACCTTTCTGCTTTGGTTTTCCTGTAAAGCAAATAACTGTCTCTGTGGAGCCAAAGGAGACTTATTCTACCAAGTCCTAGTATGCTCATCTCAAAAAATATAGTATTATTTACTCCATGAAGAAGACCAATGACTTTTCCTCACTACAAGAAAGACATTGAGGTCTTGGAGTGTTTCCAGAGAAGGGCAAGAAAGCCGTGAAGGGTCTGGAGCACAAGTCTTACTATTGAGTGGCTGAGGGGGCTGGGATTGTACAGCCTGAAGAAGAGGAGGCTCAGAGGAGACTTTATCACTCTGTACAGTGACCTGAAAGGAGGTTGTGGTTGGCCTCTTTTCCTGGGTAACAGCAATAGGATGAGAGGGGATGGTCTCAAGTTGTGTCAAAGGAGGTTCAGATGGGATATTATGAACAATTTATTTTCCGAGTGGTGAGGCACTGGCGCAGGCTGCCCAGGAAGGTGGTGGAGTCACGTCTCTGGAGGCATTTAAGAAACATGTAAATATGGCACTGAGGAATGTGGGTTAGTGGACATGGTGGGAATGGGTTGACAGTTGTACTAGATGATCTTATATTTGCTTTATGGTTTATATTGAGAAATGTAAAAGACAGAAATAGGTTGTCAGTTTGTGATCAAATAAATTTAAGCCAATCTTCATTTTTTTTTTCTCCTAGGCTTTGAACCATGGATAGCCTCAGTGCAGCAAATTCCACTTTTGCTCTTGACCTTTTAAGAGAGCTGCGTGAGAAAAGCAGCACAAAGAATCTATTCTTTTCTCCTTTTAGTATTTCTTCTGCTTTGTCTATGATTTTACTGGGTTCAAAAGGGGACACTGAAGCCCAGATAGCAAAGGTATGTATCCAAACGTAATGTATTGGATTTGATGCATATATCATCTACTTAATGATATATGAACTACAGATCTGAGATCTGTATTACAGTCTGTGACCTCTAATTGCTGAATTGTTACAGTCATTCTGGCCTCAGAGGTCAGAAGTCTTCCTTAGGTATGTACATAAGCAGAACCTATTTCTATTGAGTTTATGTATAGGACTTACTGCAGTGTGAAATTAAGAGATTCCTGTTTTTTGGGGTGTGTGTGGGTTTTTGTTTGTGATACGGAGATCTTCCTTTTATATGTCATTAACAGGCACCTGGAATTTCTTTTTTTTTACTTACGTATTTGTATTTTTAGAGCTAGAGATGAATCTCCAGTTACATAAAATAATTTACTCTGTAATCTTTTTGGGCTTAATATCAGACTTTGCATAGTTCAAAAATGTAGCCAGATAATCAAGGGAAAAAAAATCCAACATACAAGCATGTCATGTTAAACAGTCCCAGATTTTAGGAAACAAACAAAAAAATGATCAGTTGCTTGTTCAGTGTAATAGCTTTCGTTTTCACAACCTGTAATCTCAATCCTGGAACATCCAGAAGAAAGAAGTGATACAGGGCTAAGAACATAGCTCTGAAGTTCCAGAGAATACCCCAGCAAAGATTCAATGGGGCAAAGCTGCGTGGCCAATGAAGAGTAAAATTCATAATGTAAACTTGCAATTAAATTACCAGGAGAGCAGTTAGGGAGTGCAGTGGTGGGCCTGTTGTGTGACAGTAGGGTCAAATCTATCATTAACTGCAGTGCAGTTTATTCTACGTTCACTAAGGTGCGTGCCTGCCTCTCTCTTTCTGGTATTGTAATTTGGAGTAGATCATCAATACTTTTTCATTTGTAGCTATGGTAGTAGTGATGAGGCTGAATGAGGATGAAGCTGAGGTGTTGTTTTAATGGGAATTTAAATATTTGCTTGCGTTGACATCGGCTCCAGCAGCCTATTTCCTGTTATCGCTTGAAGGATCGGGTTTGCATCTAAGGTATTAAATAAGATGCTTTGGTGCTATTATAATCAGTGTGAAAAATTATGGAAAGTTGTTTTTTTTTTTAATTTAATCTTCAGGCTCCTTTGTTTCTGGATTTTAACAGTTTTGCTAGGTTTTATAGGGTGGAGATTATAAATCCTCAGTTCTCTAAGAAGTACTGTGTACAGCATTAAGAAAAGGGCAGAATGCGTCTGCACTCAGACTTCTTTGGAGGCTGGATGGGTTCCTTAGAAAGCAGGGAGATAAACCAGGTAACCTCCATAGCTTCCTTCCAACCTCAACCATTGTGTGATCCTCTAATGCTTGGACAAAATGAAGATAAATACCACTCACTTTTCAGCAACGTAATTTCTTGCTTATACAACATCTGTGTGGGTACATTGTATGTGACTTGTGTAATGAAAAATCTGCTGGCTTCAAGTCTCAAAACTCATTTAAAAACAGAACAATTGTGCTGATGCAAGTGTGTCAGAGATTACGTGGACTCCACAGAAGGTATTTGTCTCTCTGCAGGTGCTTTCTTTGAACAAAGCTGAGGATGCTCACAATGGGTATCAGTCACTTCTCTCTGAAATTAACAACCCTGACACCAAATACATCCTCAGAACTGCTAACCGACTTTATGGAGAAAAGACATTTGAGTTTCTCTCAGTAAGTAAACATTAAATTTGGGTGTTGTGAAGTATAATGTACTTGCTAGCTATTCCCCTTGAAGGTTAGATAAAGGCTTTGGGTTTTACTCTCCAAATTTTTCTAGGCTGAGACTTACAACCTGAGAGTCTATGCAAAAAGCAGGATGTGAACAGAATGGAGAAGCTACTTTTAGATTATATGAATGCACAACTGGTGCAAGACCATGAAAAAAACTCTAAATCTTCTGGGTTTCTTGATCCACTTTTGGTGGGTTCTAGGATCAAATGATTGACAAATCTCCTTGCCTTTGATAACCTGTAGCTATGATGAAAACAACTGTTACTGCTGTCCAGCATGGGCAGAACTTTGTAGTTTCTTTTTTCTTAATTAAACAATCCAGAGAACATGCTGAGAGGAGTATGTGACTCTTAATATTTTCCTTATAAGTATATATACACAAGAGGGCACAGGTACGTTGCATATACATTACATATACATTATAACATTGTATGTTCTCTCACTCAAGCAAAAAGAACAAACGGAAGAAACAAAAAGAAACAACCCAGACAATCATTTCTCAGTTGAGTACTGTAGAATGTTCTGGTGTATTAAAGAAGACATTTGACTTCTTAATAACAAAGAGGAAGATAATTCCTAGCTCAGATGGCTAATAAAACAACTGATAAGAACATGTCAGACAAAACCTGAATGGCTTTATATCAAGCTGGGGGAAGAGAGGATATAGATTTTTCTCAGTGTACTTAAAAACATCTGTGGCTGAATGTCAGTAAAATGCATTGCTAAAAAGCTGTTTTAAATGTTCATGGCAGTCATTTATAGAATCGAGTCAGAAATTCTACCATGCTGGGCTAGAACAGACTGACTTCAAAAATGCTTCAGAGGATTCCAGAAAGCAAATAAATGGCTGGGTGGAAGAGAAGACTGAAGGTGAGTGTTCTGCAGAACTCCCTGCTGTATGTAATGTCAGCCAGGACTTGCATAAACAGCTCTGTCAAGGTGTAATACTGTCATTTTTAAAGCAAACACAAACCTCAGCCATTGTGCTCTGTCTCTGGTTGGGGCATAATTCCCATATCTGATCTATCGTTAATACATATTAGATACTCTGTATTGCAACAGTTGCTTACGTACCACTGTTCAATTTGTGTTTTCTAAAGGTAAAATTCAAAAATTGTTGGCAGAGGGAATTATTAACTCAATGACCAAACTTGTGTTGGTGAATGCCATCTACTTCAAAGGCAACTGGGAAGAGAAGTTTGACAAAGAGCGCACAAAAGAAATGCCATTTAAAATTAACAAGGTACGCTACGTTAATATGCTGACAATACAAAGGTCTTTGTAATACAGAAGACAAAAATTGTTCAAGCAGATTTACCTAAGGTAGTCTGCATGGAGCTCCCTATGCCCCGTCCCCTTAGTATGAACACTCTCTTTGTTTAGTTTCTGTTAAGTTTCACATAATTACTAAAAACTTGAATATCACATATTTATTTTATACTCTCTCTTTTTTTCCTTTACTCTTTTTGTTTCAGTTGGTGAACTCGACTATGTCAGTGTAAAATTTGCATGGGCAAAAAACATTCATAGGTTCCAGGCAGAAAAGAACTTCCGTGTGTGCAGAAATGTCTGAATATAGCAGTCATCTTCAGTCAGAATGCTTTTCTTTCTGCTGTGTTTCTACCACTAAATTGATAGAAATGAAATGAGGTGAAGAAAAAAAAAATCACTCTCCTTTGAAGGCCTCCATGCTTGACTTTCTTTTGCTTCTAAAAGTGCAGCAGGGCAATCGAGGAGGACTTTATGTACTATCATTAATAGGCTACGGCTGCCCCTTAGAGGTCAATTTCAAACTCTGGATGTCCACCCAGGTGTCATGAGAGTGAACTGCTAATGTGAATTGCTTAAGAACTCACCTGCTTAAAATAACCACAATGCAAAATTGAAGCTCTTGTGCCTAATTTCAAACTTCAGTGTTGAAATATATACAGGAATGCTTGAAACTGCTAATACCACTTTTCAAACAGGGAATAATAATATTGCTCTTGCCATAATGTATGCTATAGCACTTAGAAACCACTGCACTGACTTGGTTCCTGTTAGGAAGGGAGGTTTGTTATCAGTTTCCCACAGAGATGTCACACAAAACCCAAGCTTACATTCTGCTTAGAGTTTTTTCCTCTCCCTCCTCAGGAGGCAAATCCAGTGCTGTTTCTCTGGGTACGAGGCTCAGCCTAGTTCTGAGATTACCCTTTCCTTTGCAGACACACATTTATTTTTGAAGACTGCAGTTTTGGGGATGCAGATGGCTATTGGAAAAAGTTGTAAGATGTGAGACTGGGGAATGCTGCCTTGGCTCATCAAGTAACACGCTGTTAGATGTGCAACCACAAACCTCTTCCCTTACAAAACTAAGTGGCTTAAATTTCCATTTTCATCCTATTGATGACTAGTCACTGATGAGCTACAGAAGTCACTGAGTAGGCTCAAATAAGCAATGAAAAATCCAAAGGGCAAAGCTGAAGTTTTAAGCTAGTTATTTTACAGTCTGTCCAGGAGTAGTTACTTAAACATACCAATAGTCTTCTGAGCATTCTGTGACATCTATTTTATCTGTGACTTTTGCACTTTGTTGTGACTCACTGGATGATTCTAGCATGCAGTGTGGGCTTTTCTTTGCTTATCCATCATTTTCATGTGTCACTGATTGCTGTTGCAAAATCATTTCCGACATATTCTGTTCTCAGAGTTCATGGCAGTCATTTATAGAATTGAGTCAGAAATTCACTGTCTCAATGGTCTTTCCTTTAAAAAGAAAAAACGGTGAAGGTAAAGGGAAGAAGGGATTTAGACTCCACAGAAAAGGAGGAAAATAATGTAGACAAAAGTAACTGATGCTCCATGCAAAAATGGAGAGAGATGGGGGAGAAACTGGTAGTAAGAAGACAAAAGATTAACCTCTCCATGTGCCTTTTAACAATTCAAAGTGATGCTAATACTTTCCTAGCATTTTTAGTGGCTTAGTAAAATATTTTTATTGCCCTACGTCAGAGTAATTAGAGACACATGGAGTGAAATGAAAATATCGAAGTTGAAGTTATTTTGTATTTATTTAAAGCAAGGAATACAGGCTCTGCTTATTACCAACTTTGTTTAGAGCTTGTCACTACTTCTAAAGTGAGCAAATATGTATTCTTGCTCCTTTACCCTAAAGCAAATTTCACAGATATCTCCAATTAACAATTAAATCTCAGGGATCCTTACTTCTCATCTCTTGCTTTACGAAAGAGTGACTGTGCTATACTATGTTATGCAGTGTACTTAGTTCTCTGTGCAGTCAAATAGTAAAAAGCCCTAAGTAACTAGATGCCTGCTTCATGTATTAGGACTGTCATGCCAGCCCAGTAGTAACTCTTAGTGTCTCTTTCATTTTAGAATGAAACCAAACCTGTGCAGATGATGTTCAGAAAAGGTAAATACAACATGACCTATATTGGAGACTTGGAGACCAAAATCCTTGAGATCCCTTACATTGGTAATGAACTCAGTATGATCGTTCTACTCCCTGATGCAATCCAGGATGAATCTACTGGCTTGGAAAAGGTAAGTTATTGAGCTCAGTGCAAAGACAGTTTGTGTCCTGCCTTGGAAGAGAGTTTGGTGCTGCACATGGGTTCACAGTTCAGTTTCAGAGCTATTATATCATTGATGCTCAAGACTGACTGAAATGCTCCTTGTGTTTCTGCCCCTAAAGTGGCATGCCATCTATCACTACTGGCCAAGCTGTGTGCTGCTGTGCTAAGAGGCTCTGAAAGAGGCCTCATCAGAAGGCTCATCAGAAGCAGGAGTTAGCTGTAGTTATGGTGAAGCCATAGTATGATGAGCACCAAATGAGAGGGAATTTGGGGCAGCTCTTAGGAAGTCCTTACCAGAAGTTCTACAGTTTGTCCCATAGGTCGTCTTAGTGAAGACCTGGCAGATTGTCGCTGCCCCTCTACTTGGAAACACGCTCACAGAATAGTCCAGGTTCCCTTCCGTTGTGATGATAGAATACAAGTCATGCTCTGGCCTCTTGTTTTTTTTTCTAATGCTGATTTTAATTTAAAAAGTGTTGTAAGCAGGTTTTGTCACCAGCCCGTGAGCTGAAAGATCCTGAAAGGCTGAAGAACTGGGTTCAGTTTGTTTGGGGCCTTGTCAGCAGTTCTCCTGTGCCTTTACTCCCCATATATAAAATAAGGTTTTTACAATCTGATAATGTTTTATAAACTGAACTTTACTGTATCTACCACAAAAAAGAAAACACCAAACAAACACACAAAGAATTGACCTCAGCTGAAGCTGTAGTCTCTAGTAAGTAGAAACCTGTAGTGACTTGTGCTTTTGACTTGAGATCCTGTAAGCTCCTGAAAAAGATGCATATTGCATGTATGTGTTTACATAACACACACACACAGACAAAAGTAGAGATTAGTGCAAAACTGTCACTATTCTTATTTTAATTACCTAATGTTGGGTTATGTTTCGTTGCTTTTTTTGTTTTAAGCTGGAAAGAGAACTTACATATGAGAAGCTGATGGATTGGATCAATCCTGAAATGATGGACAGTACAGAAGTGAGGCTGTCTTTACCCAGATTTAAACTGGAAGAAAATTATGATCTGAAACCCATCCTGAGCAACATGGGAATGCGTGATGCGTTTGACTTACGGATGGCGAACTTCTCAGGAATCTCCTCTGGTAACGAGCTTGTGCTCTCTGAAGTGGTTCACAAGTCCTTCGTGGAGGTCAACGAAGAAGGCACTGAAGCAGCAGCTGCTACAGCAGGAGTGATGGTGCTCCGTTGTGCTATGATCGTTCCCGACTTCACTGCCGATCATCCCTTCCTCTTCTTCATCCGGCACAACAAAACTTCCAGTATTTTGTTCTGTGGCAGATATTGCTCTCCCTAAGAAGAGAGACAGAAGAGCTACCATTAACGCAGTAATGTGATTTCTTTTAGGATAGAACTGCTCTTTTGCACTAACTGCTTATTTCCACTGTGCCTGAATCCCCTTATCTGGTTGTCATTTTGGGCTTGCGTAGAGTAACAAAGCCACATACACAGCAGCTACCACTTGAAACAGCTGCCTTATGCTTTGCACCTAAGTGGAGTTGTTTTCTTGCTGGCACAAGAAAGATGAACATCCCACTTGCTCAGTGAACTTCCACCTGTCTTATATTTTCTATTGCATTTTGCCTTTTGTGGCCACCAGGTAGCAAGGTGACATAGAAAAAAGAGGTGGATTTTATTTCTGACTATAGTGGAAGATATCTTATGCTCTGCTCCCCATTTTTCTTTCTTCCCACTTATTTTTAACTTTTTCTTTAATGTTTTGATAATAGAGGGAGATGAAAGGAGGCTTTGGCGACCTATTTGTAAGAGTTACTAAGCATCTGCACTAGACAGAGGTTTTATTATAACTGGATAGCACTTACACAAGGATGGGAATAAAAGTATGTCTGTAACAAATGACCTTACAGGTTTTCATGGAGTACGGATTCTTATCTTAACACCACATGTGCCACCTGGGAATATTAGCTATCACTCACCTACTTCATTAGTCTTTTAAAAAAGAATGTTTTTAAAAACAAACAAACAAAAAAAACCCATAGATGCCTATGTGGTATTTAAGTGACAGAGCTTTATTTTTGTTTTTCAGTCTTTATATGTTTTTTTCCTATTCTGGGTTTGTAAAGCATCTTTGTTAATCTGAATGCCAAAGGTTTCTTAATGCAGTGATTTACGTGTTTTGCTGTTCTTGAAAGAATAAACAAATTTGTTGTGAGTGCTGTGGGCATTGCCCATAAATTTTGTGGGTTTTTTTTTTTCATGGCTATTGTAAAGAAAACAAGCAATCAACTTTCGTGTAGCTTATGCAGAATTCATTGCTTAACATAGGCTTTTCTGAATGCTGCAAGACCAAGATGCTTACCTGGATTACGATGGAGTTTAGGTTTTTACCTTCGAAGGATTCATAGCAAGGAGTCTTTGAAGCAAAGGCTCAAGGGATTTTAAAGACTATCTGGTTCCAACTCCCTGCTGTGGGCATGGCTGCCCAGGGCTCCCTCCTCCCTGGCCTTCAACACCTCCAAGGATGGGGCACCCACAGCTTTCCTGGGCAGCTGTGCCAGTGCCTCAGCAACCTCCAAGTGAAAAAGATCCCCCTGACATCTAATTGAAAGTTCCTTTCATTTATTTTAAAGCCATTCCCTCTTATTCCATCACTATCAGACCAAGGCTCCCTTTATGTATTGGAAGGCCACAACAAGGTCCCCTTGGAGTCTTCTCGAGGCTGAACAAGCTAAGTGCTTGTTTCCAGATGTGGTACTGCTGCTGTGGGTGCAACTCCTTGGCCCCAGGCCAAGGAGTGTGCCATGCCTCAGATGCAGAGATTAGTCACCATTTGGGGTGAGGAAGCTGCCAAAGTGCTGCCTGTCAGACCGATGCTCAGTCAGGGCTGAGAGCAGCAGTGGGTAGAAGGGAGGTGGGCAGCCTCTGCTCCCAGTGCATTGTCTGGGAAGGGGGTGGTAGCAGGATGAAAAGTAGAAATTTTTCTGACCCTTCCTACGTGTCCAGGCTGCTGCTGGAGTGTATTCATGGTGCTATGCTTAAAGTGAAAGCAAAAGCGTGCTTGTCATTTCTTTTCTAAATTGAAAAGGAAAGTAATCACATTAACGTCTACCATAAAGCAGAGAGAAGCTGCCAGAAAGCTTGAGAGAAGCTAGAAGCAGCCATATCTACAAATCCCAGTGCAAACAAAAAGGAGGGATCCCAGCTGCACAAGCAGGAAGGCAGGAAGGTTTTACAGCACTGCCTGCCGCCAGCCTTTGCGTAACCATCTGCCCGCCCCAGCATTGCACCTTTCAACCCACTCCCAGAGACCTCACAGCTCCCAGTGGCCCTAGCTCCAGCTTACTGCTGGCTGCTCTCCTCCTGGTTTGATCCTCCCTAGCAGCTGCCAAGCATCACAGGAGGTAAGTGCGTGCTTGCTGTGCCTCTGCATTTTGCAGCCTGAAATGAAGCCAGCCCTTGGAACTTGCACTAGGGCATCGAGGAGTGCTTTCTGAAGCCTTCACTGAAACTTTTATTTTTCAGCTGCAGCCATGGAGAGCCTGAGCAATGCCAACAGCAGGTTTGCACTTGATCTCTTCCGAAAGGTTAATGAGACGAACCCATCAGGAAACATTTTCTTCTCCCCTCTCAGTATTTCTACTGCTCTGGCCATGGTCCTCCTCGGGTCCAGAGGTAATACAGAGACACAGGTGCTGAAGGTCAGCAGCATTTTCGCTTGTTTTATTAAAATTAAATGTTGTTCAGTTTTAGAGACAAGGCAATGGGAGGAGGGCGTTATTTGCGTGAGCTTGGGGCAAGGTTCCTGTCACTCCTGCTGACTCTTCCCCCCTGCTGCCACCTGCCTGCTGCACTCCAGAGCCCTCCTCTTGTGCTCACTGATAGCCCTTCTTTCTCACTTCATTTGGGTTAATTGATGAATCTGGAAACTAATTTCACTGATTTATCAGTCTTAATTTAAAATCAATTAGCATCTCCAGCAGCAAGTCTTTACTAGAGCTTGTGATAGGACATGGGGGAACAGCATTAAACAAAAAGGGAAGATTTAGGCAAGATATTTGTTAGAGGAAGTTTTTCCACTGAGAAAGTGGTGAGGTGGTGGCACAGCTGCCCAGGGAAGCTGAGGGTGCCCCATCCCTGGAGGTGTTCAAGACCAGGTTGGATGGGGCCCTGGGCAGCCTGAGCTGGTAGGTGGCTGCCCTGCCCACAGCAAGGCAGTGGAACTGGGTGGGCTTTAAGTTGAATTCCAGCCCAACCCCATTCTATGATTCTATGAGCCTTTTCCACAGAGAACTATTGTTTTGCAATGTATACATACATAATGGTATACATAGTAATGCTAAGTGTATCTTATAAGTAAAAAATAAAATATAGAGCTGTATTATTCTAAGGCTGACAACTGTTACAATACACGGTGATGTTACCCAAGACCCAGTGTTATAGCAGCCAAGCACCCAGTATTTCTGAGGAGCAGAACTCACGTGTCCATTCTCATGGTATCCTTAGGTTGAGCAGCAGAGGTTAAATGAAAATGGTGTGGCTCCTTTACTGGGGGCTTTGTTGTGGACCCAGCTCATCAATCCTTTCCCACTCTCCACAACAGCAGTTGCAAACTGCAAATTCTCATGTAGGTAGCAGTGCCAATTCCCTCTCAGACTCATGTTCAGAAGGGACCCTGCCTCTTTTTTTTCTTTGCAAGGCAAACACCTGCTAGTGCAAGGGGAAGTATGAAAGAATTGTCGCTGTAGTTCCTATTAACTTATTTGCCCTATGATTAAGTTCACCTTTGTATTCCGAACTTTAGGAAGAACTTGTTTAGACCATTAACTGCTGCCATTCTTTGTGAAAAGACTATAAAACTGAATCACTGCTTGTAGAAACAGACTTTGAACATACATTCCTTATAACTCAACTGTCAGCCCCACCCAGGAAGAATCTACTGAGAGCAGAAATAATGCAAGAGAAGCATAGGGAAGTTGGAGATAGAAGGTTGGGATGAATGGTTGGACTGGGTGATCCTGTGTGTCTTTTCCAACTTCAGTGATTCTATGATTCTAAGGTGTTTCGGCACAGTAACCTTCTGTAATGCACATTCCCATGGTATAACGTTTAATTGATGAGAACATCAGTTAATTAAGGAGATGGTGACTGATGAGTGTGAAGGAAGCATGCAGAAATCCATTTCTGGGATCATAATCCTACCTTAAGTTGGAATCATAGAATACCCCACAGTGGAGGGGACCCATAAGGATCCAGCTCCACACAGCACCACCCAATATAGTAGATCCTGCTGCCCAACCTGCACACCTTGGCTAGTCAGCTTCCCTTCAGGTATCTGTATGCACGCTTTCATATTATAACAGCTTTTAATTTTAAGGTGATAGTTGTCTGTAGAAATACTTATATTTTCATAAAACCAAAGGTTATAGCTCTCACATTTTCTTAACACCTCATCTTTCCTGAGTGCTCAGACAAGCTCAGTAGTCCACGGAGGAAAAACATGCAGACAGCACTCTAATAGGACTCTGGATCACAATTAACAGCTTCAGCTGTGGCTAACTGTAAAGCAGTAGCTGAATACAAGTGACATGGCTGGCACAGCACTAAGAGACAGTTTCACTTGTTCTTTGATGTTTACAGCTTTCAGCTTCTTTCTGCTTTTGTTTTTCAACTTAACTACCAAACAGATACCATACAGATATGCTGCATGTTCTCTATAAATACAGCATTAGCAGTAGTTAGCTCATCTCTTTCATTTCAGACGTTTCATTTTGATGAAGTTGAAAATATACACTCAAGATTCCGGGCTCTGACTGCAGACATCAACAGAAGGGATTCTTCCTGTCTCCTACGGATTGCCAACCGGCTTTACGGAGAGAAGTCCTACAGCTTTCTGCCGGTATGGGTACACAGAACATAGCTGTGTGGTGGAACCTGGGGGGAGGCTTTGTAACTTCATCATCTGTTGCTCTCCTGCCTCCAGAACGCGCCCCATAGCAAAAATATCACACCAGCAAGTCCAGATGTCAAAACTATCTTTCTGCATCAATAAGCAGCATAGCTCAGGTGTTGCTGTCTTTATAGGAATGCAGCCATTTGAGTATGAGGTAAAAACATGTCTAGACATCTAAAAGTTACCAGGCAGTCAGTACGAGTGTTGTACACATGCCTATAGATGCAGAAATGCATATGCATCTGGACATCCTAAAGGATACGCCTAGAGGATATTACATAACAAATCCCTTTCTTCGCTAGTTCAGTTCTGCTGCTTTGGGGCTCAAGAGAAATTGCAAGCCGTGCAGGTTCTTAGCTTAGAGTACAGATTAGCAATGCCCCATTCCTCTGTCTGTTGTTTTTTAGGCTTTTCATTGCTCTAGTACTACATTACTTAAAACATTTTTGAAAACATTTCTCTGGGGGGACATTGCCATCATGTCTCAACAGCATGCCTGTTTACAAGGGAACTGTACCTCTGCGTCTATTTAGGTACTGCTATTTTTATCCCTCTCCAGCTCTTTCTGGGAGTTTTTGTTTTTTTAGTCATGCTTGAGCCTGTTTCAGGAGAATGACAGAAGTGCTGGAGCACCTGCACTAAGCACTCCCTCAACATGGCAGATGTACAGTGGGGCTTGCTCACTGGTGTTTCAAAGAAACAGGAAAAAAACCCACCCAAACAGACAATGCACTGCTAGAACCCCACCTCAGAGCAGGTGGTATCTTCAATTTGTGTTACTACAATGTAAAGATGTAGTAGACCTATGAAAAGAAAGATAAAGATCTATGTGCAATGACAGCTGTTCTTAATGTTCCAAAATCTAGGAGTTCCTGACTAATACTCAGAAGTCATATGGAGCTGATTTGGCTGCAGTTGATTTTCTTCATGCTTATGGTGAAGCCCGGAAGGAAATTAACCAGTGGGTAGAGGAGAAAACTGAAGGTGAACTATTTTTCATTAATAAGGAACTGGCAGTTTTTTGCATACTTTAGGAGCAGGAACAGCTTCTATTTCCTGCCACCTATGGAGATAATAGGAATGTCAGTGTCAAATGATTGGCTGGCAGAACCAGAGAAAACCTAAGCAAGACATTACAACACTATATAAATCATAGAATGGCCTGGGCTGAAAAGGACCACAGTGATCATTGAGTTTCAACCCCCCTGCTATGTGCAAGGTCACCAACCACCAGACCAGGCTGCCCAGAGCCACATCCAGCCTGGCTTTGAATGCCTCCAGGGATGGGGCATCCCCACCCTCCTTGGGCAACCTGTGCCAGTGTGTCACCACCCTGTGTGTGAAAAACTTCCTCCTAATATCTAACCTAAACCTTCCCTGTCTCAGTTTAAAACCATTCCCCCTTGTCCTATCACTATCCACCCTCTTAAACAGTCATTCCCCCTCCTGTTTAAATCCATTGCTTGTGTTCAGGCCAACCCACATAGGCTAGCTGCACAGACAGATTTATACTCACGAATTGGACATCTTGTCTGTCTAAATTTGACTGCCTAAAATGACAGCCTAGTCCATGTTTTATATCTTCCTTAATCCAATAATCCTAAACCTTGGTTTTTTCTAGTGTTTTTGCATAGCTGGCTGCAGTTGTGGCAAGGAGATGCCAGCCACCCTGAAGTGATGTGCTGCAGCACTCTGCAGATTGGGCTGCTCTGGGTCCTTTTTACCTGGGTAGCTAGATTCAAACCACCAGAGCCAACAAGTCATCTGTGACAGTCATAACTACAAATATTACATTTCCATCAAGTTACTGTATATCAAAAGTTATAGCATGTACTATTAACAAGTAAGGTGAAGTAAAGTGACAGGTACTGAAAAGACCATTTTTTATCAGAGGAATGGACTAGAATTTTATATTTCTGTGGCATCAGTATCTTTGGGGATAATTCACATGCAATCAACATGTTACAAGCCTTTGTTGTAACCTCCCTTTTTTTGTGCCCTCCAAAGGTAAAATCCCTGATCTGCTGTCTGAAGGCTCAGTTAATAGCATGACCAAGCTGGTACTGGTAAATGCTATTTATTTCAAAGGGAACTGGGCAGAGAAATTTGAAGAAGCCAACACTGCTGACATGCCATTTCGGTTGAATAAGGTACAACAGATACATTTTGGTAGTATATACCTAACAAAAAAACACAAAAAAAATATAGATCTTAGGCTGAAATTTTACTTACAATTATAAAAGAATGCAAGCAGGGACTCTTTTGTGAATGCTTTCAGTTTACATAGGAGTTCCTATATGAACTTCAGTATTTCTAGCAATTTGTTCTGTCACTTACTACAACAGTGTCAGAGGTGATCCTCATATACAGCCTGAGACCCTGACTGTGCCTGGCTGAGTTTCCGTCCTTAGGCTGGTATGAACTGTATTAAGATGACTACACGTTTTGTTTGAGCCCCATTTTCTTGTTCTATATTTTGTGGAACAGCCCTACAAGAAATGTATTCAGTCATCTGATTTATGCTGAACAGGGTTGATCTTTGGTTTCTAACACTGGTTATTTCTGCTGTTAGAGAAATATAAAGGTACAGCAACTCAAGTATTGCTTCAGTCTCTGCAGTGACTGTGCTATAAAAGACTAGGAAGAATGAAATATTAAAATTCACTCTGTTATTAACCTGCCAGTCAGGAATCTGATGGCAGCAGTTTTATAATCACCTGATATAGCACAGTAGGAATTTCTGCAAGAATACAATTCTTACCAATTTAAAGGAATGATGGTAAGTGTATTTTAATGTTTTCTGTATGTTTGAATTATTTAGAATGAAAGAAAGACAGTGAAAATGATGTATCAGAAGAAGAAGTTTCGTTTTGGGTACATCTCCGACATGAAAACCCGTGTTTTGGAGCTGCCCTATGATGAAAGAGAATTTAGCATGATCATCCTGTTGCCTGATGACATTGAAGATGACTCCACTGGGCTGCAGAAGGTGATCCATCTAAGCTAATGCAGTTATTTAACAGATACATTCAGCCCCTCAACATTAAAGCCTTAACGAACCTACGTTCTTAGAACACCATATCCATCAAGCATATTTTTTTAGATAATGCTCTGCTACCACCACAGGAATACATGCACACTGTGCATCAGGGAGAGAAGTTGTGTTCTGCTTTTCCTACGTCCCTTAGCTTGCTGAACACAACTCTGAAGGAGATTATGAAAAAAAATGGCCTTTTTTTTTTGTTCTCATGGTGGAACTTAAGTTACCTTTGAAAGTCTTTCATTTCTTAGGCTTATATTAGGCAAACTTTTCTACTAAATATACAGGAACTGGGAAGATATCAGCATCTTCAATCTCACTGATGATGTTTTTGTTTCTAATTACCTAATTCCCTTTAGTTGGAATAACAGGAAGAATGATTGGTTTTAGCTGTCGGTGCATGTTTTTGTATTCTCTATCTATCTGGCATCAAAAAGCAAATATCTGTTTTACTCCGTCAACCGAAAACTGCAATGACTTCACTTAATTTTAATAGCATTCATTAAATCTGTACTGAGCTCTCAGAAACAGGGAGATAGTCATTTTTGTATACTTGCTTTGTAGTAGCATGACACTCTATACAGCCCTCTACATGTTACTGAAATTAATACAGTTCTACACCGATGACATGTAATGCTTTCTGTGTTTTTAATTCTAGCTGGAGCAGCAGCTCACCTTAGAGAAGCTCCAGGAGTGGACACGTCCAGAGCATCTATATTCCACTGATGTCCATGTGCATTTGCCAAAATTTAAGCTAGAAGAAAGCTATGACCTTAAATCAGATTTATCAGCTATGGGCTTGTTGGACATATTTGACAGTGCCAAGGCTGACTTGTCAGGAATGTCAGGGGCACACGACCTTTTCCTCTCTAAAATTGTCCACAAGGCTTTTGTAGAAGTGAATGAGGAAGGCACAGAAGCTGCAGCTGCTACTGCTGGCATTGCAATGCTTTGCATGGTTATAGAAGAGGATTTCAATGCTGACCATCCTTTCCTTTTCTTTCTTCGCCACAACCCAACGAAAAGCATAGTTTTCTTTGGCAGATATGCTTCTCCATGAAAAATAACCCATCATTTGCAAAGCAGTTTCCACTGCAATCCACAAATGCTTCGCTTATGAGTAAGTTGAATTCTGATATAGAATGTTATGGTTCCTGTCTTGAGTTCTCGGTAACTGTCACTATGATTCTGCATTTCACATTAAAACAATTAGATAGAAAATGTATTAATAACTTTTCTTTCCCCCCCCCTGGAGATTCTAAGTTCCTGTACTCACTAGGAAGTAACCAGAAAAAAAAAACCACAAAAAACCAAATCTAACTGCAGGCAGAAATCTTCTTTTGAAATTGGACTAGCAATAGAAATATTCCTGGAAGAGATTTGAACTTCCAGGATGCCAGATCACCCTCTCTCTTTGTACAGATTTCACTGTGTTTACAGCCAAGGCTGACAACCCCTGATACAGCACAGTCATTCCTTATGTGTGTATACTAGGATGTAGTTGGAAAGTTATTTCTTCCCTAAAGTCTCCCTCTTCAAATATGTATTAATATCAAAATAAAGATATCAACACCTCTAGGTACCAAAAGGCTTCCTCCAGAACAGCTGAGTTTACCCAGTTCTGTCACGGAGTAGAAGGTCAGATAACATTTGTTTAGAGACAACTATTAATAGACAAAGGATTAAGCTGTTTAAATAAAAAGTAACCCCTTCCAGACATTAGCCAGAAGACTTGCAATACAACTTTTAAGTGAGGAAGAGAAACTAATGTCTTTAGGTGACATGTCTAAAGAGAATTCTTCAAATACGGAATTCGGTGCCATTTTAGTTATTGAACAAAATGAACATTTCTGCAAGTTCAGGTATTTTCAATAGGGAATAGTTTCTGGCTAGATGCTAAGTGAGCCTCAGCTTCCCAGAAGATAACTACCTATAACCTGCAACAAATACTTAATGTTTCTTTACGTACAAAATTCAACATTTGAGCTCTGATGCCCACTACCTGTTTATAGGTAACTCCTTACATTGTACAACTGCTTTATGCCTGAGAGCCACTACATACTGTTAATATTCTCTTTGTTTCTGAATGTTACTTTTCTGTGTTGCATATATTCCGGATACTGTTCCTTGAGTTTACCTGTACAGTCTCAGTTCTAAGTAGGGCACAGTCATTCATGCAATTGTAAACTGCATAGCAGTTCTCTCATTAAGCACCAAATAAAGAGATTATCTTCAACTCATGTTCCAAACAGAAATTTCTGCACATCATTTTGTATTTCAGAGTACAAAAGTAACTGTCGCTGTAATTAGAACGCTAGCTCCAGAGAAAGCTGCTGACCCAGTACACATAATCAGGTGTATGAAGTCCTTGGCCTCTTCAGAGCAGGTGGAAACAATGAAAAAACAACCTTGTCTCTGGAAAAGGGATTATTATGGGAATGTAATGCAATGAAAAGCTCAACAAGTCAGCCAAACAGCAAGATCCCAGGCAACAATGAGCAAAGATCCACTCAGACACAAAAATAGCATGTACAGAAATAAGAGAAGGAGGAGAGAGGGAGGGAGGGACGAGGAAGCTGCTTACCTTCAGAAGTCCTACAACAACCTCAGATAGATAGGAATCTTTAGATGGAGGCCTTTGCCTCCATTGCCAGGTCTTAAATGAGGTTTGAGAAGGGGTGCATCCTGGCTCCACCTCTTCCAGTCACTCAGCTGCATTGCTTGCACCTGGGCTGGCACTGCCTTCCCACCAGGTGCTCAATCACCGGTTCAAGCAACGACAGCATTTCCACTACAGTGAATCATTGGCTTCTCCTGCAAGTGTAATGGCTCCATCTGCTAGCACAGGGAATGAGGACTGAGTAACAACTTACATAAAATGGCAGTCACTGAGTTGGCATATTGGTACATGTTTCTGTGTTATTGGTGCCCCAGTTTCAAAGGCTGTGTTTTGTTTGTACACAAGTGGCAGACCACGCTTTGTAACAATCCAAAATTCAGAGAAATATATGCTCACTGTGATGTGATGAGTAAGGCAGACATATCAGTGCTTACATAACCTCTTTATGACAGTCCATTAATTTCAGCAATTTAAAAAATTAAAAAAAACCAACCATACTCTGCCATTTGGCCGCTATCTCTCTGAATCATACAATGTGAGTCGCTCTTCCTACAAAGTAAATATCATATCCTGGATAAGTAGGACAGCTGTGTTTGGGTTTTACATCCCCTTATCTTAGAGATAAATGCATATAGTGAGTTAACTCAGAGCATGTTCAGTAAGGTTTTCACTGTTGAATCTTTTTACATAATTATATGTGACCGCAAATCTAGTGAAGTACATAAACCAGATGAAAAATCTCAAATGTCTTGGAGGCATACATGTCTTCATTTTTCAATATGTTTTGACTAGATAGGAATATCGATGACCTGGATGAGGGGATAGAATGCACCCTTGGCAAGTTTGCTGATGATACAAAGCTGTGAGGTGTGGCTGATAGACTAGAAGGCCATTCAGCAAGACCCAAGCAGACTGGAGAGCTGGGCGGAGAGGAACCTGATGAGATTCAGCAAGGACAGGGGCAGAGTCCTATATATGAGAAGGAATAACTGCATGCACCAGTACAGGATGGGGGATGACTTGCTGCAGAGGAGCTTTGCAGAGAAGGACCTGGGTGTCCTGGTGGGCAACAGATTGGCCATGAGCCAGCAGCGTGCCCTTGTGGCCCAGAAGGCCAATGGGATCCTAGGGAGCATTAAGAGTGTGGCCAGCGGTCAAGGGAGGTGATCCTCCCCCTCTACTCTGCCCTCGTGAGGTCACATTTAGAATACTGTGTCCAGTTATGGGTTTCCCTGTTCAAAAAAGACTGGGAGTTACTGGAGAGTGAGTCCAGTAGAAGGCCACAGTCTTTTCATTTATCTTTATCATATTGAACCTGTCTAGCTTTTTCATGTCATCTTGTGGCACCAACTAAAGACAAGTTCCTATACATGTTCATTAAAATGCCCATACAAATCCTTACTTCTTAACAATGCGTAGCTCATTTTGAAAGTAATGCTTCCTATTTATTTCCACGGAAATTGCAATAGATACAAAGAGCACAATAACACTCATAGAGCAAATTCTCAGCTGAAAAACACTATTTTTCACCATAATCCAGCCCTCTGCAGAAGGAGGTTGAATAGTGTAGGTTGCATAGGAAAGGGGGAGCAAAGACCTTGATGTGAGCACTCGGGACAAAAAGCAAGCATAGGGACTGCTACTACTTTGTACTGCATCCACACCAGAACGGGCAAAAAAAGTGTCTCACCATGTTTCAGAAAGTGTAAACAGTTCATGGAAGATAGATTACTGTAAAGAGAGAAAACGTGCAGTATAAACGTGCAAATTTACTTCCCCCAAAGTACCACAGTTACAAACAAAAATCACAGAGTGATGGAGGGTGATGAAGGCCCAGGCTGGTGCATCTGTGTCTTTGTCTCTGCTCACCTCCTTCTACATGTCTAAAAGGTGCAGAGACAAACTCACAAAAGTAGATCCTGTCCTAAACCATCCCACTGTGACAAATGCAGGAACATATCAGAGGAAGGAGAACACACAGAAGTGTAAAGGATCAAAGTCAAACCCAATAGCAACACACAGCCATTTGATCTACTTTGGCTTAAATTCCATGTTTTAAAACTGAGAACAGCTTCATATGACTGCTGTCAGTCTGGGAGCCTCAGAATAAAAGCAGTTTCCAACAGAAGTAACCTTTGGTCCAGAAAAGACAGGAGAAAAAGCTTCTTCACGAACACTTAGCAAAGACATCTTGGATTGTGTATTGAAACACTTTCATCAAGGCCAAGATCCAGCAAAGTCTCTTGAAATGTAGGAGCTTCAACTGAGACTCCTCCTTGAGGAAAGGCAAAGTTTGCTTCCTGACTTGGAACCACATCATCAGGCCACGGATCTTCTGGTCAACAAAAACTGCTCTGAAATAAATCCATGTGCCCAGCTGTGGCGTTCCTCTTGATCTAAGCTCCATAAAGCACCAGATACTGCAAGAGACAAGAAATACCAGGCTGGTATTGCCTGGCTGCCTTAGATCCCACATACAGCACATACAGATGCAAAGAGCTCACTGTGGCTCCACAGCAAACCAGTTTTCATCCTTGGCCAAGTTGTTTTCCACAACATTCTTGTCTCAGTAAGCATTGCTGCACAAACCTTCTCTGGAACATGGTAACAGCAAGAATTACATTGCAATTATATGTAGTGCACCACATTTCAGCAGGAGGGTAGATTTACTCTTTCTCTGGAAAAAAATCTTTATTTACACACTGAATGACAATCTGAATGTCAATTTTTAGGAGCTGCCCAGTGGAAAACTCCAAATAACACGAGGCAACACTGACCATTCAGCGAATGTAGGAGAAATGAGAAACAATCCCGTATTATTCAGTGCAGTGAAAAGCTGTACCAAGTGCACCTCTAATAAACCTCCTGGCACCTCAGTCGGGATGCTTCCCAGTGATGGAAGTGTGCGGGGCATGTAGCAATGTAGTGTTAGTGTTAGATACGGCACAGATATTTCCTTGACACCTGTGTACTTACTGAACAAAACCAGCTGGGACTGCCCTGCAATCTCGCGTAGGTGGCCGTTTTCAGACAAGGCACACACACACATCCTACTCACTGGTGGCCAGTTAATTTCACAGCGCTTTGACAAGTGCAGACAGTTGCCCCAGTGGCTACTCAATAATGAAAACCTAATAGTAATTCTAGTTCCTTATTCTAGTCAAACGGGGTCCCCATTTGAGCTGCCCTGCCCAAGCTATTTAGCAGCCCTATGCTGTTTCTGCAGTGGCTGGCTTTGCAGAAGACCAGACCACTGCACGCTTAAGACTGAATGGAAAAAAATAAATGCTTCAATAAAAGAATGCTATCAATGTTGGGGACAGCGGCATGACCTTACGTTCCTCTGAAGTGAAAAGTTCACTCAACAGCGATGATGGATGAGGGTAACATAGAATCACAGAATCATTCAGGTTGGAAAACATCTCCAAGATCATCTAATGCAAGAGGCAGAGGGAAGCATGAGCTTTTATTGAATAATAAACCATCCTGCTGTACGAGTCTGGGGCTGCATGCCATGGCCAGAGCCACCTGATGGGGAGTGTGGGAAGACACGGCCCAGGCACCGGTGATTGGTGTGAAACACTGATGGAGAGCACACGAGAGGTGGGGGGGAATGGAGAGAGCAGCAGCGCTGGGGAAAGCCCAGGAATGTGTGCTGGGGCTGGAGTGCTGCTGGCACACGTGCAGCAGGTGAGGCCGGCTCATGGTGATGACCAAGCAATGGATGGTGGCATCGCTGTGGGACAGATGGTGATGTCCCCAGTGAAGGTGAGGAGCGGCAACACGGCCAAGCCGTGGTTTGTGACATCTGTGTGCGATGGATTGTGACTGCTTGGCCCACGCTGCTTTAACGCGGGCGCAGCAGCCCAGCCCGGCAGTTCGTGCCTGGCCTCCAACCGAGTGTGTGTGCGAGGACTGGAGTGTGGACGGGGCGAACTTTGGAGCTGGAACGCTCTCTGGGTGCTGCTAGCGCAGCTCTCAGCCGCCGCCTCAGAGCCACTTGTGCTGTACCCCGACCCTGCTGGCAGCAGGCAGCCGGGACATCGCGGAGAGGCGCGTGCAGCAGCGCAGGTAGGCAGCGTGGCAATGCCTCACGTCGGCAGCTGGGGGTGCTTCTTGAGGGACCCTCCCCAGGCCAGCCTATGCCCGTGGGGTTTCCTGTCATCTTCCAGCGTGACACCTGCTGTCACAGCATCTCAGCTGGGGAGCACACTGTCATCTCCTGCTCCCCAGTGCTCACCAGAACTGGTGGAAGCATGGAGGTGGCATTAGACACCCGCTGCCCCATAAGCCTGGAGAACAGAGACAGCGTGGCGTACACCGTGCCATGCTGCCACCAGCTTTGTTTCTACTGCGTCCAGTCACGGACTAGCAGCAGCCCCCAGTGTCTGCAGTGCAAACAGGGTGTGCAGTCCATCATCCACACGGCGCGTGCGGACAGTGACTGTGAGGAGATGGTCCTCAGGCCAGCCGCACTGGCATCCATTGCTGCATAATGAACCTGTCTAGCTTTGTCATGGCATCGTGTGGCATCAACTAATGACCAGCTGGTTACAGGTTACACATGCAGTAGAAATATGTGCAATTTTTATTTCCCCAAGTATATCTCCATTACAAAGAAAAATCACAGAATGACGTAGGGTGATGGAGGCCCAGCCTGGGGCCCCAGTACATGCAGCAATGGACAGCGAGGTCACCGACCAAGGGGTTGTGATGTCAGCAATGCAGATGACTGTGACCTCACTAGCCCTCACTGTACAGATTTGGGCTCTGGCAGAGGCCAGCGTGCACTCGTGCCTGGACTCCCGTTGAGCATAGCTGCGAGACTCGGAGCAGTGAGCGAGTTGGTTGAGTTGTGCTGTGGGGCTGCTGGCAGCAGTTCTTGGTGCCCACCCCACAGTACCACCAGCGTTTCCCCCAGCCCTGCCTGCCTCAGGCAGCTGGGGCCACACAGGGTGCACTTGTAGCAGCAGAGGTGAGTGGTGCAGGACATGGCCTCTGCAGCGGCTGGTGGGGAACAGGGACCGGGAGGGTTTGCTGCTGAGGGACCAGGATATCACAGCTGCCTGCCCAT
The DNA here is from genome assembly GCF_016699485.2 of Gallus gallus. Taxonomy (NCBI): domain Eukaryota; kingdom Metazoa; phylum Chordata; class Aves; order Galliformes; family Phasianidae; genus Gallus; species Gallus gallus. Next base: position 67,358,697 of record NC_052533.1, on the reverse strand, counting down.
GGGACAGCGAGTGACCGTGGCCTCTCTCTCTCTTTGCAGTTCGTAACACCTTCTGCCTGCTGCAGTACCTGTGAGGGGAGCAGCTTCCCGACCTCAGCTCTCCCAGCCCACCACACAGCCCGGGGCCATGGATGTGGCATCCAACTGGACCTGCCCCATCTGCGGGCAAATTCGGGAGGATGTCGCCTATGTGACCCCCTGCAAACACCAGCTTTGCTACGGCTGTGCCATCTGGTGGGCAAACAAGAAGCCGAGTTGTGCCGTATGCGGGCACCAAATCACCACCATCCGATACTCGGAGAGGTCGGACGATGATTACCTCGAGTGTGCTGTCCCGCAGCCCACAGCACACTCTGAGGACAGCCTGCAGGACGAGCAGGGGCCTGCAGAGCCGGTGCTCATCCCACCTGAGCACAACTTCTCTGCCGAGGTCTGGGCTGCCTTCTTCAAAGACCATCAGGGAGACCTCGAGCCCCTGCTCCACTGGCTGCGGGAGGAGATCCAGGAGGCATCCAGCAGTGACTGGTGGGAGGTGGAAGTGGGACAGTGGACCACTGTCAACTTCCTCTGCGAGCACGGCCTGGACGAGGAGGCCTTGGTGCGGGAGCTGCAGCCGATCACCAACGGCGATGTGCTGCCCTTTGTAAGGCGGCTCATCAGCACCGCTGCAGCCCTGTACGGCCCAGCGATCCGCCGCCAGCTGGACCAGCAGGAAGGCCGTGCTGCAGGAGGGCGGGAGGACAGCCCCGCAGCCAGCCCCAGCACCACCACCTCCCATCGGGAGCCTCCTGCCTCGGTCCCAGACCGCTCCACCAGTCCCGCAGGGCCCAGCACCGAGGAGCTGCCCGGCAGCTATACTGGGGGACCCGGGCACCCCAGCACCACCACCGCGCCCTCAGCAGAGGAGCCGCAGGTGGAGCCATGGCAGGCGGTGGCAGCGGGCCCCTCCACCCAGGGCAGGGACCGCTCGTGTGGAGGGCCCCGGCGCCCCCCGAAGAGGAAGGCCCACAGCAGCCCCCAGGCCTCGCCCCCAAAAAGGCGGCCCCGGAGGCGGTGCTAGGCCAGCGCCACACTGCCATCAGAGCATGGCTCCAGCGGGCTGGGAGGCCAACATCTACCTCTCGGCCTGCTGGTCGCTGGCAAAATAAACAACAGTTAAAATAAAGAAGAAAATGTCTCTATGTTATTGATAAGGCTGTTGGCATTGCTGCCCCTTCCCATGCTGCTTTCTCCCTCTTCTGGTCCTGGGGGAGTGCGTAGAAATGCAACTTTATTTCCATCACCATGAATCTGCACTCATGACAGTGCTAACAAAACAAGCGAGGGCTTCAACAACTCACACACGGAACACATGTTACTCCAATAATCCCACCATCAGGACTAGTGGGGGGCAGGACAAATTCTTGCACCTGGGGTGGAACACCTCCAGGCCACACCACAGCCAGGGCCACCCAGCTGGACAGGACCCAGGAGTCCTGCCGGACACTTGGCTGAACTGGCAACGAGCGCTGCCTGCACAGCTGAGTGCTGTCCTGGGCTGCATGAGGTGCCAGCGTGCTGCCAGCATGCAAAGGGAGGTGATCCTGCCCCTCTGCTCAGCTCTGGGAGGCCGCAGCCAGAGCGCTGGGCCCAGCAATATGCTCCCCAGCGCAAGGGAGACCTGGCCTTGCTCCTCTGGCACAATTGCAGCCTTGGGATGTGCTAACTGTCCCTGTCCCAACTGCCCAGGGGTTGCTCGGCTTGGTGCTGAGTTTGGAGGTGTGTGGGGCTTGGTGTGAGGAGGAGGGCTTGTCCCCAGCCTCAGAGAGGAGCCAGTCCACCATGCACACGTGACACTCCCTTGTATGTTTCCAGCAGGGAAACAAAGCCAAATTCTCTCTTGTAAGAGCAGGCATTCAGCTCGTGTGGCTCAGCTTTTCAATTCAAAGCTCATGCTAAAACACAACTCAAAAAACATGAGGGTGCTTTACTGACAGGAATCTCCTTTCCCAAAGCACCACAGAATGGCCTGGGTTGAAAAAGGACCTCATCTATTTTCAACCCCCCTGCTATGTGCAGGGTCAACAACCTCCAGACCAGGCTGCCCAGAGCCACATCCAGCCTCGCCTTGAATGTCACCAGGGAAGGGGCATCCACAACCTCCTTAGGCAACCTGTTCCAGTGCGTCACCACCCTCTGAGTGAACAAATCCCACCTAATATCTAACCTAAACCTCCCTTGTCTCAGTTTAAAACCATTCCCCTTTGTCATATCACTATCCACCCATGTAAACAGTTGTTCCCCCTCCTGTTTATACGCTCATGACCAGCTTCTTGTTCACCAAGACCCCCAAGTCCTTCTCCACAAGGCTGCCCTCAATGAGTTCTTCCCTACAGTTTGTATAAATAGAGCAGATTGCCTCAGCCCAAGAGCAGCACCTTGCACTTGGCCTTGTTGAACCTCATTAGGTTTTCATGGGCCCACCTCTCCAGCCTGTCCAGCTCCCTCTGGATGGCTGTCCCTCCCCCTGAAGTATTGACAGCACTACACAGCTAGGTGTTGTCTGCATACACGCTGACGGTGCACTCAATGCCATCGCCTGTCACTGATAAAGATGCTGAAGATTGCCAGTCACAAGACTGACCACTGAGGTACACCGCTTGTGACCAGCCTCCACCCTGACACAGAACCACTGATCTCTACCCTTCGGCTGCAACCAGCTTACCAGTTCTTACTCCACTGAACAGTCCATCTTCCAAATCCATACCTCTCCAATTTAGAGAGAAGAAAAACCAACCAATTCAGGGATTTTCATGACTACCCTAGTTCCAAAAATTATTTACATTTGCCACAGAAAGTAGGCACGATCAAGTCAAAGGATCTCAGATGTTGAAAACCACACTGCTGTCATAAGAGTATTCAAACAACTGCATAGGCCTTGTTTTCAGCAAGTTTATTTAGTTGAATAAACGTGGTTGGAGAATATTCCTGAGACATCATAAAAGGAAGAATTACATTGTAATTATATTTTGTTCCCTGTACTTTAGTGCAGGAGAGGAGAACAGTCTCTTACCTTTCTGAAAATAAACATTCTGAAAGTTTGAATTGGATTCTGATTTTGAAAAGCAGGATGATCACATCCCTTATCTCACTGCAAGAGTCAAAAGTGGAAAACACTTTTTCTCCACTTCCCTCTAACCAGTGGCTGGCAGAACCATATGGCAAAGCTTACTTCTGTATTCCTATACCGTCTAACTGCACTTGTTTACAAAACCCCTTTGGAATGACAGCAGAAAAAACAAGAATATATCAAGGGCTGAGCGACTTCATACTCTCAGCTCCAGAAATACTGGGCTGTGATCAGCAGGGAAATCTTCATCCCAGGACAAATGTATGCATCATAAAAACAGAAAGTATTCAGAGCAGGGCTGTCACGTTCTTCGTTCCTTGAAGAAGTCTGTTCCTTTCAGCTCTTCTGGCAGATAGTCCTGCTCCACAGGTTCCTTGTACATGGGGTTATATTTATAGCCTTTACCATAGCCCAAGTCCTTCATGAGTCTTGTTGGGGCATTTCTCAGGTGCAAAGGAACAGGTGGTAGCGGTCCCGTGTGCATCCTCAGACATTCTTTGACATTGCCATATGCCCTGTACACCTCTATAGACTTTGGTGCTCTTGCAAAATACACTACACATTGTGCTAGAATGACCTGGAAAGAAGGGGAAAACGTTAAATGATTTGTTTTAAGCTCTAATGTCTGTTATCCAGACGTTTTGAGGAGCGTGACAAGGCCTAGGCTGTCATTTGTATGCTGACCTCCTACTGCTGATGGGTATATGAGTATTATTTCACAACAATACAGTCCTTTGTGACTTTGGCTACTAGGAAAGAAGAGCTACTTCACAACTGGATATATGACTGTTTATCATCAAAAGACAACAAGAGTCAGAGCAAAACAAAATTACTTGGAATACCACAACAGGCGCGCAGTGAGATTTTGAGAACAGCTTCTATTTCTAGAGCAACAATGTTTTCTTACTCAAAGCCTTGCGGAGAACGGACCAATACGTTTGCCTTGTCCTTGCAATCTGTTTCTTTTTGATAATTATACCTAGGTCTTACAATTTGCATTGCTCTTAGATCAGAGAACTAATGAAGCCTTTACCTCACATTCTGGCATTCCAATGAAGTGACAACCTTGATAAGCAGCAACTGCTTGCGTTAAAGCCAAAGGATCTGCCAGCCCTGTAAGAAGGGATTACATGAAAGCAGGTTAAAGTCAGTTTACTAGAATCACAGTGTTTCTTGTTCTCTACCACTGAGGGCTACCCACGCACACTTCAAAGCTGCTGTCTCAGGTGGTGGAACACCCACTACAATACTTGGCAGCACATGAGATAGACAGTCTCCATCCATAACCTGCTCCCTTTTCCTCCTGCAAGCTTGAATCTGTTGCCACACGGTGGCGGCCTGAGCAGTAGCAGGCAGCATTGCATAGAGTTTCTTTTTCTGAAAAAGAAATGGGGAGCTATTGCTGTACAGACGTAGCTTCCCCAGATCTACTTCACTCATCACTTAGGTACTAAAAATGGTGCTGCTTCTGTTACTTAGGATAAACAAAATGCCTTAAAACTACTGACCCACCTGATCACGAGGTTTGCACGTCAAGGTAGGCTTTTGGCTTCCACAGTCATTAAAACAATGGAACAAACAAAAAAAACCCAGACATCCCCACCACACACATTCTCTGTGACACAAGGTGTCCTACAATCATGGCTAGAACTGAAAGATTAGATACTTACATATTGTCAAAACCTAACCTGAGCAATCTTTGTTCCTCCTGCAGTAGTCACCACAAGGACATCAAATGTAGGCTTCTGTCTGCATATGCTTAGTTTTTGTTGGACACGATCCATTTCACTACTTCATAGTTGTTGCGCATGGAGTATTTGTTTTGGTATTTATTTCACCCCTGCCCCCCCAAGTACTAAACTTTGAAGGTCAGAAGACTGGCAGATCTTAGTGCAACATAATAGCCCAACCAAGAAATACTGAAAGAACGCACCTATATCTTCGCTTGCAAACCTCACCAGCCTCCTTGCCACGTAGAGTGGATCTTCACCACCTTCAAGCATTCGAGCAAGCCAGTAGAGGGAGGCGTTTTCATCTGAGCCTCTCATAGACTTATGCAGCGCTGAGATGCAATTGTAATGTTCTTCTCCTATTCAGGATGGGGGAGCAGAGATAAAGAGAGCTAGTTGGAGGAAAAGCAAAATACATTCAAGAGAACAGAACGCATTTCCTTAGATCACAGTAGGTAAACATAACCTGCTTCTCCAAGCTGTCGTTAAATGCAGATCATGCTGCTCATCAGTGTTTTCAGCACCTTCATGCTCCCACATGAGGATCACCACACCAGCAGGAAACAGCAACATCAGATAAAGAGAAGAGAGGTTTGAGAAGAGAAAGAAGAGTCCTGCTGAAGATTCCATCCCTTCTTTCCTGGAGCTCTCCTTTACATACTGAAAGGCCACTATCAGGTCACCTCACAGCCTTCTCTTCTCCAGGTTGAATACATGAAAGAACGCACAACTGTATACCTCTGGCTTGACCAAGGGCAGATCATGCCTGATCAATCTGGTAGCGTTCTATGATGGAGTAATGATATTGGTAGACAAGGGAAGGGCAATGGATGTGATCTTCCCGGGCTTCTGAAAAGCCTTTGACACGGTCCCTCACTACATCCTTCTCTCTGAATTGGAGAGGTACAGATTTGAAGGACAGGCTCTTTGGTGGATTAGGAACTTGTTGGCTGGACACAGCCATAGGATTGTGACCAACAGTTCTGTGTCAGGGTGGAGGCCAGTAGCAAGAGGCATCCCTCAGTGGTCAGTCTTGGGACCGGCAATCTTCAGCATCTTTATCAGTGACAGATGATGGCATCGAGTGCATCGTCAGCAAGTTTGCAGATGACACCAAGCTGAGCGGTGCGGTCTATACATTGGCAGGAAGGGAAGCCATCCAGAGGAACCTGGACAGGCTGGAGAAGCGGGCCCATAAAAACATAATGAGGTTCAACAAGGCCAAGTGCAAGGTGCTGCTCTTGGGCCAGAGCAAATCACTGCTATTTTTGCAAACCAGGGGGAGGAACTCACTGAGGGCAGCCCTGTGGAGAAGGACTTGGGGGTCCTGGAGAATGAGAAGCTGGACATGAGCCAGCAGCGTGTGCTTGCAGCCTGGAAGGCCAGCTGTGTTCTGGGCTGCATTTAAAAAAAAAAGGAGTGGCCAGCAGGGGGAGAGAGGTGATTGCGCCCCTCTGCTCACCTCTTCTGGAGCCCCACCTGTAGTGATGTGTCCAGGCCTGGGATCCCCAGCACAAGAAAAACACGGAGCTCTTGGAATGGGTCTAGAGAAGGGTTGCTAAGGTGGTCAGAGGACTGGAGCACCACCCCTATGAAGAAAGATTGAGGAAATGGGGCTTGTTTAGCTTGGAGAAGAGTAGGCCCTGGGGCAGCCTCACTGTGGCCTTCCAGTACTTGAAGGAAACATATAAACAGGAGGGGGAATGACTGTTTACATGGGTGGATAGTGATACAACAAAGGGGAATGGTTTTAAACGGAGACAGGAGGTTCTGGTTGGATACTGGGGGGTTGAAACTAGGTGATCTTTGAGGTCTGTTTCAACGCAGGCCATTCTATGACTCTATGATAATGATTCAAATACTGAATAAGGAAAACAAAACTAAGCCACATAAAAAACTGAACCCATTTCTACTCGATTCTGTCCAAACACTACTTAATTACCTGGTGCATGCTCTGTGAACACAGGACACTCAAGTGCATATTGCTGCTATCACGGTTACACAGCATCACATCCCTTCAATTTATAAGACTAAGACCCTTCCATTAAAGCACTGCAGGCTCCACTCGCTCCGAGAAGTGAGATTCAGAAAACACAATCAAGAAGAGAGTTTTCACTGGTATTACCCATCTTTGAAAAACCTCAGACAAAGCCTACACAAAGTTCAAAGGATTACTGACACATGCTGCCTCAACTTCATGTAGTCCTTAGGCAGAGACACTGTGAAACACCTCTAAGAAAGCAAATACGCAGAGGATGGCTGGGAGCAAAGGTTCCACGTGTCAGCAGCTACAAGGCAAAAGCTAACACAGTTACCTACACAGTACATGAGAATCATACCAGTAAACTGGTCCGATTTTCCTCTTGCTCCTCCTCCCTAAGCCTGACTTCTTTCCCACACATACTCCATAAGGTTTTCCTTCTCCCTCCCCGCTGCCTATCTGCCACTTTCCAGCTGCCAACATATTGATACCTGCACAGCTGGCATTTCTTGACAATACACCATCACTTCCTCTTTGTAACAAGGCTGAGAGCAGGTACGTACATTACAACAACCTTTGGAAATCTCGTCACAGCTTTTCAGTAGGAACAGTTAACTGAGCTGTACCAGATGCAGCATAAAAATGCTGCCTGGCATGACTGTATGATACTACAGCACAGGAATTTAAGTACTGCTGAAGAACTCCCATGGGTACTCAAGGGGATTCGTGTGATTTCTAATATTCAGTCTCTGCCTTTTAACCCTCCCACATAAAAAAGGTACAGTGGCCAACCTTTGCGATACCAAGTTACAAGATGTAGCAAGACTAGTTAGCACATCAGGAAGCCTGGAATGTGTTAAATTTAAGTGACCTGCTCTAAGCAGGTTCCAAAATTCGTTACCTCAAAGAGCTAGTCTCAAAACAAAGCAAGTCACTCAGGTCTTGGAACAACATGGTTGTGAACATGACCACTAGCAAGACTTTCAATGGAATAAGTGAAAAACAAGAGTGGAAGTTTGCCAACCACCCCAAGAACAAGTCTCCTCACCAAAACACTTCTTTGTCTTGCTGTCCTCTTAGACCTCAATATCCCAATAACTTCAAACAACCAAAATGTTTTACTACGCAACCGCTGGCAGGGCTGCAACTGTGTCTCTCAGCCCACCTACACTTCCACAGCAGAGAGAACAAACAGGGAGGAGCTTCTGACTGAGCCTGTTCTGGTATGAAGAAAAAAAGTTTTTAGGCCAGATTTCACACCATCTGTTGCTTCATCAGAGCAACTGCTACGCAAGGGGAAGGAGCAGCAGAAACTACAGAGGCTCTTCCAAACGCTACATCGCAGAAACTGTGTCAGGCACTCACCTGCTCGGTCATAGAGGATGTGTGATCGCTGCAGACCTTCCTTCACGTGTTCTTCCGTTATCAGGACTCCATTCACAGAACAACCCTCGGTAAAGCTCAGCAGAGTGGTCTTCCCTGCTGCCAGTCGGGCCTGAACTGCTAACTGAAGTCCATTCAGTCCCGTCCTCGCATCACCGTCACAAAGGTAGGCGAGAGTACTCAGAGCCTTCTCCTCTACGTACACAGGTAATCTGCAACAAGAAGATCTTGTGGCATTATCCCACCTCATGTCCTCTCTCACTGCGCAGCGTGCTAGGTAAGGCGTTTCTTTCTTCATGGACTCTGTTGAGAGGCAACGGGGTTTACACCAGCACTCCAGATTAACTGTACCTTCTTCAAGGAGTTTCAAACATCCTCTTGGTGTTTGAATGAGGAAAGAGCATAACGGAGCAAGACAGTCAAGTATTGCATACAGCAAATTACTTGGAAATCAAGGGACACATACCAGCAAGCCGTCGGCACAGTGCACTGATGAGAGTCAGTGATTTGAAATAACGCAGTGCCTCCCTCATCTGTGATCTCCACCCCAACACACTCAGACCTTAAGAAAAACATTTCCCACTCAGAATAACCGAATCACAGAAGCTTTTCTGAGGAATTAAAACCTCTAATTTTAACAGAGCTCGTATTCTACTTTTTAACCTTGTCCTGTCCTCAGAAGCTCAGGTGCCCTACCCACTTTCACTTTATCCTGACATCCCCACACCTTAGAGCAGGGAAGCAGAACCTTCTGACCTCTTCACAAGCTCCTGATCACCATAAAGGTGGGCAGCCTTGTACTTTTTTTTTTCCACCCTCCAAAATTGACTCAGAGCGCCCACTGGATGCCATTGGGCAACGTTGGTACCTTGTAACTGATGATATTTGGAGACAAAAATATAAACAGGTCTACGGGGGCACCCCAGGATCCATCACTCAGTGAGCCAAATTTACATCCGAGCTCAAGTAACAGAAAACTGCTGCTGAGGGGAAAAAACAGTCACAATTCCCACTCCTCCCTCACTCCCTATTCTCAAGAAGGTTTGTGCCAAGAACCAGTGCAAAACACAGCATGAATTACCCCAGCCTATCCATTGGAAGAATGTTGTTTCAGTGACAAGACAGCAAAAGCAGGATCACAGAGCAGATACAAGGAAGTCTGAGCAAGGAGAGCTCGTATCATCAAAGATTTACAAACAGTTGAGCAGAATACAAGATAAAGTACTTGTAGCCACTTTCACATGTAAGTCTACTGACCTGTCTCCACAGGGCAGTGATTTTTACTACGCTCACTCTAGGACGGAGAGCAACAGTTACCCAGGCATGCATAATCCTTTTGCTGAAGCGAAGCACGAGGGCTGCTCTGTAAGTAACGTCCCCTCCTAGATTACACAGGCCCAGGTAGTTAGAGGTGGATGTCAGTGATATGGCATTAGAGGTTGAACCTTTCCACCAATATTCCATTACACTTTGTGGTTGTGGGACTGCAGGCATTAGAGGGGCAGGCTGATCAAATAGCATCTGAGGTAGAAGTGTGGAGGAGAAAGATTTATGCCACTGCATTCCTCCATGCATGCAAAACAACAGGCACCCGCTGACACTCACGGAGGCCTACTGAACACTTAAAGAGATCAAGGAGTGGATGCCAGCATAGTGAGATGGCAGGTAGCATTACAGTAGTAGCAACAGCACCAGGAGACATATCACAGAAGGAAAAGCGATGTGCAGCAGTCAAACCATGAAATGAAAAACATCTTGACCAACTCCCCTAAGAAATAAAAGGCTGAAGACGAAGCCCTCAGTAGGCAAAGAGATGCGCACATCACTTTAACAAACAGTAAGGAAAGGCCACTGTCCTAACTAAGTAAGGAAAGAACCACTACTAAACAAACCAAAAAGGAAAGCAGGGCACAACACCACTTAAGAAAAAAAAACAACTCACTTAACTGCATAAAGAAAAAACACACACCACAAAGACAGACCACCACAAAAAGAACCACCCCCAGGGCCAGCCAGCCTTTAAATGAGGCTTAGGGAGGGGTGGAACCCCTTCTGGGTGCACAGATGAATTGCTTCCACCTGTGCTCCCAGGGCTGGCTGTGTCCCTTCAGCAGGTGCTCAATCATTGGTTTGGGCCGTGACTTAGCAATTCCCATATAGAAGGGGGTGATCCTTCTAGATTCCCTGGAGCCTGGACCTACAATCAACTCTGACTCGTCTCCTTAATTTTTCAAACTTTGAAGTTACTCAATTCTGCGATTTTTTTATAACGGAGAACAGCTTAATACGAGGAAACTGAATTTCAGTATTTAAAAACTGACCAATGGAAAACTCCAAATACCATGAGGCACCAGTGACCATTCAGTGAACATAGGAGAAACGAGAAACAATCCCATGGGGTCAGTCAAATGGGGTCCCCTTTTGCTACCCTGCCCAAGCTATTTAGCAGCCCTATGCTGTTTCTGCAGTGGCTGGCTTTGCAGAAGACCAGACCACTGCAAGCTTTAGATTGAATGGAAAAAAATAAATGCTTCAATGAAAGAATGCTGTCAACGTTGGGGACAGCGGCATGACCTTATGTTCCTCTGAAGTGAAAGGTTCACTCAACAGCGATGATGGATGGCGGTAACATAGAATCACAGAATCATTCAGGTTGGAAAACATCTCCAAGATCATCTAATGCAAGAGGCAGAGGGAAGCATGAGCTTTTATTGAATAATAAACCATCCTGCTGTACGAGTCTGGGGCTGCATGCCATGGCCAGAGCCACCTGATGGGGAGTGTGGGAAGATACGGCCCAGGCACCGGTGATTGGTGTGAAACACTGATGGAGAGCACACGAGAGGTGGGGGGGAATGGAGCGGGCAGCAGTGTTGGGGAAAGCCCAGGAACATGTGCTGGGGCTGGAGTGCTGCTGGCACACGTGCAGCAGGTGAGGCCGGCTCATGGTGATGACCAAGCAATGGATGGCGGCATCGCTGTGGGACAGATGGTGATGTCCCCAGTGAAGGTGAGGAGCGGCAACACGGCCAAGCCATGGTTTGTGACATCTGCGTGCGATGGATTGTGACTGCTTGGCTCACGCTGCTTTAACGCGGGCGCAGCAGCCCAGCCCGGCAGTTCGTGCCTGGCCTCCAACCGAGCGTGTGTGCGAGGACTGGAGTGTGGACAGGGCGAGCTTTGGAGCTGGAACACGCTCTGGGTGCTGCTAGCGCAGCTCTCAGCCGCCGTCTCAGAGCCACTTGTGCTGTACCCCGACCCTGCTGGCAGCAGGCAGCCGGGACATCGCGGAGAGGCGCGTGCAGCAGCGCAGGTAGGCAGCGTGGCAATGCCTCACGTTGGCAGCTGGGGGTGCTTCTTGAGGGACCCTCCCCACGCCGGCCTATGCCCGTGGGGTTTCCTGTCATCTTCCAGCGTGACACCTGCTGTCACAGCATCTCAGCTGGGGAGCACACTGTCATCTCCTGCTCCCCAGTGCTCACCAGAACTGGTGGAAGCATGGAGGTGGCATTAGACACCCGCTGCCCCATAAGCCTGGAGAACAGAGACAGCGTGGCGTACACCATGCCATGCTGCCACCAGCTTTGTTTCTACTGCATCCAGTCACGGACTAGCAGCAGCCCCCAGTGTCTGCAGTGCAAACAGGGTGTGCAGTCCATCATCCACACGGCGCGTGCAGACAGCGACTGTGAGGAGCTGGTCCTCAGGTCAGCCGCACTGGCATCCATTGCTGCATAATGAACCTGTCTAGCTTTGTCAAGGCATCGTGTGGCATCAACTAATGACCAGCTGGTTACAGGTTACGCATGCAGTAGAAATATGTGCAATTTTTATTTCCCCAAGTATATCTCCATTACAAAGAACAATCACAGAATGACGTAGGGTGATGGAGGCCCAGCCTGGGGCCCCAATACATGCAGCAATGGACAGTGAGGTCACCGACCAAGGGGTTGTGATGTCAGCAATGCAGATGACTGTGACCTCGCTAGCCCTCGCTGTACAGATTTGGGCTCTGGCAGAGGCCAGCGTGCACTCGTGCCTGGACTCCCGTTGAGCATAGCTGCGAGACTCGGAGCAGTGAGCGAGTTGGTTGAGTTGTGCTGTGGGGCTGCTGGCAGCAGTTCTTGGTGCCCACCCCACAGTACCACCAGCGTTTCCCCAGCCCTGCCTGCCTCAGGCAGCTGGGGCCACACAGGGTGCACTTGTAGCAGCAGAGGTGAGTGGTGCAGCACATGGCCTCTGCAGTGGCTGGTGGGAACAGGGACCGGGAGGGTTTGCTGCTGAGGGACCAGGACATCACAGCTGCCTGCCCATGGGACAGCCAGTGACCGTGGCCTCTCTCTCTCTTTTGCAGTTTGTAACACCTTCTGCCTGCTGCAGTACCTGTGAGGGGAGCAGCTTCCCGACCTCAGCTCTCCCAGCCCACCGCACAGCCCGGGGCCATGGATGTGGCATCCAACTGGACCTGCCCCATCTGCGGGCAAATTCGGGAGGATGTCGCCTATGTGACCCCCTGCAAACACCAGCTTTGCTATGGCTGTGCCATCTGGTGGGCAAACAAGAAGCCGAGTTGTGCCGTATGCGGGCACCAAATCACCACCATCCGATACTCGGAGAGGTCGGACGATGATTACCTCGAGTGTGCTGTCCCGCAGCCCGCAGCGCACTCTGAGGACAGCCTGCAGGACGAGCAGGGGCCTGCAGAGCCGGTGCTCATCCCACCTGAGCACAACTTCCCTGCCGAGGTCTGGGCTGCCTTCTTCAAAGAACATCAGGGAGACCTCGAGCCCCTGCTCCACTGGCTGCAGGAGGAGATCCAGGAGGCATCCAGCAGTGACTGGTGGGAGGTGGAAGTGGGACAGTGGACCACTGTCAACTTCCTCTGCGAGCACGGCCTGGACGAGGAGGCCTTGATGCGGGAGCTGCAGCCGATCACCAATGGCGATGTGCTGCCCTTTGTAAGGCGGCTCATCAGCACCGCTACAGCCCTGTACGGCCCAGTGATCCGCCGCCAGCTCGACCAGCAGGAAGGCCGTGCTGCAGGAGGACGGGAGGACAGCCCCGCAGCCAGCCCCAGCACCTCCCATCAGGAGCCTCCTGCCTCAGGCCCAGGCTGCTCTACCAGCCCCGCAGGGCCCAGCACCGAGGAGCTGCCCGGCAGCTCTACTGGGGGACCCGGGCACCCCAGCACCGCCACCGCGCCCTCAGCGGAGGAGTCGCAGGAGGAGCCATGGCAGGCGGCGGCAGCGGGCCCCTCCGCCCAGGGCAGGGATCGCTCGTGTGGGGGGCCCCGGCGCCCCCCGAAGAGGAAGGCCCGCAGCAGCCCCCAGGCCTCGCCCCCACCTCCCAAAAGGCGGCCCCGGCGTCGGCGCTAGGCCGGCACCGCACTGCCGTCAGAGCACAGCGCCAGCGGGCTGGGAGGCCAACATCTACCTCTCGGCCTGCTGCTTGCTGGCAGAATAAACATCAGTTAAAACAAAGAAGAAAATGTCTCTGTGTTGTTGACAAGGCTGTGGGCGTTGCTGTCCCTACCCATGCTGCTTTCTCCCTACTCTGGTCCTGGGGGTGGGTGCAGAAATGCAACTTTAGTTCCATGACCATAAATCAGCACTCCTGCTATCACTAACAAAACAAAGGCCCCAAAAAGCAGAAGATGTACCAAGTGTTATGACATAAACTCACAAAAGCAGACCCTGTCCCAAACCATCCAACCGTGACAAATGCAGGAACATATTAGAGAACGGAGAACACACAGAAGAGTAAAGAATCAAACTGAAACCCAGTAAAAGCACACAGCCATGGGTTATCTCCTTCATTTTTGAAACATTTAAGTTATATCATGACCTTTAGCTCAAGTTCTATGATTTTTTAAAACAGACAACAGCTTAATATGTGGTATCTGAATTTAACCAAATAACACGAGGCACCAGTGATTGTCCAGTGAACATAGGAGATAAGAGAAACAATCCCATATTATTCAGTGCAATGAAAAGCTGTAGCAAGCGCACCTGTAACAAACCTTCTGCCCCATTCAGCAGCCCCACCAGCTCCAATAGGGACGAGGTGCCAACCATAGCAGAAGAGCTGCCCCCGTTCCACCTCCATCGTGGATCTGGCAGCACCTGGTGAGGAGCTGGCAGAGCCTATGGCAAGGCCTTCTGGCGCCAGCCCATCTTGGGGGACCCAGTGAGCCTCCAGGAGAAAGGCCAGTAACTCCAGGACCTGGCATCACTAAAGAAGAGGCCACCCTGCCAGCAGCAATAGAACAGTGATGGAGCTGGCAAGACTGGGGCTACGCAGTAGCTAGGACACACATCAGCCCCTGTGGACTGTCATCACTGTCTGCTTCCACCATGGAAATAAAGCAGAAAGAAAGAGTGCAGAAAATGTGCTGGTGCTGCTAGCAGCAGAGTGGTCATTACCTCCCTATCTCTAATGCTTTCTCTCCTTTTTCCTGCTGCCGTGCCACTGTTACATTCCAGGCAGGACCCCCATGGGCCTCAGTGGAGGGAAGGGCAAATTTCTGCACCCGGGGAGGAAAATCACCAGGCTCTATCACAGCTGGTGCCACCCAGCTGGACAGGACCTGGACAGTTCTGCTGGACACTAGGCTGAACCAGCAAGGAGCCCTGGCCACTAAGGTGAATGGTGTCCTGGCCTACATGAGGCCAAGTGCTGCCTGCAGGTGAAGCGTGGTGATCTCGCCTCTCTGCTCAGCTCTCAAACACCGTACCCAGAGCTAGGCAGCCCAGCACAAGTGTGACAACGTAAAGAAAACGATGCTGAATTTAGTAATGCCTCTCCGTGGTTCTAGTTCAACTTTACAGAAAGAAAAGGCCACAAGTGTAAAAAAGAAGCAAGGTGGTCTAACCTTATTATGAACTTGCAGCAACAGTGGGAGGAAGACAAGAAAAAGCCACCAAGAAAACATAAGTAAAAAGATTCTGGTAAAGTAAACTTTTCTTTTTGATAACTGCTACATATGCATGTAGTGCAGAGCCAATGAAACCGATGAAATTCAGCAATGGCTGCATTCTCACTGAGCACACAAGGTACCTGAAGAAACTAAGGAAGATTCATCACCAAGGTAAAAGAAGAGACCACAAAGAATCATCTTCCTTTCCAAAATCTGAACAAGGTCACACAAGTGGCATGATAGCAGGACTATCTCATAAACAGGTTTCTAGTAGTATACGCAGAACTTCATGCTGTACATGGTTGGAAACAGAAACTTACTCCTTAAGGAGACTAAAACCATAATTTAATGTTCACACCACTCTTCTGTCTTTTGGCTAGATCTCTGCCTCCCTTCTGAAGTGGGCATACTCACATCTGGGGACATGTAGTGTTACAGCACCTTTGCCAAGTCTGGAAAGAGGTGAGCAAAGCGAACAACCAACTCAGCTGTAATTCATAACATCCCTTTCATTTGTTCCCCAGGATAGACTGAACACTGTTATCTACCTGTGTCTAATGCTAGCCCTGCTTCCTAGATGTGGTAAGGTAAAAAAAAGGTGAAAGAAGACACAGCTGCTACTGGAGAGGGGTAGGTGGAGAGGAAATTGAAGAAGCAAAAATAGCATGGGGCGTGAAGCAAGGAGACCAAAACTGAATCAGAGGAAGGGATAGAATGGCTTAAAAAAAAAAAAAAAAAAGCCAAATTCAACAGCAAGAGTATGGATCAACTACTGATCAAAACCAGATAGTGGTAGAAAATACAAATAAAAAAGGTTAAGCAAGATTGCAACAAAAGCTCTTAAATTCTGACTGCCTTTTTCATTTTGAAGCGCCTGGCTCCCACTTGGTCATTGGTGTGGGGCATTTTCTCTTCATGGATATATTTCTGAAACTGTATTAGTTTGACAGTCTGCCTGCCAGACTTCTTCGAGTTTGATTAAACACCACATTGTGCTGTTTAAATCATCTATTGCTAGCAGGAGGTTACAGATACAGGGAATCCAGTGAAACCCAAACCCAAACAACTGCAACTGAAACTATGCCTCATACTCTAATCCTATACAGAAAGGGAAGTCTCTGAACCTCAGTCAGGGTGTGGCCACAAGCACAGCTGTGCCTTTATGTTAAAGATGACATGTTCTATTGCCCTCTCTTCCAAGATTTGTATCACCACAACATATAGACGTTACAAAGGAGTAAAAACAAGCCAGGATACCTTGGAAAAAATGAAAAGGATAACAATAACAGAAGGAAAAAAAAAAGGCAGAAGCGGAGACGACATCTTTCAGTCCCTTTCCTGACCACAGTATCCCAGCTAGCTATCCTTATTGCTTATATTCTATGATAATACTGAAAGGACAAAATATATTCTCTTTCATTTAATTCATAAAGAGTGCCTACACAGTTACCATCACATCAGTACACTTCAACAGACCAGTAGTACACACGAGCACCATCACGAAGAAACTGTGATGACAACTTTCATGAAAGCAGCACAGGACCAAGCATTATTCTTATTTGCTAGGTACCCATTCAGAAGTCAAATACACGTCCCCTGTGGATGAATCTTGATCTCACTTACTCCAAACTCTTCCAGAGTTTAACAAGACTATCTGGTTTGGACAAAAATGGGCAGAATAAAATAAATCTATTAACATCTCACAGTAAACACTACCCCCAGCACACCACAGAACATAACGTAGCATTTATGCTGAAGCTACAGAACAGCACCATCCTTTCTGATCTCATTAAAAAAAAATCTCAGAAAACAACAAACTTTTGTCATGCACTTCCAAGTTAATTTAATAGGGGATGCCCCATCCGCTACTAAGTAGAAATGTGATGCGTTCACAACCCATAACAAGAAGTAATGCACACTGGGACATGCAAAAGACTCAGTTACAGGCTTCCACAGCAAATCCTCAGCAGGGGAATGGATTTAAATATCCTGGGGGGTGAGCCAGGAGCTACAGATCCAAGTATAAAACTCTCTCCTAATCCAGACGGTAAGATTATGTTTTGGATGGAGAGAGCCAGTGCTCTGAATTCTCTCCCTCCTGTCACCCTGCTGCTCCTGCCATATGCTGCCACTTCTTTTCTTTACTATCAGAAGTGGCTAGGGTTTCTCTTCCCACCCCCCTAAGTGCTTCATCCTCTCCCTGGCAGGCAGTCAACTCCTCAGGCTGTGCACGTTAACACCCTGCAGCCCATAAAGTACTCACTCTGAGCTCTCTTTGCTGCTGCCGGTCGCAGAGCTGCTGTGCTGGTTGCCTTGGCCCAAAACCTGGACCCCTAAGGACTTGACGGCCCGCAGCAAAATTGCCTCCATCGCTTCAACTGAGAGCTTCTCCAGAACGATCACCCGGCACCGGCTCAGAAGAGCAGCGTTGACCTGGAAGGACGGGTTTTCTGTTGTCGCTCCTATCAGAGTCACCGTCCCGCACTCAACGTGAGGAAGGAAAGTGTCCTGAGTATGGGAGGGAAGCAGAAACAACTGATTTCAATCAACGACAACCTGAAACATCCCATGTGAGTAGGCTACCTAGCATTTTCAAATACTTTTTTTCTTGCGTTGTGAGTCATTGGGTTCCCTGTTGATGTGACGAATAACCTCACTGACAAGGCAGCTCATCTGCTCAGCTAATTAAATGATTTAATTTCATGCACACGGTGGGCTGTTCACCTTGATAATCCATGCTTGCACTGAGAATGACTCTACCAGCTAAAAAGGAACCACTGAAAGTCTGTAAATTTTTAGTTTACTTTGGCAACTTCATTTTGTTGTGTGGCAAAAGAGGTAACATGAAAATGCTTTATCAAACATAACAAATAACGAGGCTACTTCTGACTCTTTGAACCAATGTTTAGGGTTGCAATTCTCCACCGAGTTCAATAGAACATCTCAGAAAACTACAGGAAGATCACAACACAGTTCCATAACCATGTCTTAGTTCCATAACCATGGACGTGTCCTTAACCATCAGGACAGAATTTAAGCTTTCCATGGCATGACTAAAAAATACAATACCTAGGAAAAGAAATAGGAAACAAACACCCAAATGGTGGCTGCAGCAACACGCTATCCCAAAGTACCACACTATGCCTTTATTTCCTCTGTTGCTGCAGAGAGGAGAGCTCAGCATTAAAACACTCTATGCACATCCGCGTTCCAGACCTTCTTAAAAGTAACACAGAATGCTACTGCCAGGGTGGAGCAACAAAGCAACGCAGCACGATACCTGCTGAGATTTATTGAACCGATGGATCTCATCGATAAAGAGAATGGTTTTTCTCTTGAAGAGTCTTTTTTCATTCTGGGCTTGGCTGATGACATCACGAACATCATTTGTCTTGGCACTTGTGGCTGACAGCGTCACAAACCTCATGCCTTTCTTTTTGCTGCTGTTGGCGATTATATGCGCGAGGGTAGTCTGAAAAAGCAGTAGGAGCTAACTTGGTAACAAAAATCATTTTGGACACAAAATACTAATTTGAAGACAGGATATCAAGAACAAAGACGTGTATTTTAGACACAGGGACAGTGCTGACAGTTCAGAGAATAGGGTATTTTAGTTCATGCAACTGTAGCCCGCAGAAGACTCAAAAACTTTCCGCTAGGAGTAGCTGCCAATTCCACACTGCATTTCTAAGGCTTGCACTTTTAAGTACCAGACCTACTCGGTCTCAACACTGAAAATGCCAGCAACGACAGCTGTCTCTTTCACCATTGAAGAAAAGCTCTTCTCCAAATACACAGTTGTCACAGGAGATGGGTTGACTGCAATACACTGTACAATCATTCTGTAGAGTATTTTAAAGGACGAATAGCTGGTCTATTCTGAGATATCTGCAGAAGAGCTTACAGCGCTATCGCACTTAAGAAAGGAAAAGCTACATAAATGTTGTTACAGCTTTTTCTATTCCCACCACACACAAAAACCAAACTTGTCAAAAAACAGTTCTCTGCGAAAGCACGAGAGCACTGAAAAACTATATGCATGCTTCAGAACATGTAACTCAATCTTAAATAGCCAAGAGTAATCAAGCCCAGGGAACTAAAAGGTAGCTGCCTGAACAAATCATTGGCTGGTTTCAGTAAGCAGCCCTGTTGTTCTTCTTTCCTTGCAGACAGCTCTGTCACATTGTCATTTATTTATAGCACATTTCACTGCACCCACTAAAGCATGGAGGCAGCCTCCAGCACTACCTTGCAGATTCACTACGCCTAAACACAAACACAGTCTTCAGACCTTCCATCACTCCTCTCAGGTGTACGTCTTGAGCTGTATTACTTCCATTTGAAAGTACTGCTAGAGAAAAACAGGTGTTTTCTCCATCAACCTCGCTTCTGTTAAAGGAGGTGGCGAGGACACTGGAGAGCCTGAGCAGCTGAGGAGCAGGACAGGTGCTCATAAAACTGCTTCAGAAGACATTCTAAGTACTGAGGTTAAAGCAGCAGGTGCTTCAAACCTGATCCTCTTGCAGAGAGACTGCAGAAGCCACCATCTATCAGACCACTGCCACTGGGGCTGGCAGGACTTCTTTCACTGTCCTAACAGTGCTATTCAGTCTCTTTACAGGATCTCCACCTCTCTGAAATGGCAACCAGCCTAAGATGGCAAAGGGGAAACTAAGGGGAAAGATATGTTATTGATTATCCTTGCTTTCAGTTTAGTAAGAGGTTCCCATCTTCAGAAGAGGTCCCGTCTTTCAGAACTCGCTGCAAGAGTTGAGTCAGGTTCCCTCTTGTCCCTTGATTCAGAATGTATTCATGCCTCAGCACCACGAAAGCACAAAAACCCCGAATATACCAAATTTGAATACAAAAAGTGTACCTCTTCTTTCTCTAATAGTAGCAGTGGAGAGAGAAAAAGCAGAATTTAATTTGCTGTTCTTCTTATAGCTCCACTTAAAACTGGTTACTCACACTTCATCAGTATCAGGTGACACAGATGAAGATATTTGTTATGGTCAACACAAGTCTAAATTGAGGCATTGAA
This sequence comes from Gallus gallus, assembly GCF_016699485.2. Classification (NCBI taxonomy): domain Eukaryota; kingdom Metazoa; phylum Chordata; class Aves; order Galliformes; family Phasianidae; genus Gallus; species Gallus gallus. The sequence continues at coordinate 67,338,537 of NC_052533.1, read as the reverse complement.
GATTGCAGAGATCACTTTTTTTCCTGCACACAGGGTGAATGGCTTTTTCCACTGTATCAATCAGCACATCCTGCAGCAAGGGTCAAAAGTCACAATTTTTGCAAGGTATCTCAGTACAAACGAAGCAAATGATACTTGTAAGCCAAAAAGAAACTGAACCCCTGTGTTTTTCAGTCAGTCAAATCAGACATACAATCTGCAGATAAAATGTTTTACTGTATAAAAAAGTTACAGGATACACAGGAATCTGTATTTCTACCTTTATGTTAGGAAAAAGAAAAATACAAAGAAATTTGTAGGAAAAGGACAAAGAAATCTGTTTGAAAGTTACCATTAAAACAAAGATCTACTTGACATCTGCTACGCAGTCCTCAGCCAGCATATAACCTCTCCCACTCTGCCAACTGCTAGGTCAGCAAAAGTTGCATTAATAATAACATACACTGTATTTCAAAAGCATTGCTTGATGCAGACAGACATTTTCTTGGCTTCTTCCCTCTATTCTTTACAGTCAATCATTTAGCCCATCAAACTGCCCATCAAATAGAGGTCAAGCATACCCCATTCTTCTGTAAGCCTATTATTTCCCATGATGCCATTCTTTTTCCTACTCCTTCCTCAAGCAGAAGTCTGTATCACGCTACACCAAGGAACTCCAGATCTCCAAAACACACAACAAACGCGTAGCTATTGAAACTTTTCCACCGTCCTGGAATTTTTTTCATGCCAACCCAAATGAGCATTTCATAGAATCATAGAATGGCCATAGAAAAGGACTGCCCAGAGCCACATCCAGCCTGGCCTTGAATGCCTCCAGGTATGGGGCATCCACAACCTCTTGGGCATTTCTTTTCCCAATGGCAGCAACAAACACAGATTAAAAAATACAAAAACAAAACAAACAACAACAAAAAAAGACACACAAAAAAACCCAAAACCAAACCAAACAAGCCACCCACCAATGAAACAAACCCGCTCCCAGCAACAGTGCTTCCAGGCTTTGATACTAGCTATGGATTCAATGATTCTTATGGGCTCCTTTCAACTTGGAATATTCTATGATTCTGAGAATGAAACAAAAGTGCCTCTGGAGCTGAGCAAACCTCTCATTGTCCGAGCACACAAATAACTCATATTTGATGTTCGGGTGAGTAGGATGTTTGTAGTAAGAGACAAGAACTCTGTGCAAGCATCCTTGATGGAGCAGCTCTCTCTGAAGGAAACCTGTTTTCCCATTCTGTGTGCTACCACAATGTCACACTCAGGGCAAGAAGAAAACAGGAAAAAGCAAGTAGAAACGATGCCTGTCCTATTGATGCTGACATAAATTGACTTACCACTTACACACAAGGAGTTGTTTACATTTTAGTAGCTTTTTACCAGGTCATTAAACAACATGCACTGCATTAGAAGCCGCTTCTAGTATTAGGTATTAGGGGTCATACTGCTCAGCTCTCTTCAGAAAGAGAAGCTGAGAAACCTGGAAGAGCAGCATTTACAGTCAGACCATAGCAAAGAAAAATCCCATCAAGAAGATGTCTATGAAACCTAATATAGTTCTTACATCATGTTACTAGAAGATTGGGTAAATTTTGTTTAAGGAGCTGCCTGTGGCTTCGTGTTCATGGAGTCTTTCTTTATTCATTCTTGAGTTGCATGAATTTGGCAAAACTTCTGTTGCAGATGTCAGTCATAGAAAATACATTGTCCCTCAGGTGTCCCTTTCATTTCTCTCAACCTCTTCACGATGAGCGGACATTCATACTACACTATATGGAAACACACTGTGGTGCAAGAGCTCTCCCTCGCAGTGGGATAGACCCCACCCCAACAAGCTTATCCCAGCAAGTCTGAAAGGGCATACAGTCTGATAAGGTATCTTCAAGTGACCAAAGCAGATGTGGTACTAGTGCACAGACTGCAGCACAGCACGAATTATTCCTGAGCATGGATAATCTAGCTGGCATCTAGGCTTCCCCACCAAGGGATTTTGCTGGTTTGTTCCACAGGGGAAATTGTGTATGCAGTACTGATGATAAAAGACGGAGAGAGCCCGGTACAAAACAGCACAACAGGCTAGCTACATATACATACTTCCAGAGTCTTCAATTAAGTTACCAGAGTTACTATCTGGAATCCTGCTGCTCTCTGATCATCCCTCTCCCTGTATTTTTGCCTCTTTCTTTATTCTGGACAGGATTTCCAAATCTTTGCTTACATGGTGTTCTGTTGAAGGAACAGAACAGTTTCTGATGAGGAAAGACTTCTGATGAACAGAAGTCTTTCCTCATCTTCAGCCCTCCCTCTGAGGGCAGCGGGGGCCAAGGCCATACTGTGCTTGATGATCAGTCACAATAGGCCATGTGCAGTTTCACAGGCCTGAGATGGACACCAACAGCATCAGCACCTGCAGGTGCCTGATGGGGTAGCAGTTTCCTGAGATACAGCTTAAAACTGTCCTATCCAGCACCACTGAGCCGAACCCACATTGTGTCACAAGAGACACAGGCAATACGTCAAGTTATGCCTAAAGGAAATTGTCAGGACAGCAGATGAACGTGGCTCTGACACACTGCCTATTGAGATAAATGCAATCAGAAGTGGCAGCAGCTGGCACTTATATAAGGGCAGATGCTATTCTTACTCAACTTGTTTGGTTCCTCACACCCCAAATAGCCTACTGTGAGACTACTGGAGGAGTAAAGTGTCACCAAACAACAGCAACAACATGTGGCTTAGAGCACTTCCAGAATCCAAGTCAGACCAAGCCTAAACAGAGGCAAGGTCACTGCACAGCATTTCCTGAAATGGAGCTGTCTCTCCACTTGCTGCATCCAGGTTTGTTTCGTTATATTCCAACCACTTTACAAATATGCTAACTCCAGTTTTGTCCTCCCACAGTACTATGCTAAGTTATTCCTGTTTTAAATTGGCATAAGGAAAATTAGGCATTTGAAGACTTCCCCCAGGCAACTGCAAAGATGAACTCATTTTTCAGAGCTGTTCTGGACTCCGTGCTTCTGTAAAACACAATACACATTTCCAGATAAAAATCCCATTTTCCATCTGCGCTGCATCCGATGCATCGTGACAAACATCTTGAATAAAAAGAAATATAAGGGTCTCTTAGAAATAAAATATAAACTCAGAGGACATTTAGACGGAAACTTCAAGGACAACTTGTGGGTAGTTTTTCATGTTTTGCACTTGTATCAACATGGCATATTAACTTGGTACCAGCTTGCATATGCAGAGCCCAGAAAATCATGCATGATTGCTCGGTGTCCTATCATTTACAGGGAGCACGTTCCAAACACGTTGCCTACTTTTTTCCTTGTTAAATTGCATACACAAGAGGGAATGTTTACCGTATTTAAAACAGAACGTTCAGGTTTATAAGGCTTAAACCCTATCTGTGGCAGCAAAATTATTCTGAGCTCAAGTTACTCGTGTCCCCTCGCTAACTCTTTACTAAAATTGGTACCCCGTGGCAGACAAGCAAAAATCTAAATCCCGGCATTAAGGTGTCATAAATCATAGTGCAGCATACTCAGATTACACCAGGATTCATACAGGCTTTTAAAAATGTGCATAGTCAGGATGAACAAGCTAACTGTTCCGAAGTTAAAAACCACGGCATCTCTTTGAGGCAGCTTTTCTTCTTCTGGTCTGTGTCTGGACAGCTGCTTAAAGCAGGACACGCATTCATGCGTTCAACACCAAGAGTGACAAAAGTAAAAACAGAAACAAAGAGACATAGCAAGTTCACCTAAAGCACTCTGTCTTCATAAAAAAATTAAGGTGATAATCAGAAGTAGAGAGATCACGTGCCCTTAAAATAAGGCGGCTCATCACAGAAGAAAATTCAAAAGCAAGTCACCTCACAACAGAAATATCCTGGTTTTCATTGTGTTTCCTTGAATAGTCAAGAGCAAGTAAGATCAAAACCCTACGCATTTTTAATTCAGTACCCAACTTTGATGTATTTCGTAATAAAAATTCTCAGAAAGCATTCTTGATCTCCAGTGTTAAATACTGCATTTGCATCAGTTTAATGGCAAAGACTCTTCTAGCTCAGAAGAAAGCAGTCTGTCACAGAATGGCTTAGGTTGGACTGGACCTTAAAGACCATCCAGTTCCAACTCTCCTGCTGCATGCAGGGGCAACAGCACAGAAGTCCAGACTGATAAATAATGCATACATGCATTTGAAACTCATCCCCAAGTATTAACTCAACGTCCACTTACTTTTTTACTTAGTCCTGCTTTACTCTTTCTAAAAGAGGTATTGGTTAACATGCTATTTGGATATAGAAATGGAGGAAAGCAGAGATGGGCAGCAATTAGCCAATTCCAAGGGCAGCAGGAGAATGAAGAAGTTTAAGAAGGCCGAATGACCACCTTACACAACATGTCTGAACTTAGATCAACGTATCTAATTATATTCCTATCTTAGCATCAACCCTCTACTGTAAGGCTCATTTCTTTGATGGACAGAACTTAGCATGTGAGCTCATTACATTTGAAGCCATACAGTATGTAATTCTCTCAATGTTTTTCCCACTGAGAAGGACCGTGCTTAGTAGAAAAAGGTTTAGGTATCAGTCCCATGAGGTCCTTAGACAGTGCTAGTACTTATTTTTCTCCTTCACAAGATCATTTACATTTCAAACATTAATTTATGTGATTCTTCGTGTAAAAAGAAAATAGACTTGCTGTCAGTCAGTCCACGCAATTCAGGTTACTTCTCCACGAAACATCTTCTTAGACATTTTGTATATATTCATCCAAAATGGGACATGAAAAGAAGTAGGCAGGCAACCACATACTCCTTTTCCCATGTTCAAGGGGTTTATTTCATCTTGCATTTTAAATCCCTACGGACAGGAATTAAATAAAAAATACCCAAGTGAAGCATAGAACTTTCGTATGACACGGGAGGAAGGAGGCCCAAAATGAAATTATACTCCAACACCATCTTAGAAATACAAGCAAGCACTGGCGAGGGGACAGCTCATCTTTTTGCAGTAGGATTTTCTGCTTCAGCCAGGAATTGATGCTCCTGACCCTTCAAAGCTAGCTGAAAGAGAGAAACCTCAGAACTATTTGCTGGGGGACATCAATTCAACCACTACTCAAAAAGGACAGTCCTTATGCAAGTCATAAGGCAAGTATGATCAGCAGCAGAATTTAAGCTCAGTGAGTAGCAAGCTTACTAAATACAACAGCACTCAAGGTGTATGAATAAGGAAGGTACGTCATGAGAGAGAGAAAGCGACGTGACACGAAACAGATCACACATTATTCAAAAACAAACTTAGCAACACGGGAGGCTCCAAAAGTAGAGCTGTAGCACAACAGTGAGATGTCACCACCTCAAGAACAAGCTTCTCCACAGCCTGTCAAAAAATCTGTAGACTCAGCAGAATACAACTCGAAGTCCACTGAGCTCAGCTGTCATCCAGACACTGAATGTGACCATCACTTTATTATCACCGTGTTTGGAATGCATTTTTTCTTAAGGAAGAGGACTTTCAAGAAAGAGAGAGCACATACAGTTTACACATACAACAAGAAACCAAAGGTAAAACAACTTTATGAACATGAAAGTAGGCCCCGGGATACATTATTTAATAAGGTAGACAGGTAATTAATTAAATAATTTTATTTAATTTCTCTCTCCGGCCATCTTCTACCTCTGCTTTAATAAGCTTATAAAAGAAGCCCTTCTTCATTGAATGGCTTAGGCTGGAAGGGACCTTAAAGATCATCCAGTTCCAACTCCTTGCCGTAGGCAGGGCTGCCACCCACCAGCTCAGGCTGTCCAGAGCCCCATCCAACCTGGCCTTGAGCTCTTCAGGGATGGGACACCCACAGCTTCTCCAGGCAGCTGTTCCACTGCCTCACCACTCTGAATAAATTATTTCATTCTAACATCTAACCTAAATTTCCACTCGTTTAGTTTAAAGCCATTCCCCCTTGTCGTACCACTATTAGACTATTTTAAATGTTAGTCCCCCCTCCTGTTTATATGCTCTCTACAAGTACTGGAAGGCTGCAACGAGATCTTCCCAGGGCCTTCTCTTCTCCAAACTGAACAAACCCAACTCCCTCCACCCTTCTTCATAAAAGGTGCTCCAGCTCTCTGATCACCATTCTCCTCTGAACCCAGTGCAACAGCTTTTTTACCTCATCTACTGTTTTCTTTCTGACATTACCTGGCTGTTTTAAAGTAGGTACCAACTGTGTACATTCAACAGCTGGTTCATTTCAGGTGTGTGTTGCCTAGCCTGACCAACCTAGTTTGGTTGCTAACCATCATTGCTAACAGTATTAATCCATTTGTCATCCATTCTCATACCTGCTCCTTACTGTGATTAGCTGGTATTATTATACAAACATTATGTACACAAAGTCACTTTTTATCTTCAAAAAAAGCGTACTGAGAATACAAGGTAGCAACTTGTTCTTAACTCCTCTGCTACCATTAACTCATTAGTCATTATTTCACATATCCCACGTTTGCTTTCATGCATAGCCAAGACACCCACATGCATGTAATACATAAAGTTGAGCACACATTTATTGACAGAGCTCGTATTTTGCTTGCTTATCTTCCTTCCTCCTCTCCCCCATCCCAATATGAAATACAAGGAAAATTACAGTTAAGCTGAGACCTTTGAGTGAACACACTCAAGGCATTTATTTGGTCCTTCACTCACTCCAGTCATGGATCCCTTCACTGCCACGCTGCACTACAGTGCCTTTTGGGATTTTACCACTATTTGTCCTTGGTATCTTAAGAGATCTAGGACATGAGAGTGCAGCAGTCAGAACCTGCAATTGGAAGATCCATTAATGGTGGTTTGCGTGTTTGAAGGTAGATGGGTGTCTAACAGAGTCACAGTGCTGGCTGCCTTCCACACTGAAGTCTTTTTCTGTCAGGAGACAGAGCTTTGGGGCTAAAGCAAAACTGCATTTGCAAGCTATGCTACTGCAAGCCTCCTTCATTTCCTATGCATCTGGATATAAGGAAAAAGTTTTTTATTACATGGGTGGTGAACCACTGGCATAGACTGCCCATAGAGGTGGTGGATGCCCCATTCCTGTAGACACTCAAGGTCAGGCTGGACGGGGCTCTGAGCAACCTGATCTTGCTGTGAGCGTCCCAGTTCACTGCAGGGAAGTTGGACTAGATGGCCTTTAAGGGGCCTTTCCAAATCAAATTCTATGCTTCTATTCTGTTGCTGCTTTCAAGCTTCTCAGCTTCTGCATTTATTTAATGGATTAGGAGTTTACTAGATGAAGCCCGTTGGCTGCAGTGAACCTAATCTGGCCTGTGTAATCAAAGTCAAAGCTGCAGTGAGTAGGGATGATGTGTGTGGGTCACGTTTTACTCTAGAAGTAAGCCGCGTTTTTGTAATCTAAGTGCAAACTAGTGGACAGTCACCACAGAAGCCAAGATAACAAACAGTGATCAGTGAAAAAAGTGAGCACAGAAACGAGTCCTTCCTTTGGAGTCCACCAGCCTCGCAAACGAAGCCGGGCAGAGTCCAAGGCCGTGAGCCCACGCCTAGCTCCAGCCAGGGCAGGGGCAGGCACTCACCTTGCCGCAGCCCGGCGGTCCCCAGAGGATGAGGGACGGGATCTCGTGAGACTCCAGCAGGGACCGCAGCAGAGTGTGGGCGCCCAGCACTCGCTCCTGCCCCACGTAGTCCCGCAGCGTGTCCGGCCGCAGCCTGTCGGCCAGGGGCTGCCCCTCCAACCGCTGCGCCACGCTCGCCCCGCGCAGCGTAGGCCCGCCGCCCTCCTCCGGCTTCTCGGCGGCATCTCCCCGCCCGGCCCCGCTCCTCCTGCCGGGGGCTCCCGGACTCTGGCCCTTGTTGAACAGGGAGAAAACGGGGGCGGCCTCCGGACGTGCCTCCACGGGCTGTCCCTCCGCTTCGCCGCCCGGCTGGGCGGAAGCGAGGCGCGGCCTCTTGGAAGGGGGTGAGCAGCTCCGCTGCGCCTCGCCGTCCGCGGCCTGCAAGCAGCGGTCCAGGTGCGAGTTGATGAGCGCGCCCGGCAGCTCCCGCAGGCACACGGGGCACCGCACTTGCACCTCGGCGCCCTCCATCGGTTCCCGCGGCGCCGTCGGGACCGCGCCGGAGCGGGAAGCGAAGCCTCCCGCCCTCCGCGCCCGCAGCCCTTTGGGAGCTGTACTCCGCCCCTAGCGGCGGGAGGACGTGCACACTGCCCTCTCGCTCGGCGGGCTGTCGGCTCTCCGCGCTTCCTGACCCTGCGCCGCTGCGATCGTGGCCCGGGCTGTATGCCCGTCCGAGGAAGGGGCCCCGTCCGGACGGCTGTTGAGTGCCCGGGGCTGATTCGATAAGAGGTGGTCCTGCAGGAGGCAGGGGCCCGTTCATAGGACCACAGAATCATTAAGATTGGAATGACCTCTAAGATCAGAGAATCATAGAATGGCCTGGGTTGAAAAGGACCACAATGATCATCGAGTTTCAACCCCCCTGCTACGTGCAGGGTCGCCAACCACCAGACCAGGCTGCCCAGAGCCACATCCAGCCTGGCCTTGAATGCCTCCAGGGATGGGGCATCCACAATCTCCTTGGCCAACCTGTTCCAGTGCGTCACCACCCTCTGTGTGGAAAACTTCCTCCTAATATCTAACCAAAACCTCCCCTGTTTCAGTTTAAAACCATTCTCCCTTGTCCCATCACTGTCCACCCTCGTAAACAGTCGTTCCCCCTCCTGTTTATATGCTCCCTTCAAATATTGGAAAGCCACAATGAGGTCTGCCCGGAGCCTTCTTTTCTCCAAGATCATCCAGTCCAACCATCAGTCCATCCCCACTATGCCCACTGACCATGTCCCTCAGTGCCACACATCCGTTTTGTATGTTAAATAAAAGCATAGAAAGCTGTGCCATCAGTGTCCTGATTTACTACCTGAATTTGACCCTATGCTAGTTCTTTCCACCTTACGTCTTATTTTCTTTCCTAAATTATATATTTAGATTTAATTGTAGTCAATTACGTAACCACTCTCAGCTTGTAAATTTCAGGTCAGCCTAATGTCAAGATATGCTATGCTGGGATCTAAGAGGTAAACAAGTCCAGCTACTATGTAAAAGTAACTGACTCTCAGCTTAAACACTGAAAATGTCTGCAAGTAACCAACTGGTAGGAAATAGTTTTCATTGGAACTCAAGATGGAGGGCAGAATTTTGAGTGAAATGTTGTACAACCCACCATGTAAACCTACTTCTAACTGACAGGATTCCAATCTAGAAACTGACTGAGAAAGAAAAAGGCTATTTGTGGGTTCTTCTTTTTGACTGATACGTATCTGTGTGTTCATTTCTATTTCTGAGCCGTTTTAAAATCATATCGTAGAATCATAGAATCATAGAATGGCTTGGGTTGTCAGGAACCCCAAGGATCATCAAGTTCCAACTCCTCTGCCACAGGAAGGGCCACCAACCTCCAGATTTGGTACTAGACCAGGCTGCCCAGGGCCCTATCCAACCTGGATATCTTTGACACCTCCAGGGACGGGGCATCCACAACCTCTCTGGGCAGCCTGTTCCAACATCTCACCACTCTCTCTGTGAAGAACTTCCCCCCTTATCTTTCCTTTATCACTTATACTCTTATTGTAGTGTGGTATTATTTTGTAGGACTGTGTGCACCCCCTCTACATACAACTGGGCAAGTTTCCATGTTTCCATGTCATGAGTATGGTTTCTGCACATGTAACTGAGGATATGGCACGTGAAGCAAGCTGATTTGCTTTAACTGAGAGATTGGCATGGTGAGAAGACCCAGAGGAAAGCATCTCTGAGGTCGAAGTTAGGGAACGCAAATGAAAAAAAAAGAAAGTTTATGCTCCTTTGAAAGAAACAGAGCTCGACACCTAGCCAAAAACATTCACTTTCCTTTCAATAGGGTGGAGGGCCACAGTCTCACTTTGCTCTGTGGCACATGGTGAGGATGGGACTGAATCCCCGGGACTGTGCAGGGGAAAACTGCTAAAGAATTACACTCTGTACACATCAAAATTTTTCTGTTGTTTAGCTTACCGTTTTAGGAATGTATTAAGATAGTAATGGGGGAGAAGGCAGTAACATTTGAATTTGATCCTAGTCTCTCATTGGTAATGGAGCACAGTAATGCCTTCAGGCTTGTCATCCCACTAATATTTTCCCAGATAACTGACCCATCGGTCAGGTTGAAGGAACAACATGCCCTTTCAGCAGGACATGTCATTCTCATTAGATGGATGGCCACATTTGGTTGTCACAACCTGCAAGATGATGTGCGCTTTGAGGAACTATGGAGAGTCTGAATCAACTTTCCCTGTTTGCAGTCACGTAACACCAAAAGTGGTCTTCACAGCCAAGTAGCTCTAAAACACGTGGACTTTGAGTAGCTGGAGATATAATGGTGGGGAGAGAAGATCTGTAAACCTCACTTGTTTTTTCTGACAACTTTGGGATATGCTCCATCACCCATTGGTGCTGAATAGATTGAATGAGGATGATAGCTCAAAGGTTAGACTGAGCCCATGTGGTAAGGCACCTGCAACTGTTAGTATACGTAGCAAAACTCATGAGCCTTGCTCAGATAACCTGAGGAAGAAATAGATCTTAAAGGGTCATTTCACTTGAAGGAGGTGGAAAGGGATGGTGGAGCCTTAAGAGCTAGCAATGATGGCTGGAGGGAGCAGACCCAGCATTTTTACATACTGGGTGCAAAACTCATTCAGATGATGAATGTCTCACCATCCCATGCTGATGTCTGTGCATATCACTTACTAACAGCATGCTCAGGGATGTCTAGGCACTCACCTGCTGGCAGATCTGTGAGCATCTTGGTCACGTATTACCACCATCTTACAATAACTGAGTAGCAGAAATCTTTCTAGGAGACTCATTTGCAAGCTGCAAGCTTGCAGTGTAAGTCCTTTACTGGTCTTAATCTATAAATGTCACCACAAGCAAGCTACCTCCTGTGTTACTTGTGATAGCATAAGTCATCTCTCACACTTGGGAAGAGTTTGGAGGGATAAATAAGGGCAGTGCAGAGTGAGTTGGTGTAGGTATACATCTAATCAGTTGCATCTGTTCAGATGTGAGATTGAAATACAGTGAAAAATATTTTCTGTTGGAAGGTGTTTGGGTAAATATAACTGATTTAATTGGGAGTCTGCTTCCCTGTGCTGCTAATGACTGTATACATTCTTAATTATGCCATATAGTTTATGGTGTTTATGCAAGTTAAAATAAAATACATGAGCTGTGTAATGAGGTTGACCAGATCCAGCTTTCTAGAGCTAAAGCATTACCACAGTGCTTTTGCAGCAGGGTTTCCAGTACAGTGAATGAGAATGTTTTTGTCCTGTATTTCCTGGGCCTATTCTGAGTTGCTTAGTGCAGTTTTAGAGTAGTTTCTTGTAGTCTCTTAAAATTAGTTGTGCAGAGGGAGTTGGACTCAATGATCCTTGTGGATCCCTTCCAACTCGATATTCTATGATTTTCCAAGTGTAAACAAGGAATTACCTGGGGGGAGAAACCCACAACCTTGCTGTGGAATAAAAACTTTTCTATAGAATATTGATCAGAAATATCAACCAGAGATCAGCTTGACCTACAATAATTTTCCAGCCAACCTTACTATTAGACAAGCCTTGATGTTTCTGTGTTGTGAAAGTACGAAACACATTGTGAGGATCTGCAATGGGAAGAAACCCAGCTGAGGAGTGTGGTCTTCAGCAGCATTCAACAGAAGGCCTGAGATCACAGTTGTTTTGGCAATTACGTATTTCCATGGTATAGGGCAGTGAAAAGAAAAAGGTATTTGTTTAATATCTAAAAATGTAATGGACTTCATCATAGGGTCATCACTTGTCACTTTGTGGAATTGCAGTGGAGAGAAAGAGAACACATCTCAGTAACAGGGAGCCACTGAACTGGTAAAAAAATGGGTGGTGATCCATAAGCAAGGTCTACAAGCAACAGTAATGTATGATGATTTGGTAGAGATAAATTGTCTCTGTGAATAAATTAAATCACATCCATCCTATAGCCTGCTTGAATTGTTTAGTTCAGCGTAGACGAAGAGGTGGAGAGCCATGTGTTAACAGCTCGTGCTGCTAACTGTATTTCTGTATTGGTTCAGAATATATAAAAACAGATATGTGACATATAAAAACTTCCAACAATAGCAGTTTTCTGTGCTTAAATTCATGAATAATGTTGATACTTCCAATTTGTCTTTCTTTTGTACAGACAAGAAAGAGGAGAAATCAGAAGTTATGAGTGTTCACTGGTTTTTGAATCTAAGGTGGAGAGGAAAACAGAAAGTAAATTAACTGGGCACAGTATGAAGCGACTTAAGATTAACAGGCTGGAGGAAATCAATACACGATACAACAGTAACAGACTGGAGAAAACATCCTTTTTTCAGACCATGAAAAAAGTGGAGAGGACTGAAGGTTTTCATGAGGAAAAATTCAGTGGATCAGATCCTGGAACAGAAGATGCAGAGGTAACTAACTGCATGATTAATTCTGTCTTTCCCAAGTACTTTCCTTTTCCAGTTAGTTAAAGAGTTTATTACGTTTATTTCTCAGTAGTGTTGATTTTTTCATTTCTGTTTGTGGAAGTATATTTCAACTGTGTGAGACTGGTCAGAATCTTCTAATCTTTTGAATTTGTAGAAGCAAGCATGTGGTTTTTTTGGGGGGGCGTTTATTTACAATTGGACTTATATTCAGAAGTTCAAGAGAGGTTGTGTAGTTTTGTGGCTCTTAAAAAGCAGAAGGTAGATACAAATTTTGTTGGGTTCATGCTTTGAAAGCATTGGTCACATCTCACAGCAGTAGAATTTGTGGAAACTGAATGAATTGCAAGGGAAGAGCAGATTTCCCAAAGGCACTAAGGCAGCTTCATCCTTTGCTTCCCTTTAACACTTAGGAAGCAGGGAATGATTCCTGCTGTATGCCCTGATTACACAGTCAAGCATTGTCCACTGTTGCTCTGGGCTGCATCTGTCTCTGTTAAGAACAGAACTGGTTGCCACAGGATATGGTCCCTGGCAGAAAGACTACAATAATCAGCCAAAATGTGTTTCCTTGTATGATTATGCCTTTCCGTGGGAGAGTCTAGACATTAACATTGACATTGACATGTAATTTAGACAAGATTATGTTTGCAGTAGGGCAATGGGTTAATCAGGACTTGAAGAAAAATTTGTGCTATAACTTGTTGTGTGCTGATTGTTTGTGCTGATATTCAATTTTTTAAATATTCTGAATATTTTCATGTTTAAATGATACCCTGGAGCATCAGTGTAAATACAGTGGTGTTTCAATTTGTATTCACTGCTAAAAAAAATATCTATTGTTTATGATATTTCCTAATCTGCTGGGTCTCCTTTGTACAAAATTCTTCCAATCCTCAATGAGCTACTACAGTTCTTACTTTTTAGGAAGTATGTGACATATGAATAGGATGTGTTTCTTTTGGAGAGTTTTATTTAGAGTTATAGTGAAAATGAGAATTAAAAAAAAAAAATCTGCAGGGTTGAAGTTTGGAGGTCATTATTTCCTCTTTTTAGTTAGATTTCTTCCAGTGAAAATAACAACTTGCATAGGTGAGAAAGTAGAAGTTGATCCTGCTGCTACATAGCTCTTCCTTTATCTCTTTACAGTCAAGTAGAAAACCTTCATCCATAGCTATGAGAGCTGTTTTATGTACATTTATGTATCTTAGTTTGATGAAAAATTGTGGGTAGTAGCTGAGATGATGGGATTTTTACTCACTTTTTGATGCAAAAACTCTTGCCCGTAGTCTTGGTGTTTGCTCCTTCAGTCTGACTGGCTGTTAGGAGTGCTATAAGGTAAGGCAGGAAGAGTTTGGAGGTGCTGGGAGGGAAGAGTGAACAGGCTTAGAAGATGAGCAGCTGGTTGCTAGTAGTAAGCTAGAGAAATAACTCTGTATTCCCATTTTAGATCCTCAGTTTCCTGGGGACAAGACTTCAAAGGTGAAAAACAGTCCAACTGAACTTTGGTGAATTATCAGATCGCTGGAGTGAGGTTTCCAGATAGACAAACATTAGTTATATTTCTCCTAAGCTTTTACAAGTTTGGAATTTAATTGCAAAGCTTAACTTTCACACAAATTTTTTAGGAATTTCTCAGTGGGATACAAAATTGGACCATCTCTGCACGATGAGTGTTGATGAAAGGAAAACCAAGACCTTGCTTTGTAGGATCTTAACTTGGTCTGCTTGCCTGACAAACAGTTTTATTATACTGATCAGGAAAGGGAAGAAAGAAGATTGTGCTGGCAGGAAGCACAGTAAACTTTGCTCAGATGTATGTATTCATACATGTACGCTTGTGGGCGCACGTACATAATTTCTGTGGATGTAGTCCTGCTCACTCTGAAAGCAGTAACAAAAACATCCATTCACTTTAGTGGGAGCGGATTACAACTCAAAGGACCATCTAGCAGAGAGTGGTCAAAGTGTATTCATGTTGGAAGAAAGAAATGCTATACATGACTAATTGAATATAATTACAGAGGACAGTGATTGCCCTCCACAAAACACCTATTTTTTCCAGAAAATACTTTTTTTTCTAATGTAAGCAAACACAATTTTCATCTTTTGATATATTCTCACAAAAACAAGAACACATTCTGAAAAGTCTCTCTAGAGCCATTAGAATACAAGTAGGGAAAGCAAACCCACCAACTGTTGACCATTGTTGACCAGTTGTGAATAATTACTTCACAGCATTAAGTATGGACTGTCTTGGACTGTCGAGAAGCTGCAGTACTACAGTCCTCTAGATGTCACTCTTTGCCACGTCAGTTCACCAAGTCCATGTTTCGTTGGAGGTGACTCCAACAACCCACAACAAAAGTGCTTTTTACTTCTTTCACGTGTGTTTTATCTAGAATGTCCTCTTTCCCCCCCTTTGTACAGTTGACAGAACATGTGTATATATCTTGGCCAAATTCTGTCCTCAGGAATCAACACAAAGTTTGTTTCAGATGATATATTAGCTAGTGCAAAACTCTTTTATTTTTTAAGAGCAGTTTTCTGTGTGTAGGAGATCCAGATGAAAAAAAAATGTAAGTCCAAATCCATCCTTGATTTTTTCATTCATCCATTGCACTGCACAGCCACCTCAAGTGGTTGCGCTGGTCCAAGGAAGGTGGTGGCACAGGCTGGAAATGAGCAGCTGTGAGTAGGTGCCATTTTCTACAAGGAACCAGTACAGCATCCCTTTGTGCAAAATTCTGTGGCAGTAGATATGCTCCCCACACGCATGGAGGTGTAAGAATCGTGAAGTACCTTTGTCTGGAGTTCAGATACAGCTGAACTGCTGTTGGTAATGCACTACATGCTCTCCACTGAGTGCTGATAACTTGATTCATGCACATTTGACTTCTATTTTCTATCTCTTGCAAAACAGAAAGGAAAGACACAGAAAGGTCAAAAGCAATAACTTTTTTACCTTGCAGTTTTACCTGTTATGTTTTACCTTATATTTGCAGAGTTGTTCTTTAGTCGCTGTGGTTTAGTTCATAAGCCAAGCTGTGCTAAATTGGCTGAAGCACAGTCTTACGTACCAGAATAGAATTTATCCCTTTATTGACAAAAACAAACCTTAACTTTTGCTAAAAAAAGTGACTTTATCAGTTGCAACTTATTGGAAAAAATACTTCTTGACATTTTCTGAAAAAAACTTCATCAAAAAGAAAAACAGAAAGAAGAAGGTTTTTGTTTTTAACCTTGCATAATTCAAAACCACGTAACTTTCCTTTACACCCAAATACTGGTCAAGATATCCATCTAAATAGTTTGACAGAAAACTGTTTCTTATTTTACCTTCTTAAAAGTTCTTGTTAACCAAATCCTACAACAGATTCCATACATTGGCAGTGAAACTTCATTAATAAAGGTTTCCCTCAGTCTCTAAATCAGAGCACCATGTCTAACGGTGGGCTTATTATAGTCAGAAAAATTCAAGCGGACTTCAGCCAAGTTTGGGCCAAGTTTTATTCCCAAACTCCTTTTCAGTTTGCTTAATTTCTGTCGTCAGGCATAGTGTTGCTGTGCTCAGTCTGGCAGATCTCTACAAAATATGCTTTTTGAAGCGTGCTCCTCAGTTCCCAAGTTCATGGCAATCCATCGTTGTGACTCAAGGTGTATGATTCCATGATTTCAGGCAATTGTGTTTTACCTAACACTCGGTTTCCATTCTTGGAATATTTGTCTTTCTCAAAAGGAAAAAGAGTATCAAGTTTACCTGACTGAAAAAACACAGACTCAAAAGCACTCACCACAATATAACTACATAACAACTCAAAATGTGATTTGAGAATGCTCTAAAGCCTTGAAAGCCAAATGCTGAGTAAGGGAAGAATGTCACTTATAATTTTTGAATCTCTTGTTGTTTGGAAATGATGCTCTGATTTTTATACTTTCATTTGCAGCTTTTTGTATTTGAGGTTTCCAGTGCTCATATTTCTACACTGGCAGAGTGAGTATGTTAAATTCTTTGCTCTGGTAAGGTAAATCACAAGCAGAAAAGAAATTCTTACTGTTTTATCTTCCATAACAAGTGTTTGAAATCTGTAACTATGAGGACCTGTTGCATATATTATTATATGTAAGAATTATATATGCTGTGTATCTTTATATATAACAATAAACCATTACACCCTTTGTTCCTCAGACTTTGTTTTCTGACTCTATAAGTAAAACCGCTTCCCTGGACTTATAATCCTGCTGGTAGCTGGATTTCTTTTCTTTTTTAATTGAAACTGCTTACTCCTTCTATTTTTAAGACACCATTTTCAGGTTTTTAAAATTTTGCCATGTTTTGGCTGCTTAAGCCAAAACTTTTTTTACAGGGTTTGCATCAAATTGAATTTCTAGGCAAAATTCAGCAGCAGAAGTCTTACTTGTTTCTTGAAGTGTTTGGGGAAAGAACTTATGCTGGTGATATTGAAAGTCTCACATCCACTTGGCTGAAATGACCCAGCACCTCCATCCATTAGTTCGAGGGCTTGGTACTTGGTAGGTGAGCAGATACTGAATGAATATCAGACGGGGAGATGGCTTGTAACTGATCTGTATGTAACAGTGGTTTGGATATGAGATCAACGTGGATAGACAGTAAGTGCAATAAGAAAAGGAATTCTAATCAGTATAGCATTTCAAAGTGACCTTCCTATGCACATGCAGTTTGATACATTCTAAGTGAATGTGATGAATTTTGTTGTTTGGGTATTTTTTGAAATAGATGCTTCTTGCCTATTAAAAAAGGAAAGGTGCCCAGTAGGTGGCCAGTGGTCTGCACTGCTAACTGCAAAAGGATTCCACTGTTTGCTTTCATTTGAGAAGTACTGGGGTGTCGGAGTAAACCTTTCAAGTCCATGAGATATATATCTCGTGTAGATCCCTGCACCTGTTTCATGCTTGTCAGTAGGCCATCACTTCTTTTCCTTATAGGTTCAGGGAATGCGCTGAAGTATGAGATGGGATCCTGCTGCGTCTCCAAGCCTTGTCTAGCTAGGTGGTACTTATGGAGCTGGGGAGGGTTCTGAGGGTACCTGCCAAATTGCATTTGCTAAACCAGGAGACCCAAGTTAATCAGATGATTAAAAGTATGGATCTACTACTGCAAAGAAATGTTGCCTGGATTGCAAGTAGTTTCTGCCTTTTGGCTTCTTATTTCTGGCACGCACTGTGGGCTGTGTTAAGCTGTAGAAGAAAAAGAAAGATTCCTGCACCTGGAAATACACAGGTAGTAGATATACTTTTAATAATTAAGAAGTATTCCACTGATCAGTATTGATATTGTTAACTGAGTGAATGCTGCTTGTGTTTAAGTGTAGCCAGTTAAACCTGTGTATTCTTTCCTGGAGTGGGGAAAAAAAGAAAAAAAGAAAAAGAAAAAAAGACCTTTTTTTCCTTGGAACATGTTCCTCTCTTTTACGAGAGCATATCTTGCAGTAGACCTAGACAGTTGTTGATGTGCTTTTCAGGAAAGTGCATCTCCCCCTTTGCTGTCCAAGTGCTTTGTCTTCCCGTTAAAACATAATGCATCCTCTAGTGACCTCTGCTGGGTGTTGGATATGGGATTGCCTCAAATTTACCCTCTTCAGCCACAGTGGGAGTGATGTTGCCAAACCTTCTTGGTCTCACAGATCTCAAAGTTTCCTAGTAAGGCTGCTGCCCATTATTTTCCTCTCTGTAGCATTATCTTCCTTCAGAACCAGCAGCTAAGCCTTTGGAGTGATTCGTTATGACATCATTAGAAACTGCAGTCATGTTTGTTGTGATTTTCCATGAAGTAATACAGTGCAATCGTGTTTTAACTCAAGATTTTAGATGAATTCTTGATAAGAAACATTGCTTGAACATAGGAAATGTATGAGCTCTGAACAGCAAAAAGGAAGGCAATTTCTCTAGAGTAGCTTCAAGAATGTAGATTGACAGAATATTTAGGATTTTAATCAATTTACTGCAAATTATTTTTTTCTTAGAATCTCAAGACTGATTTAATATGAAGGTTATGCATTCTTAAACATCTGCAGCCTTACACTGCATATTTGTCTGGCAGTGTTAGCCAGGGAACCGTGACCTTGTGGGAATTTAATGGAATTTTCCACATGCTTTGTTGAAGAGCTCAAAGGACAGTGATAAAGATAATAATTCAAATATTACTATGCACATCAGCACATCAGTACAACATACTTAAAGAAAGAGAAGAAAGCCTTCTGTAGCAAGGGGATTGGAACTAGATGATCTTTAAGGTCCCTTCCGACCTGAGCCATTCTATGATTCTATTCAATTCTATGAAAGCCAAGAAGTTGTGTAGAATTCTTTGTATATTCTTCTATGATAAGAAACTCATTACATGAATGTTCTCTAATAATAATAAAAAAAATGTTCTTTCAGAAATCTGGACTGATGTTTTTCTAAGTAAAAGAGAAAAAAAGCAACTAAAGACTTTATTTAAGGTTTTTGATGCTGTTTCCATTTATATGGATTCTGCTCTATGGCATATAGATACACGGAGAAATAGAAAGAAAGGACACTCAGAAAATAAAAACTTATTAATTACTTTGTTAAA
The DNA here is from genome assembly GCF_016699485.2 of Gallus gallus. Taxonomy (NCBI): domain Eukaryota; kingdom Metazoa; phylum Chordata; class Aves; order Galliformes; family Phasianidae; genus Gallus; species Gallus gallus. The sequence goes on along the minus strand of NC_052533.1, from coordinate 67,319,383 downwards.
GTGTCAGTTACTCAACGATGATTTGGTTTTGAAACATTTACTCCCTTCCAACTCCGAGGATTCTGATTCGATGGTCCTTCAGCCCACTAATAGAAGATGGAGAACTAGCTTTTCAGTACCAGTCAAGGAAAATGCTGCTCTGCCAAATTTAAAATTCAGTCACATCCAGTTACTAAGCCATTCATAGAATACAGTTATGTATTTTATGCAAGACATTCAGACTGGAGTGGTAAAGGGAGGAGAAACATTTAGTATACGTGTCAAAACCAAACTAGCACCTTGTTCTTTATAGAAACTGGCTTTTGTAGATTAACTGGCAAAGAAAATAATGAAGTCTGTGGTTGGTGACATACATTTTATCTCCGGTGCATTCTTGAGTTATCATTTCACTTGCAGATGAGATTGAAAAAAGATTTGCTTTCCATTTATAACTCAGTAAATTTTTTCATATTTTCTTGTGTGAATTATGGAATGTAAGAAAAAAGCAGCTTACTTCATCCCACAGTTCAGTGCCCTTCTACTGCCTTGTTACTATTACGTAGGTTGCTCTGAAAGTCGAGTCTCCTATTTGTTTCCATGGAAACTACAACATATACAAAGAGCACAATAGCACTATTTGATAGAGCAAATTCTCAGCTACAAAATGCTATTTTTCAACACAGTCACCACCATTAACTCCGCATTTTTGCCAGTGATGAGTAAGAGTCCGCATGCCACATTTGTAAAAATCTCCACCAACGGAGATGACCCACTGATTTACAGCAGCTATACCAGCATCGTTTCTAGGGAAGTATTGCCCATGCAGTCCATCTAGCATTGACCTAGATAGATGGAAGTCAGAAGGCACCAAATCTGAACTGTACAGTGGGTGTGGTAAGACCTCTTTCAGCAAAGCCTTTGACACCATCTCCCACAGTATTCTGGAGAAGCTGGCAGCCCTTGGCATGGACAGGTGCAGTTTTTGCTGGAGTAAAGAACTGGTTGGGCACAGAGAGTGGTGGTGAATGGAGCTAAATCCAGCTGGCAACTGGTCATGAGTGGTGTTCTTTGGAGGACAGTACTGGGGCCTTTCCTGTTCAATATCTTCATTGATGACTTAGATGAGTGGCTTGAATGCACCCTCAATAAGTTTGCAAATGACATCAAGTTGGGAGGAAGCGTCAAACTACTATCTGAGTAGTAAGGCCCTACAGAGGGGTGTGAACAGACTGAATCTCTGGGCTGAGGCCAGTGAGATGAACTTCAACAAGACCAAGTGCTGGGTTTTGTACTTTGGCCACAACAACCCCAGGCAATGCTGGAAGACTGTGTAGAAAAAATAGAGGTAGGAGTGTTGATTGATGCTCAGCTGAACATGAGCCAGCAGTGTTCCCAGCTGGCCAAGAAGACCAATGGCATCCTGGCTTGTATCAGAGATAGTGGAGTCAGCAGGAGCAAGGAAGTGATCATCCCTCTGTATGCAGCACTGGTGAGGCTGCACCTTGAGTACTGTGTTCTATTTTGGGTCCTTCACTACAAGAAAGACATTGAGGCCCTGGAGCACGCCCAGAGAAGGGCAAGAAAGCTGTGAGGGATCTGGAGCACAAATTTTATGAGGAGTGGCTGAGGGAACTGGGATTGTTTAGTCTGAAGAAGAAGAGGCTCAGGGGTGACCTGATCATTCTCTACAACTGCCTGGAAGGAGGTTATGGTGAGATGAAGTCTGGCCTCTTCTCCCATGTAACTAACAATAGAACTAGAGGGAATGGCCTCAAGTTGCACCAGGGGAGATTCAGGTTGAATGTCAGGAAAAATTTCTTCTCTGAAAGAGTAGTTAGGCACTGGAATGGGCTGCCCATGGAGGTAGTTGAGTCACTGTCCCTGGAGGTGTTCAAGAAACATTTAGACATTGTACTAAGGAACATGATTTAGTGTGGAAATATTGGTGGTAGGTTGGACTGGATAATCTCAAAGGTCTTTTCCAATGTTGGTGATTCTATGATTCTATGACAGTCTAGCCAGGATTGGCAATGTGCTCCAACATTGCCACCATTTTTTCCAATGCACTGAAGCTGATATTCAACTCCATGGAGAGTTCACTGGTCATAATATGCCAATTTGTGGCTGAGGTGATGGAGATGCTCTTCATTTCATGGTGTGACAGCTGTGTGTGGCTGTCCGAAACATGACATGTCTTTCACATTACCACTGCTGAAACACACCATGCATCCATCACCTCACTGTGCTCACATTCACTGTTTGGTCACCATAAATATTCAGCAAGCATTGATGAATGTTAGTGTGTGCAAGTTTTTCTGTGTGGAGGAATTCCATTACACACCTTTGCTTCACACGCACTTCCCTGTCAGATGTAATTTTGTCCCCCTGCTTCCACCTGTCACACAGCAACAAAACATAATGGAATATTGGTGGGAAGTTTCAACCTCTACTGCCATACCACCAACATCTGCCTCTGATGTTGTAGACCAACATAATAAAATAGGAGGCACTGTTTTCAGAGCAGCCCTTGTGTTTTCCAGTTTTTAAGACCTAGTGTACTGGTATTTCTTAGCAGGAGGACTATATCCATTGCATTTTGAATGAAAGAGATTTTAAAATACTGTATGATAAGACTGTTAAAGATTGCCTTATAATCCTTATTTGTGCTAAGGCATTCTTTTCCTAATTTTTTGTATAATTTGGTGACTGTCAGAGCCCCATCAATTTTGTTGTAGACATCGTGAATCCACTTTCGAAATTCAGAGTGGTAGCACCTGTCAAACATCTGTCTTTTGATTGCTTCACATCTTATCTTATGTTTGTTCTTTTGAGTTATAGGTCCATACAAAGTGCAAAGTTCCCAAGATATCTTCTGAGCCCTCATGCATAGTAAGGTGACATGGACTCAGAAGTATTCCAAAAGCAGGACAAGCTTCCTTGCCTGAGACTGTCAGTAGGGCTGTACTCATGCAGGGACTCCTGGATAATCCTTGGCTTTGGGAGGAAATGAGCCAACAGCATTCTGAGATCAAGACTGCTGCTGTGTCATCCCAGGACACCATGGCATGTCCATTCCAGACTTCTCCTTCCCCTTCTCTTTCTAGAGAGGAATGGTTGTCGTCTGCAAGTTAACCACCCCTACAGCTCCCTGGTTCCTCTGCATGTTGATATGTTTCTTGTGGCTCTCAGACCTGTGAAGTCTTGGACACGTTGGTGTGATCAGAAAGGCTGGTGATCTCTAGTAGAGGTTGTATTTAGGAATGGTACTTTATGAACTCACAAACTGGGGAGAGAAAGGGATAGGATCTAAGAACATCTAGGGGGATCTTGCTCACTTTTCTGTGATTTTGGAGAAAATGTGAGGTTGGCTTCCTAAGGGATTCTGATGGAAAGGTACTACCATTTGGTCATGATGCTTCTTCCTCAAAGAAAATTAATTGAGAAAGAAAAGTTAGAGCTATAGCAAATAATTTTTAGCAGATGCATTTTCTTTCTACATGTCATACTCCATCAGAAGCAGTTAATTATACTTCTGTTAAGCCTTCAACCAGCAAAAAAATGAGGTTTGCATTAAAGTCATTTATCCTATCCTGTGAACATTATTGACCTCTTGAAGGCTGTGGATCTTACTGGGCTAGTGCCTATTGGTGCCTGTACTCTTGGACTTCTTTCTTTTTCAAGTGCCAGGTTACTCATAGCTTGAAGGAGTCTGGAAGAGAGATCTCTGAACAAGTTATATATTTGGGCACGATGCCCTCACATCCCTGACATGTCATTTTGCCAGATGGATAACAGCTGTGATTGAAAGTAGACATCCACTTTGTGTCCAGTTCTGTGTCTTGTCTCTGACAGACCCATTACTCAGTTACTAAGCACTCAGTTTCCACAAAGATTATAAAGCAGCACTGGAAGACATGATGTATAGAAGAATAAAGTGAACTTTTAAATAGTTGTTGCTTCCCTCTTTAGTTTTGCTTTTTGTAGCTGCTTAGTGGTCTGTAAAGAGCCTCTTATACTTGTTGTATGTGTTATGAGCAAACAGAGACCCTAACTGAGATTATGTGAGGCACTGTACAGATAGGACCTACTCTGAAGAATTCATTGTCTGAACAGCTGGATAAGGGATTAGTAAAATGAAAAACAGACACAGAGTTGCTCCTCAGGTCATGCCCTCAGTCAGTGTCAGAGACATCTGTAACATGGAAATGAAATTGCTGACTCTCTGTCTAGTATCCTCTTTACATAACTATATGCTGAGATCTGTGGGGAGGCATGCCTCAGAACCCTCAGCCTGCTGGATCCCAGCCATTTCATGAATGCTTATTACTTCGCAAAGTTCCTTCATGCTATTTGATCCAGAATCTCAAATTTCAGAAATCTGCAGCAGCTTCCTAGAGGTTTTCATTATTTTTCGGATATTTGTTTACATGCAACTTACTCCTTCCTCCCTGAGATTATTCTCCTTCGTTTTTGTTTAGATTGTAAGTACTGTGGTGAGAGGTTTATCATAACCTTTGGAATTTGTGGCTGTTAAAACATATGACAAACAGATCAGTTTTGATACATCAAAGGTGTAGGTGCTTATTTTAGTGTAAAAAATGATTAATCTTGGCTGGTTAGAAAAATATCTCCTTCCCTTTAAAACTTTGCCCTTGGATGCGTGGCTTAGCATAGACTTCTTTCAGCCATGATCATTCAAAGGTGTCTCATTACGGGATACCTACCCAGCCAATTTGTAATACACACTGAGATGGAGGGAGATAAATCCAGACCGTCCCTGTGACCTTTCTCTTCTGGCACTCTTGTGCAATGTCTAGTGGACGCGTTTAGAAGTCACAGTGCAATAAAAATGACTTTCCAGTGCTGAGCACAGTGTGATCGTTCCAAACAAGGGCCTTTGCACAGGAGAGGTCACATTTCTGTCATCTCAAACAGAAACCTCGTGTGTAATGAACATTTTGATGAGCTGGGGATCTTCATTTTTCCCCTTACATGGACAATCCAACGTAGATCCTCATGTTTGGTTCTTACATGTGTACCGAAAATACTTATTTTTCACACAATTCCCTTAGATGCTTGTATAGAAAATGTAACTGTTAGGTACACACTGAACAGAATATAAAGAAGGATATTTTAGTCAGATGCATTTAAGTGCTTGATTGGCATTTACAAATGAAATTCCTGGGAGAAATGAAAGTGGTGTTCTATAATATGTCCTTATGCTAAAGAAAGCACGCATGATATTGTTGTGATGCACATAAAGGAATTTGTTTGTGATACTAAAGAGAGAAGAGAGAGTATGTTTCCATAGTTCTCTGTCTTCAAGGCTAAGACATGCTGGTACACAAGATCTCCCTTCTTCATGCCTGGACTCAACAGTGATTGAGCAGATACATGGACAGACAGGTTTAATTTCAGCTATGACTCTATCCAGTTATGAGCTTGTTTATTTGACCTCATATCTGAAATAGTGACTATAGTTGAAGATGGTAGGAGAAAATTACAGCCTTTTATCTTAACTATTGGCAGTGAGACAACAAGGTGCAGGATAATTTTCTGTTGACCTTTGATGATACCAGAGCTCTTAATATCATCATTACATATTAAAGCACATGTTCACCAAGTGAAGTGTTGCTTTTGCCAAACCAAATATTTTCTGCTCTTTTTCTGAAATTCGTGGTGTTTCATGTTTGGCAGTTCTCAATGTGGAAAATCTGCCAAAAGCATCTTGCTCTTACCTATTTTAGACCATCCTACAGATAAGCAAGGTTTCTTATTAATGCCTACACTATACATTTTTTCCAGTTCCACATTAACAGGGAATTATTATAGTTTTGTAACAATAGAAATACACAGCGTGGAAATATAGCTTGCTGGTGAGGGCATCTTAAAAGCTGGAGGGTCTGAAGTCCTTATAGTGCCACTAATATAGAGGAATGACCAAAATCCAGGCAATCAGGGCAAATGAATCAGAGAAATTTACTAAAACTGTTAGCCTGAGTTTCTACAAAGAGGTACATTTACTTTAGTCACCTATAATCTTCTAAGCTGTTCTTTCAAGGCAATATTCTAGTCACTAAAAGGCAGAAGATCTGTCTCTTTCTTGCACTACATCCACAATCAGTATCTTTAAACTCTGCTGCCTAAAAACTTCATTCTTAGTTATAGAAAATCCCACTGTCTGTTAAAATTGATACAAAAAGAAAAGTATGGATATATGCAAACACAGGTCTTTGAAGGTGTTTTCTCTTCGTTGTCCTGCTTCCACATGGTGAAAGTGAAGTGCATACATACAACTACTGCCTCTCCCGTCAGTGTTCCTATGTTTGTTAAGCGCGGTATTTGTAGCCCTCTCCTTGCTGTATGGAGAACACCTTGTACACAGGGCAGTACATAACAAAATACTTATTAAGATTCTTTATAGTGGAGTTCTACAACAAATGTAAGTCATACATTCAACTGTAAGTCACTCAAATTTAAAACTTGTTTGCTTCTGTCAGGCAGAACAACCGTGAATGACTTGGTTAGGAATTCGTGGTTAGAATTCCTGACAAGTCAAATGGATTTTATTTAATGATCTTCTTAAAGAATACAGATGGAATATTTTCTGCCTAACAGTAATTGCCAGCAGAGTGATTCAAAATATTTGTGAGGGCTAGTGTGGGATTTGTAAAGAAGGTTTGTGTGATGCCTGTTTGCACTATTCCTGGCCTACTTGGTCCACCTGCTTCATTAGTGGTTATTTCATGCATGGTTAGGTAATTCAGGAGGCTAGCTTAGGATGCACATTTGTTCCTTAATTTCCTCCTCAGGAAACACAAAGTTTTACTGCATTGGAGTTTACTTATGCACTGTGGGAATGAGTGACAGCCATCACATCAGAGGCCTTACAGTGTAAACAGGCAGGCCATTATGGAGCTGCATAGAGAAGCAGGGGCAAAGGGGGATGGAAAGAAACATCCAAGGTCACCCAGCAGATAATTGACACAAGCAGGGCTATCAGCCAGCCTTTCGGACTTCCAGGCCAAGATTTGAGGCGTACTGCTACTGCTGCGTGACCCTCTTGTAATGAAAGAAATGTCTTCCTCAACACACCTGTTTCTTATATCTGGGAACATATTCTCTCACGGATGTTGTATGGAACCCTTTGTGTTTTTATCTAGCATTTTCCAAGTATGTCGAAGATGGTTTTTTCCCCCCAAAAAATCTTCAGTCATCTCCATTTCAGCATCGTGTGACTGTGGTAGAGAAAACTGGCTTCTTACCTACCTCTAGGTTCCAAAATCAGAGGAATGCTTAATTGGGAGAATATGAGTTGGCAATAATGATTTGAGTTGTATTTTCAGATCTGCCAAGTCTCCCTGAGTTCCCAGGTTCTCCTGCATCTGGAATCATGTGCTTAACGTAAGCAGAATCTGGCACTATGAATGGTTTCTCAAAATCTTCAGCAGACACCAAAGAAAAAAATAGACTCTTTAAAGTTAAAAATGTATATATATCATTTACATTTGATTTTAGAAAGTTAATTATGCAGTTCAGCTTATAAATCATGATAATTTATAGTTATTAAGCAATACATGGAAGGTTAAGAAGAAAAGAAGTGCATATCTGTAGTGTTATATAGAAGCTTTATCAGCATGGAGTTGAAATAGACTTTACATTTGAGTTTCAAATGAAAAACTGAAGTTTATGCCAACAAAACATTTCACAGGCAAAAGAGTTAATATAGATTTGGAGTATCTGTTGACTCGTTGTTCAATATGTGTTCTGATTTTTTTCTTGTCAGCTTATAAAGGCATGATTGCTTCAGCCATTGTGGTACTCCACTGTAGTCCCAAAGAGTCATTTCTTATCTAAGAGCAAGATGAAGCTAAAAGGTAGGCTTCTGAACTACATCAGGCATTTAAAGGACTGCTATCTGTTAGTGAATTATAATTGCAAACAAGCAAGTACTGTTCGGTCCAGTGGAAAGCTGAGATATTTTATCTTCCCGTGGGCTAAAACCACATGCTAGAGGATGTGGCCAGAGATGCTTCAGCATGTGGGTGGTCCTGGACTAAACATTATTGACAGTGATGAAATAATCACAGCGATCACATGCTTACAGTTAAGCATGGGGTTTCTAGATATTATTAATAACATATGTATTTATTTGCATTGATGTGAGTGAGATCCTCAGTCCTTCATGCATCTAGTAAAAACACGATTATTCTGTCAAGGACATCATATTCCACATGTAAATAAAAACTAAAGGAGAACAACACAATGAAGCAATCAAGTTGCTGTGCAATGAACTTGTCATTGTCCCTTTTTTTTTTTATCCTTTGCTTAACCATATAGTGCTTTAATCACATTAGGGATTTTTTAAGCTTCATTCTTTAGGGTTTAGTTTTTGTTTCCGTATCGTGGATTGTATCTGTTCGTGATTCCTTGAAATAAATTAAAATGCAAAAGAGTAGAGGGAAGGCTGAAAGATAAATAGGAAGAAAGAAGAAAAGCTGACTCTTCAAAATTTCTTTTTAAATTTCAGGACCTGGATTGCCTCTCTTTTGCAGAAGTTCTCCATTTAGATCAAACCAGGCCAAACTCCTTTGGAGCTATTCTTGTTGACAGAAGAATCGGTCTGGTGTGTTTCCATGAGCAGAAAATATAGAGACCTGTGTGTGGACAATTCCCTATCCTCACCAAACGGTTGAGCTCAATTCCCATTTTTTTTTATTTCCAGTACTCTCATTTTTATTTTCCCTGAATGTTACACCGGATCTCTGTTTTGTGAACATGAGGTCAGCGGGATTCCTTACAACAGGGGAGACAGGAACTTGGACATTTGTCTCTACTACCTGAGTATCAGTTTAAAGTCCATAATGTATATAGTATATATACTCTGCCATCTGTTTGAATGGCTGGGCTAGGAACTATTTGAAAGGTTATTCCCATTAATGGCCGTCTGAATGCAATGAAAAGAGAAGAAAACTTGATGAACAGGATGCAAACCTTCAAACCTAACTTGCTTATATTTTTATTAAGAATATTGCCAAACATTTGTCTTTTTTGTTTTGTTTTGTTTTGTGTTGTGTTGTGTTGCTTATAGAGATCCTACTGACGTTAACCCTGCATTCATTTTCTCAAAGAACTTTGATTTTTAAGAGCTATTGGTTCTCACACTGTGTCCCCATCACCTTACCTAGTATTAGCTTCCTAGTGTTCAGGGAAAGTGTCTGCAACACTGGTAAAAGAGGCAAACTGACCAAAAAAAAAAAAAAAGTAAAGCTGGTCACTGTGTTTGTGCAGGCATGTGTTGAATCTCTTAACAGACTGCCAAGTGCTTTGCATGTAGTTGGAACAGGAGTAAGTTTTCCCCCAGCAGTGAGAAGTCCTCAACAGTTAGCTACAGGAAATACCACTTCTGCAAGTGGTATTTCAGTTCTATCTCAGCTCGGCACATGAATCCTACATACCTTGTGTGCAGTTCATTTATTTGAGGATCTGATAAAGACCAACTGAAGTTTACAGTGACCTCCAGTGGTGAAAAACCTTCTGGAAAAATGACATAGCTAATATCTCAGTTCTGCCTGGAAATCATTCATCAGAGGTTTCAGGTGATGCAAGTTTCAGTCTCATAGAATGTTTTATATCTGTACTTATTTATTTATCTATATGTTTTGTGCTCTGTTTCTGATGTTGCTTTTTTTTATCTTGGATTTTTCTAATTTCAGCTCTTTTTGCTTTCAGGATTCTTTTGTTTTTTGAATTGATAATAGTTGACAGTGGAGCCATGTTGTATGGGAACTGCATGAGGCTTCGCTGATTTTCCTAGGATTATAGCATGAGATCAGTTCTGGTTTTTCTCCCCTCATAAATCTTAAATTTCATTCTTATTTTCTGTAGTCTTCCCAGTGCACACAGTTTCTTTCAGCTCCTTCCTCATTTGTCTTTCTAGATTTCCCCAGTATTTACTGAGTTTCCCATATGTTGCTCGTTGAGAAGACTTTTTCCATTTCACTTAAACTGGCTTCTTCAGTTTTCTTGGTTAAGGGTTGACTCCATAGTGTTTTAGCCATCTGGCTAGCCCAGAACCCATAAAAAATATGAAAGATGGGATTTATGGAATAGGTGGTGCTGGAAGATCGCACTGGGGGTGGAGGAAGATATTTCTGTGTTTCGCAAGACAATATGTACCTTTATGCTTTAATGTCACTCATACCAATTTTTAAAATAATACTTTTCTTTGCCTACTGTGACTTCTGCACTGTGGGTAGCACAGATTACTCTGGCTGCCATCAAATGTGTGACGTTCTTTACTTACATTTGTTAGCATTACTGACCTTTCCCTATAGGAAATGTGGAGCTATCTTCAGGGATGAAAATGGAGCTGAATTCTACAAAGAGTTTTCAAGATGTCGGGTCATTTGTGGTTTTATAGGAGAGAAGAGGAAAATTTTTTTTTTACTAAATATGATACTGGAATCATTTGCCTTTCCTGGATGATTTTCATTCTTTTACACTTCATATACCATGTAAATGTGCTCTGTGGTAGGCATGCAAAGGATCAGAAACCATCAGACCTCGACCAGCTGTTCTGGATGTAAATTCATGTGTGCGTGACTTGACTGGATGTATTCTTGAGTTGCCAATGAGCTAATAATGGGAGTTGTCTTTTCCTAGGAAAACGGTATTTGAGGGATCATCAGAATGAAGTCCCTTGTTTTGCTTGAGACAGGCTAAAGTTTGGCAAACAACTGAAGTAATTAAACAGCACAGCAGAGAAGCCCACTGAAGCAAAGCATAGAATTATTCTTCTGTTAACTGTTTGCACTGACTCAATCATATATCCTTCCTAAAGAGGTCAGTTGGGTTCTGCTGCATTTCCTTTAATGGGGCTTTCCACATCTCTGTTATGACCATATTGCATGGAAGTTTTCCCTCTAAAAGAAAAGGAGATATTGCCCTTCTTCACCGAATTTCTGCCTGGCTTACTCTGAGTTTCAAAGGCGCAGCTATGCTTGTAAAGGAGAATATTCATGTCTTAACTGATAGGGAACATTAGTGCCATACTGGTGAGAAGCCAATGTAATCTGCAGAATAATCAAACCAAGAATTGTTCGGATTAATTTTGTCTGGGAATTAGTCTATAGCTTGCTCCTTGTGAACCTTGCAAAGTTCTGGAAATGGAATGACTTTTCCTAATGTGCTGCAGAGGAAACATACCTAAGAATAGCCTGTTCATTTGATTTTCAAGTAATAGGCATAACCATGGTTGATTCTGCAGGGACAGACACGTTGCTCACTCTGGAAGGGTTCGGCAGTGATCTCCAGGCACTGGAACACAGACATCAGGTTTCACACCCCTTGGGAGAGGTTGTGGACCTCCACAGAGATGGTGATGGTATCAGGGCCGTTTGAAAAGTTAGCATACTCTAGTTGTCAGCAGCACAGCAGGTGTTGGTGTGACAAAGGGTCAGACCTATGACATGAAATGTGATGATGCAGTGGCTGTCGCTGAATCCTCTGTCCTGACTTTTAAACCGTGAATACCAAAACTAGCTGGGAACTGAAGGAACTAAGCCCCAAAGTCTCCTAAGTTCACTAATCATGATATCCAGTGAAATGAATGTTAACTAAAACAAGGCCACCTCTTTCCAATTGTTGCAGTTCCTTAAATGGCTCCAGGCATATTCTTTTATCCCTGCTAATAATAGATAGGATTTACAGATGGCTCATATGCCAAGGATTTAATTCCAAGCTCTATAAAAATGTGACATAGCCTCAAACCATAGTCTTGAATGTTCTCTGTGAACCTACTTGTGTCAGTACTTTCCAGGAGCGCCTACTGAGGACAGCATTGTTTCCTTTTTTGGTTCAGTAATGACAGTTGGCTGTTTTCTGAGGGATCCTTGAAAATCACAAGACAATCTTAATGAATTAATGCAAGCTAACTAGAATGTATGACTATAAACATCTGGCTGTGTCCTCGGATCTACAGATCTGTGAGTCTCTGTATTAACGTTAAAAAAATGAAGCTATTTGCATCTAACAGTGTTATTTCCCTGCTCAAGATGAATCACAGAGTCACAACATTTGTTCATTCAGGCAATCAGTATCTTTGTAAGGAAGGCATGTCTGATACTTTCCATAGAATTCACCATGAAGGAAGGCCAGAGTACAATCCATTGAAACAATTTCCAGTTTAAAGGCATTTGCAGGGGCTCGTGTTTCAAATGATTATTGTTTCTGCATCCAGATTGGTGAGGTGGGATAGCAAGAGGGGAACGTGGAAGATCTGGATTTGTTTTTACTTATTTTTCTTTCGGTCTAGAAGTCTCTCCGTCGTATTTTGTGGACTCGCATTTTTTTCTGTAACGCGTTTTCAAGATTTTAAAACAAACTCAGATAATCTCTCCTGAACTTGAGCAGACCAACCTGTTAGTGTGAGGAGGGCTGCAGCACGAAGGAGACAGATTGAAACCTTCTAATTTGCAGTCAGTTTTAACTCTGCAGATTTTGATGAGCCTGAAAACCTGAGAAACCTCAAAAAAGCAAATTGCATTGTTTATTGATATTAAACTGTGCCTCTATGTTCCTGTCTGGGACACGTAAATCCCTGTCCCAACAGAACAAGGTCTCCAAGGTTCATATAAATTACTTTGTGTAGTTGGTCTCTTGTTACAGGTTTAGTATGTTCAGGCAGGTGAATACGTAACTGCACACTGAAACTGTGTGAAATTAGAGCCCACCAGCAACTTTCTACTTACCCTCTGCGCAGCCAGTGTTTGTATATGATTAAGTCAATGATTCTTCTTTTACAGTTTCTTCATACTTCCAAATTCTAAGCAGTGCTGTGTGTGGAGTTAGTGTGGAAAACGTGCTGGCAACAGGTGCTCTGTAGTGTCTAAATGCCCTGGTTGTGAGGATCCACAGCTTTGCACAGAATACTTCTGAACACTGTCCTGAGCACAGTGATAATGTATTTAGGAAGAATGGTGGGTTGACAGGTACTTCTTGCCTGTATGAATACAAGACCAAACCAGTGTTCGGCAGAGGGGCTTTCTGCTCACCTAAGAGAACAACCATTTATCCACCTTTGCCTTTGCTGCATTAATTCTTGATGTCCGATGGTGAAGCTGTGCAGACACAGTCCCCCACTGAGGTTTGGGGCTTTATCTGCTCCTCAGTCTGTGACACGTGACATTTAATTCCTCACAGTTACAGTCCTGAGCCATGACACTTGATTCTGGGCTGTGGCAAGCCAGACATCTGATATTTCGTGCTTGAGCTCTGACACTGGATCTCCATTAGGAAAATTACTGGTACCTGATCTGCCTGATCACAGCTACTTGATATATGGTGATGATCCCCATTGTGGCATGTTTACCACTGAAAGTAAATTGGAAACAGCCAGTACAGCAAAACCAAAGAATTGAAGGATCTGGCTTTACTCTGTGGATACTGTGGCTGAAACATGATGTTAAGAAACCATATTGTGTAAAGAGAAGAGGAAGTGCAAAGATAAAAGAAAAAAAAATAAAGAAAAGCATGAAAAAAATACACCTATGCAAATCCCCATAGGTGTATATCTGTTGTCAGAGCTTCATGCTCTACTTTAACTCTGTGTGTTATACTTAACATGGATCAGCGTTTAAAACAAAACCTAAAATAACTCCCCCCAGCTTCACATAAGATCACATTATAATGTCAAATTTAGTTGATTCTGCTTCATAGTCATAACTCAGGTTCAGCCAGGAGCTTAACAGAAGCTATCAAATACTCTGACTAAGCAAGCTGGTTGAAATTAGTTTGAAAAGAAAGTGATAATCTGGTTCATTTTGTAAGGTTTTCGGTTTCACTACAATCATTTTGTGCTCTTGGAAGAGGGGAATGCAATAAACAGAACTGCAGTGAATTAAAAAGTGAGTATGAGGCATTCCAGTGGTGTTACAAGCACTGCTTTGATTGCCTTCTTCACCAGTCAAGTTGGACACAGCATGTTCTCATGTGTCCACCAAAGCCTTCTGTTTTCATGAGCCATCATTTTCCGACACATCCTAGTGTTTTGTTTCAAAGCCCTTTGATTGGCTCTAGTGACAACTATTTCTAATTCTCGCATTGGATCATATGGATCGCAGAGGAAGTAGAGGCTTGTGCTGCTGATCATCTCAATTCATTTTACGTGATGTCAGATGAAAAAAAAATTAGGTAAAAAAGTGCAGTGGTCGTGAAATCGAATCCCACATGCACAAGGGTGAATGAGGTCATAGAAAGACTTCAGAATCATTCCAGGCACAAGCAGGACTGAAGAGCTTGAAATTGTCTGTGCTATTAGGTAGTACAGACCTAGAAGCAAAGAATATGTCAACTACATTTCAGTGGCAGAAAGGAAGCATCACAAGCAATTAGGGATGGACTTTCATTTGAATAGTCTGAATTTAGATCTAGGCCAGCATTCTAGCTCCAGATCAAGTAGGAGCATCTTACATTAGGGAACATGAAGCAACATTCTTCCGTGCTGAAACTCTTTTAGCTTTGGGCGGTCAGACAGCAGCCCACTACCAGAAGTTACATCTTCGCTGTTGTCATGAATGAAAATATTCCTTGTTATTTTTTCCAATGCTTTTTTGTGTGCATGTGTGTCTGTTTACTCCCATTGCCCCCAGAACAGCAAGTAATTAGCGTGAGCATCTCTCGTTTCTCATTTTAAAGCTGTTGTGCAGTAACTGTGTTGAGCATCTCTGTCTTGCACTGTGAGAAATAGCAGTCAGTCATTTCCCATCCATCTTCTCACAGTGACCACGATTTCTTAGAGCTGCAATACTACTTGCAGGCATACGCATAACTTTTCAGTGGATACTGAGATTAAGGCAAAGGAACTAGTTAGAAATGGCAAATTTCTTTTAAAAATTAAAAGAAGAAAAAAAGAGCAAAGGAAAGAAAGAGGAATGAACCGTTTTATGAGACTAAAAAGATAGCTAAGCAGGCAAAGTGAGATTGTTGTGTGAAATTGGCTTGCCTTTCCAAAGACCATGGACTTGTTCCAACTCGTGAATATTGCCTTTCCAATGGCAATATCCAATGGATGTTTTGCACGGAGTAATCCCTTTCAGAGTGCTCACCTGTATTATTTATGCAGTGCGAGGAAATAATTTCTGGTTTCTGATCTAAGCTTAATCCATCACTCCTGCAGATGCCATTCCTCCAAGCAACATACATGACCAATGTATGAAAAAGAGTAATGAGAAAAACACTGTCTACCACATCTTCTCACAAAATCAAAGCCCCACCACTTAATGTTTTGAGCTGAGACGAGACTGCTTTACTGTTGTCTCTCACTGGAGACAAACCCCACAGGTGCAAAAGAAGCAGAGATTGTCTTCCATTGTCCTTGATAGAATTTAAATGACGCTGAGAGGCATAATTCACATTTCTGCAGTGATGACAGTCTGTATTCTAAACATAGTTGCAAGCATTTTAGAACTGGGAACAAAAGGTGAGATTAGGCTTCTCGCTCTATCACCCTTGGAAAATCAGATGTCTGGTCAAAGCTGGGCTCCCTCAGGAAGGGAGGGCACTACCACCAGGGACTTTTCCTCCTGTCTGCCCTGTATAGTAATTCTCCTGTCGTGATCTCTCCCTTTCTCTTGACTATAGGGGGTGCTAACCTTAGGCGACCAAAGTCAAGATTTATGAGCTCTGGAAGTTCTGTAACTTCATTCTTCTTCTGCTTATGTCCAGCATTAAGCAGTGTAACGGTACCAATTGCTGGAGGAGCAAAAGGAGAAAAAAAAAATAACTTGTGTCTGTGATCTCAAAGATATTACAGAGTTTAAAAGGGAAAAGAAAAGCTTATAATGTAAGCTTCCACCTGCTGCATAGTGAGGTAGGACCATTTTGATCCTCTGCTCTGCCCTTCCACGGGGCAGAGGCTGTGGAAATTGGCCAGATGGTTTCTTTCTGGAGCCCGAAAACCCATGATCAAATTAGAGCAAGTAATCTTGATGGAGTTCTGTAAATAGAAGAAGTAAGCAGATGAGGATAGGTCAGGGGAAGAGAGGAGAGGGCCTCTGAGGTAACAGGAGAGTCTGTTTCATAACAAAACTGTTCTTCTCATGTTTCCCTGTCCCAGAAGTGGAGTCACTAGACACTCAGGAATCCAGAACTAATCTTTCATTAACATAAATACTACAAACTTATTCTGAGCAATGTTATGCTTTGCTTTTTTTTTCTTTCTATTGCTTATTTACTATGGAAAAAAAGACAACAATGTCACCTGAAAGCATCATAAAATGCAAGAGATCAGGTTCCTCAAAAATCACTGTTGCATATGCGTATTGTATATGATATTTCTTAATCCCACTGGTTCCTCAACTCAGTTACCCATGTGTGTTTATTAAATGTTATACTGCTACACTGGTGGTTTTCCACGATCAGCTGTACAATGCAGCGGGAGTCATTTCTATCTCGTTTTTCTTTTTGTTTCAACAATGCAAACTTTTTGGTCCCCTTCATGCAGAAGCACAGGCAAGTTAGAGGCACGATCGGACCACGTTGGCTAAACGTGTCTGTGTTCTCAGATAAGATAAGAAAACCCACTAGTAATTGAGCCAACTACATGGGGCAAGTGGGGAAGGTGAGAGTATGAGCTTTTTCCTTGCCTTCCCTCCCAGAGGCTGGGAGGCAGTGCTTGCTCCAGCCGCCTGCTTCACTAAGAAACTAGGCCTGCTCGCCAGTGCATGCAGCTGGAGTCCTGCATGAGTTAAGAGATGGACACTTTTCAGCTTCTGTGAAGAGTTCTCCCTCCCGTAACATCACAGCTCAGATATTTTCACCTGAACTTTCAAGGAGGTCCTCAGAAGTTCACAAGTAAGAATAAACAACAGGGAAAACTCCTCCTCTGGGACTTTTCAAAGAGCAGTCAGAAATGCTTCTGGGTGCAGGCAGTGATACAGCAGGGTGAAACACAGAAACATGACCACCTGTAGCAAAGGTTGCCTTGCACCTGCTCTGGCCGTTCGGGTGGCAGTTCCTTCCTAAATGGATCATACTTCAGTTCGGATGTCCTCAGCTTAAAGTCTTCCTCATAAAACTAACTCCAAACCCCACAGCGTGGACTTAGCAAAGGCTTAGAGCTTCCAGGTCGGTAGCCTGCAGGTGTGCAGTGGAACTGCATTTTAATGTCAAACAGGTGACAACAGGAAGCACAATGTGTGCATTTTGGCAGAGGGGTGACACAGCTGAGGCAGGCTGAGCGAACTGATTCTCCTGCACTCGCTGGGAAAATGTGTCTTGCTTCAGATGCTTGTGTGCTACACTGAACGATGCTGAAGCCATTTTATTAGCACTAGGTTTCATTCTGGACCCAGGTTTATCGATGCTGACGGCTGGAGTCCTTCAAGGTCTGATGAAACACTGCTTCATGTTTTATGGAAAAGTAAAGAACTGGTAGTCACTTGGAATCAGATGTTTAAGAGGTAGGACTGCAGTTTGCTAAGTGATAATATGTGGTAGTGAGGTGAGGCTTCTCGGCAAGCAGGGTAGCACTAATCAAATATTTTATTCTGAAAAGAAAAAAAAGTAATCCCTCAGCATTTCCAGCCTGAAAAACACTTTTTCAGCAGTGGAATATTAATGAATTGGTAATACTAGACTGTTTTATTTAGCCAGCTTCTGTAACTCTGTTGTACTTTATTGTTTATTCAAACCGCGGACTTATCCAGCAGTTAATGTTGATAAAAATGCTATGAAAAGAAACTTCTGTCTGGGAAAAGCTACAGCTGGCCAAAGGGAGCGTGCTTTTTGCTCAGCCAGCTGGGCTTCTCCCAGAGGCCAAGCACCTTAAATCTTACATGATTTTACGTCTCTTGCACATTAAAGCAGGGAAATAGCTTTCCAGGTATAGGTGCTGTAATCCAGCTGTGTGTCTTTTGGGTCACCGTGCTCATTAGATGCCCAAAATGACCTCAGACAGTGGTTTCCTTTCAGCATCTCTATAGCATAAAACCTTAGCTCGTCTCCTTTACTAAACGATCAAGATGTCTTTTGACTGCTGATCTGCCTTAAGGAGCATTGCTTCCCAAGAAAAGCACTGAGAAGCTGGAAAAATGGCAAAATCAGGGTTTCTCCCCTAATTCTTATAGGCTGTCATAACATCTGGCCACTTAGAACTTTTTAGTGATCTTTCTAGATAATAAACTGGAGACTGTTACAGCGCCTTTATTCTTAGGATCTTTTTTTCCCTTCCCATTGAATGCTTCCTTCCTTCTTTACCCACTTTATTCCATTTAAGCAGGTCCTTTGCTAATTCTAGGCTGCCTAAAGAGTGTCGCAGGGAGAAGCAAAAGCATGGGAGAAGAAATGTGATTGTGCAGGGATGCATCTGCCAGTGCCATTGCAGGCTCTTGAGGGCAAGAGAAGTACCTGCAAGGAAAATCCTGCCCTGTCTCAGTGCCCTCCAGGATAGCATGTTCTGTGCAAATATAATGTTCAGAGAACGTATGAATGAACTGACTGTGTGAAATCTCTTTTGTGAGAGTCTTAGAAGCCAGTGATGTCTAAGTGTATTTTACTCAGTTACCAGGGGCAGGTAACTGTCAGCTCCTCTCCCCAGTTTTTGTGTAAGTGGTAATAGCAATATATTTAGCAGACATATCATGTCCTCATTAAGTTTCTTTGTCTCTTGGAAATCTTAGAATTTGAAATTTTTACAACATGAAGTCCAAAAGCGATGTTCAGTTTTTGGAATTTTTTACACTGAACTTTTAAAGTTTGCCAATTTTACCCTTTTAAGGGAAAAAAAAAATGTCATGGAAGATATTGGTGAATCTCAGTTTAGATGACATACTATCGTTCTGCCAGCTACCATCTCATCTTTCGGATCTCATCAGGTAATTGAAAACTGAAGTACCACGCAGGATCTTTCTAATGCCTTAATACTGATGTTGGTATTCATTTCCTTGAACATCTTTGGCTGGACAGTGATTGAGGCTAAACTTTACAGCCAGGTGGCTGGGCATATGGAATGATCATTTACTTGGAACACGAGGGAGTTCTCAGGGATGCCAAAATAGGTGATGATTGTGATGGCTTTCAAAGTTCAGCTGTAAGGTTAAGAGCTGGCCACATTTCATTTTGTTGGGATCAATGCTCCATACGGAAGACAATAGCTGCAAAAGAAGGCATGTAACTGAAAGTCTCTGAGAATATCCACCATTGCAAAACGGTGTTAACGCATGTACCCTGAGCAGGACAGAAAGACAGGAAGACAGATTTCAGGGACCTTTACCTCACATCCATTCATTCTGTCATATGAAGTTGAACAGCATGGGTTATTTGTTTGGGAATGAAATAAACAGATCAAAATGGAGAAAAACTGTAATTTTCAACTTCCTGGATTTTAGGGCTTTTTAAATGCAGCTCAGAAGTTCAATTTTATGTAACACTTTTTCTTTGAATTCTTCTCCTCTAAAGCACAAAAGTATGCTGTGGAAACTTGCCAGGCACAATTTACAATCTATTAAAATATCGAAAAATATACACCCAAATGAGCAAGCCTTATGAAAATCAACTCAAATTACCCTTTCTGTAAAGGCACAGGTCGCTGGTGTATGTGTCTCAGGATGCTTGCCCTTCTTCTACACAATCCTGGATTCTGGCATTTATGCTACGTATGAATGTGCCGTTCATTTCACGCTTCTCTCACTAGACTTCTAGAAGAAGAAATCGATCAAGGTGTTTTCAGCACGCTGCTTTTCATGTTGATTTGCTTAGTTAAAATCTGTTTAATTCCAACTCTGGTTGCAGTCATAGTGGTAAAAAAAAGAAGTGTTTGCTTCAGCAGAGCCTGCCTGGGTAAACAAGCAGTGCCCTGGCTCACCTGCAGAACGAGTGGGTTCCTGGTTTTGGTGCAGTACTTCAGCAGTACAGGAGGATAAAATAATTTCTTGGTGAGTATATGATGCAAGAGTGGGCAAATAGCATTGTGTAGAGAGTTTACTAGTGTTTTACAAAACAAACAAGCAAAAAAAAAACCAAACTCTTCTTCCCACTTCTGCACTTCCATAAGCAGTCTCACAGCACAGGCAGCGGGAATTGCCACCACAGGTGAAAATTAGTTAGCACGTTGGCCTAGTTGTCACTCTGAGACCCTCACTAGCCCAGGGATTGCTATCTTTGCATTATCTCACAGTAAGGAAAACAGTAGGTTAAGTTATGATGAATCTGAAGGTAACCGCCTTCACCTGTTGAAGATGTGTTTTATAAGGCTAGCTGACCACAGAGTGGCAGCCCGAGACCCATGAGGATCTCAACTGCTCCTTCTGTTAATATTGCCTATTGGGTGGGCAGCCACCACAGACAGTGCTCACTGCTCTTCAGAGCTCACTACGGGCTCTGATACCACGGACTGGACAATAGATAGGTTTCACAGCTCTATCTGAGCTGTCAATATGCTCCTTCTGGAGGAGATAATGCATCATTTGTAGCTCTTTTACCTCCCAACAGGCCAGGCTGCTTTGGGGCTCTTCTCCACAGCTCTTTTAAAGATCTTTAATCAATATAGTTTCCCTTTCTCACCAAAATTACTTTTGCTGTATTTTTAGTATGTTCTGATGGAGCAAAAGGTGTTACTTACATCCAATTTTCCATATAACCACTTCTGATGACTGTCTCTTTCAAGTCTTTTCAGCCTATCCATCCTGAATTAACTTTTTTGTTAGAAAAGGCCATTCGTGGTTTATAAATTTTAATACAGGATGCTAGCTGCCAGAAAGTTTTGGAATGCTACCAAAGACTTTAACCAGTCTACCCAGCAGATGAAATGAGGTACAGCTCCTGCTGCACCTGGAGACAGTGCTCCTTTCATTGCTCTGTTTCAGAGTTATGACACCTCGGCTTTAGCCTCAGAAAGTCAGGAATTTTCCTTTAAACGGGCTTCCTGGAAATAGAGTTTTATGCTATTAATGGGTAATTTATCACACAGTATTTTTCAGCCTTAAAAATCTCTGGGTTTTGAGGTTTGTTTTGTTTTTGGTGTAGTAAAATGGAGACAGCTAAGCAGAGGTGAGACTTTTGAGGTGGTATCTCGACAGCGGGAGATGATAGTGGTGACTGGCCCCTGGTGAAAGACTATCTTGCTTTTTGATGGTGAAGCGCTTCCAACTTCAGCTGTTAAGCATACAGATGATGATTACAGTGGCTTCTGTATGCCCTGTCTGGTTCTTACCCAGAGAAACCCATTCGCTGCGCGATGCCACTTATGACTGAATTGTGCATGACCTGCAGAAATACTGCGCCTCACAGCTTACATTGGATGAACCCTCCTAAGCAAATTCTTTGCCATATGAAAGAGATCTTCAGAGTTCTGCAGCGTGGGGAATATCACCCCGCAGTATGGGTAGTGTCTTCCATCATCATTTTCATCTTCAAAGAGCAAGACATTTTCTAACGTGATAGACATAGAATCATGGAATCTCTTGAGTTGGACTGGATCTTTCAAGGTCATCTAGTCCAACACAGATCAGTTAACTTTTTTTTTTTCCCCTCTTTTTCTGCAAGAAGTGATCAGATGAACACTTTCAGAGAGGTTCTTGATTTGGAGGCGATAGTATTTCTGAAAGGCCAGCACACGGCATATGCAGATTGATCACTGCTCTGTAACCAGGCTCACTGCAGTTTGTTTCGGGTACTTGCTTTCGGGATTTATCGCTATAGCATCTCCAGGATACTTAGTTACCAGAGTCATTATAGTAAAGGAAGTCAGAATTCGTAATTAATTAACAGGTCGCAGAATAGCTGCATGCAGAGAGCTCTGTGGAGCAGTAAATTCCCTAGTCCTACCTCATGAAGTTCAGTGCCAGACTTCCTCACTGTACTCTCCTGCCCTGTATAAAGCTGTTTCCTGTTCTGACCTTGAGCAGAGTTCCAAACTAATGTTTTGGGCAGACCCCAGGGGAGCCATAAACGTATATCACTCATGACACAGTATGTCGCTTAATCTTAGCCGTGCAGTTATTTCAGCCCCCACGGTGAAAGAGTCCAACATGACTGCTGATTGTAGAAATGCATCATTTTGGATAAATTCCCTGATCCACGCTGATGTGTCTTGTGTGGAGGGGGAGAGGAAGGAGGGGAAGGAGAAGAGGATGGTTTTCCTCTTCAGCTTGCCATCACTGACATCTGTGAACTTTCAGTATACAGCGTGGCTTTCTGAATCTGTTTCAAAGGTTTCATGCCTGCTCTCTAGTCTGTGTCAGAGCTGAGCAGCTGTAAGCTTACATTGTTTCTCAGGGAGCTGTTGTGTACTAGAGAAAGAGCAGGCATGCATTAATTCTCACTTGTGTGCTCCCATATACAGTGCTTTCTCTGCTTTGTGACCAGAACATGCAATCCCTGGGCGTTTTAGACAGCAGCTCTCCTGTTCCCCAATAGCCCAAAGCTGTTTCTTATTTGAGGCAGTGGAGATTTCTACTTAAATATTCTGTAAATGATGAAACAGTCTTCTTCAAAACATCTTATTTGCAAATGATTTAAGGAGACTTCTTTGCTAGGGGTGTCTGCAGTTTATGGCCAGGATCACAATAGGGAATAAAACAAATCTATGATTTCCCTGTAAAACACAACTGATGATTCAGAGATAAACAATGCTATTGGAAATGCTCTGCTGAGTCCTATGGCTAGTCCAGCCACAAAATGTGCATTCCTGTGGCCAGTCTGAGAACAGAACCTGCATCTCCCTTGATCAGAGTTCGATAAAAAGATTTTCTTTTGCTTACTTGTAAAATGTCTAATACAATGGTGAATTTGTATTAGCACTTAATAAGAGTAGGCTAACATACGTTCTCTGCTCTTTCCTGGTTTATGGGTGACTTTTCATTAAAGGGATGAATACAGATCAACCCTGAGATAAAAGATGAAGAGAGGAAGGT
Source organism: Gallus gallus (assembly GCF_016699485.2). Lineage (NCBI taxonomy): Eukaryota > Metazoa > Chordata > Aves > Galliformes > Phasianidae > Gallus > Gallus gallus. The sequence continues at coordinate 67,296,491 of NC_052533.1, read as the reverse complement.
GGTGAAGATTGCTGGAAAGGGTTCATTTTAGAGGAAGGAAGAGGAACACAGAAGTTCCAGTTATATAAAGAAGTGTACTGCGAGGTGCAAAATAGACACCGAAAGGAATAAAAGGAAATGAGCAACGTATGAAAAGGTGGCGGAAGAATAAGGAAGTTGTAGATGAAAATAATGAGACCTTTGTGGGACAAAGGTATTAATTTCTTATGAAGATCTTAAGTCATTAGGAAACAAAACAGGTAAATAATCATTTTACTCTTTGACATTCTGAAAAGTTGACTCCTGCTGTTTGTTTCTGAATTGCTGCTATCCTTTCATCTGACTGGAGATTTTATTATAGGGATTTGAGCATTTTTTTTTTTAATAGAAGAGGAAGTCTATATGTTCAAAGGAAAACCAAATCTTATTCTATTTTATTCTTTTTCTGCTAGGAAATGCATCATAAGATGCTTACCGTTTTCACAGAGGAGCCGATCACACATTCCAACCCACTTTCGAGTATATTCACCTTCCTAAAGAAAAAAAAAACAACTCAGCTATTCCCCCCCTTTTTTTTTTTTACCTCAAGAAAAATGCTGACCACTTCTAGAAAACTGTACTGCTTTTCTGTAGAATATATATATATATATTTATATGCTAGAAAGAAGTCTAAGAGAGGGATGCAATAATAAGCTTCAAGTATGTAGGAGGCATCCAGAAAGGAGAAGCGAATAAATGTTTCTCCTTGTGCATACACAGGACAAGAAGAAATCAGTTTCAGTGGCGCCAAGGGAAATTTAAGTTAGGAAAACTTTCTAACATAGAAAACCCAACACTGCAACACATCGCTTAGAGAAATAATGGAAGTTTGAGCACTGGAGGTTTTTAAGAGGCTCAATACGTGGGCCAGTCTCATATATGAAGAACATTATGTGCTACACGCTGTCTTTTAGCTGCACGAAGAAAGCTGCTTTTCCTCCAGATCTTCCCACTATTTTAATAATAAATGTGCAGGATGATTCAGTATGGATACAACTTGAAATTCATTATGTTCTATCAATTCTTACCTGGATTGTGTGAAAATGCATACAATTAATATCTGTGTGATTGAGGGAAGCTGTTTTCTCACGTTACCTTTTCTGAAAGCTAAGGTCATGATGGCATGGTCTAAATTAGCACTTGTAAGCCATAGCTAATTGTTCACGCTTCTTTTTCCTTAACATATACCTCATGCAAACCTGATTCTTGCCCAGACATAGGTATGGGAATGTCAGAAATACACATTTTGCTTACACTTAGGAGCAAGCAATGGTTGGAATGGGGAGCATGCATCACGCAGGTGCTGCAGACTCCTGAATGGCAGGGATTTACATTTTATTTATGAAGGAAGAGCAGAGGAGAGACACTCCAAGCTTCTGCGACAGTAAAATATCAACCCAGACATGGGAGCTCAGGAGGTACGTTGTCTAGAACAGCTTACAGTTGATGAGCATGGTACTGTGCTCTCCAGATAAAGTTCAGTATAGCATATCCTGGCACGCAGCTTGGAGCCCAAAAAGTTGGAATTCAACTCAAACATTTCCACTTGTGCTCTTGTTTACAATGGTTGATGCCAGCTAACATAAATTTACGAGGTGCTCTGTCTGGGCCTTTAACAGTTAGAAAATATGAAGAACTGAGCTGAACTGAGCTAAACTGGACAGACTCAGGTTGAAAAGGAGGTTGGGGAGCAAAATTTCTTATAACATGAGTCTGATAAGAGAAAAAAAGGTCAAGCAGGGAAGTCAGCATCTCAGCAGTATGGTCAGAGGACCAAGAGCTGGTAAAATCGAGTGTACCACTCATTTAAGCAGGAAAAGGTTCTCAGGCTTTACTTGTACTGATAAATTATCACTTATGAAATATATGTTAAAAAGCAAGTATTAGCTCTTTTTGCTAATTAGACTGTTCGGGTGTTTTGGACTAGCAGAATTTCTTCTGAAGCGGTTTTTCTCTTATACCTGTGAGATTGATACCCAATCAAAAAGATCAGAACCTGCTATGAACTTGATCTGGGCATCTGTGAGCCTGAGGCTTGAGGTTCAGAAACACAAAGCTAACAGATAAATGTCTGTGATAATTTCCTAATACTAGCCAGATTTTTCATATTCATGTGTACAGAGAAAATAAAGCTGACCATGGTGTGAGTTCAAGAGAGAAAGCAGAAGGGAGACTTTTATTTCTCTAGCCTGCCTGGTCTTCACCTTTAACCCCTCTATGAGTCAAACGGCTGAAGGGGAACCTACCTATGTCTCTTGTTGACAAATGTAATGCTGATGCTATGCATGAGGTTTTATCTCATCTCTTGCAGACGTGTTGTATCGTGTCTGTAGGGAAGTTAAAAACATGAAAGTCACAGGAACTGTCACTTATCCACTGCTACTCCTCTTGCTTTTTCTTTCAAATTTTAGATGCTTCTGTACGATAGACATGCTGCTTTAAGGCTTTTCCCACACAACTTGAAATAAACAAACACAGTGAGGGTTATTTTGTTTGTTTTTTGTATTTTTTTTTTTAAGTAAGTGCCGTTTAAATCATTTAATTCAGCATGAGCTGAGCAGCAGTTGTATAGAAGAAACAAAACTCCTTGTGGTTGATTACTAAATACAATGATTTTATCCCAGTTGATCAGCACTATGTTACACAATGTGTTACTGTGTGTAAAAATTCCCAGTGTTCGGTATCAGCCTTTGGGTTGGTATTGTCACCTCCACGATGTAGAAACCTAATACTAACATTCCAAGGCACAATATTTAGGTACTCAGGTGGTAAACTGTGTCACTTTCATAACTAGTGGAATTGTTTTCTTTTTAGTTTTTCATTTGGGTACGTATTTTTTTTGTTTTCCATTCAGGAAGGGTTACTATTACTGCAGTTTGTGCCCTTAATCTCCTGCAGCCATTTTTGCAGTTTCAGTGCTGTGCAAGTTCAAATGATTGACTGTTGCCACAGTGATACTGAGAGCTGAGGAAGAAGGACATGGATGAGGAAATATCCAGTCAAGTTAGTATCACTTCTTCTTTTTTCCTCAGGAGAGAGAACTGAGGAACTTCAGAACTCAGAATCATTTGACAGATAGGCTTTCCAGCCATCAAACCAGTGTTCCTGAAGTCTGGTACCTGAGGTAGCAGGGATATAGCCATCCTCCTGTGTAGACACTGTGTAGGCACTGTGGAAACTGCTTTTGCAATTCTACATCCAGTGTTCTGGCTCAGAGGGTAGATTTATGTTCATTTATATGGACTGTTTAGAATAACAAGAATAAAAATGTGACAGAAACATTTTTCTGGGGCTAAGTGAAAACTCAGTGTAGCCAGTGAGCTCAAAGCTCACTAATGGAACAGGCCATGGATAGTTGAACATAAGGAAAACAGGAAGAAACCATTGTAATAAACTCAGTCATCACTAAAACTTGTAAGAGGAGAATAAAATATCTGTTTTACAGGCTAATTTCATGTGCTAGCAATATATATCATCACTAGGAGATCATTTAAATTATAGGGAAAATATTAAGGTATTCTGCTATTAAAATATCTCAGATTATTCATGTATACTGTTGTTGAATTTTATCAAGTGGTTGTGCTAATGATGCACACTGCGAAGAAAGGAATGTGCAAATACTTTAAATAATACTATTTTTTATAGAAGACATTGCCTGAAATAACCAACTCTCACGGAACTCCTGAAAGATATCTGAACATGAAAGAGTATCTCCAGTTTGCAGAGCAAGAGGCAGCAATCAGATTCCCAGTTCTGAAGGACTTATTGGCAACACCTTCCTGGACCAAGGAAGCAAACTGCTGTTAAATTTCTTCCATTTGTTCCTCTTCTAACCTCTCCACAGCACTGCTCTCTCCTAACTCATGTCAGCTTCAGACAGAGCTCTGGGTAGGTTTGTAGTGAAGCATTTTAATAGCTGGTTTCCTGCATTTGAAAAGTGCCTGGCATTTTTTCATGTCGTGGCATAATATTAAATCAGTAGGACTTTACGGAAGATACCTGATAATAGGATTTTGCCTCACAGAGCTTAAAATTTTTATTAGAATTTATAGTATTGGTTTGAGGTATTTCACATAACGTTTCCCTGGGCAACTGTTAGAAGAGATTTAAATGTTTAACATATGTGGCTGTGCGCAGTAATGTAACACATGATTTTGCCATTACTATCCGCGTGTCCTTTTTTTTATCATTTCCTTGCTGTTACTACATAATGTTCCTTTTGGAGAGGATCCCTGTGGCTGACAGGCTTTCCCTATGAAACCCCCTGAGCAGGAGCCCTAGCTGGGTGGCAAGGCACAACAAACCTTTAACCTCATGCTTGTGCAGGGCAGTGGGGGCCGAGGGAAGCTTGCAGTGAGCTTCTGAGCTGGCACTTCACACAAGATAAATGGCTCCGCAAACCTGGCCATTTTACAGGCATGCAAACACCTCTCCTGGAATTCTGTGTCTAACGGGCTTCTGCAGATGTGAAACTGTCAGGAGGGTTTAGTTTATCTTTCTAACAGAGACGAACGGAAAAAGGCAAAGGGATTTAAACATAACTGCTCTCTGCAGGAGCCTCCACGATCCTCTTTGCTTCAATCTTCTTTTTCTTTTTAACTGCTGTTCTGTATATTATTCTTTCCATGAAATAGGGACCCCTAAACTCCATGTCATTTTCTTCCCCCCCGTCCTGTTTCCTATTTTAAAATCATCTAACCTTCTCAACCCACTCAACGAACGTGCTACGCACAATGACACGTGGTGGTCACCTCTTGGTAATGTCTGTTATGTAAAGAAGGGATTTTGATCCACGCTTCAGCGTCATGCATGGACGCAGTTCACCTTTCAGTCACAGTAACACGCTGCTCCCAGGAGGTGACAAATGTACCTAGGGACTTCTTTCCTTTATTAACCTGTGGTAACCTGAGAACAAGCTCCTGAATTAGCTTATCAACACTGGCTGCATACTGATTCATAAATGACTGTGAGAAAATACTTTTTAAAACGTCAGCTGTGATTGACTGTAAAAGGCACTCAGAAATAAGGAGAAGATCTTTCATGTCCTTCAGTTTGTGAACAGAACCAATTTTTACAGACTATTTGATGCATTAGATATTCAGAACTCACTGCATGCTTTAGCAAGTTATCCCTCACACTTGCCATTTAAAGGACGGATAAACTGAGGCTGGTTCACTGGAGTCACAAAAGAAGCTCTTGATCCTCTGAATAGGGCAACAGTCTGTCTGTTTTCCAACAGCTGACCTTACCTGTTGCATTCTGTGAGAGGTACTGCACAAGTGCAGGCTGTCCTATGTATGGTCAACCTATGACAGCCATATGTCTAAGGCGATCTTTTCCTTGTATCTCAAAAGCAGCCTTTTTCCATCGAAGTGATCCATGCTGATGTGTTTTTAGCTCATGTGGAATAGGATTGACTTGAAATGAAAAGCTCTGGTTCTAATATTTACTTTTTAAAATCTGCTTTTGTTTTTCTAACTAATGTGAGAAATGTCCAGCAGTTCAGACTTACCCTATTCCTGATCAGACTGATTCTTTTTTGCCCAATCTCATCCTTCTGAAAATAATGAAAGCCTTTTGCAAAAGCAAAAATTAAGCAGACTGTCTGAGTAAGGAATACTAACCCCTGCTTTTGTGATGTATACTGACAGACAAACAAAGTAAAGAACAGCCTATCAATTTTTGGAATTTTGTATGAACAGGTCATAGTAAAATGTAAGAGCCTCTTAATTTGTGGCAAGGTAGTCTGGTCTCTGTAAACACAGATAAAAATTAAGATTTTGGATATGATGGAATTGCTTGTGTGTAGAGAGCTAGATATGTTGTAGCTGAAATATAAAGCAGAGGAAAAGGCTCTCGTTTTTTTTTTTATTATTATTATTTTTCCCAAAAATCTGCGTGCAGCATCTCCTTCTTTTACTTTCCTTATTGTATTTTTTTTTACAACCCCATCAACTTCCTGCTGGCATAAGATGCTTCTCGAGCAATAGAGGCTTTCATCTGAAAATCTCTTCTTAAGACGCAGCAATTTCAAGCAGTCATGCTTAAGGGCCCTGTAAGGTCCCTTGTTCCCTTCAGAGCAAGGATCATGTTACATGTTAGGCTTCACTACTGCCAAAGTGTCTCTTCTTCTCATGTGTCATGTAGCCTTTTTGCTGACAAATTCGTTTGGAGTGCAAATAGTTCTGTCCCTGCTAGGGTTGATGTCACGGAACCGAGTGCATTTAGGATGCTCATCTCTCTATTTGCTTCATTTGGAAACAGATATATGTATATACATTAATAATGGATTCAAGGCGCTTTTCTTCCTAAGTAATTTGGGTGTCTCTTTCCTCTGTTTTAGTCAAATGTGGGAGAGTAGTTACTTAATTAGTTGAGTTGGAGTCGATAAAGTAGGCGGTATACCAGTGCAGTCTGGATGGAAAGCCTTTGCAACTGATATCGTCCTCAAGCAGCTGAGCATCAGAGCGTTTCCTCCCCCAGCCAAAACTTGCAAAATGACCACATCCAGCAGGCAAAGCTCTTCTACATCTATGGTCAACAACTTGGCAAAAATGTTTGATCCAAATGCTTTGCAAAACCAGGGGCCTGATAATACAATGGAGCCCCTGAAGATTCGTCGTGTTGTAAGCAGTGATGTCAGCACTGAAAGTTTTAATGTCATGGATATGAAGTTTGCCTTCCTTGAACAGAAAATTGATAAGCTGTTGATGCTGCAAGACAACGTGCTTAAGAAACTGAACAGCGTTTCACAAGAAATCTATTGCATTGAAAAAGATATTGAGATTGTAAAAGCAGAGACATCTGAGCCTGGATTGAAGATGGAAAGAAACAAAAATCTGAGAAATAATCAGATGAAGAGGCTTTGCCTTAAAATGAAAAAATCTCTTTCTGATATAAACAGGAATGCAGAGCAGCAAGTTAAAAGACTAGATGGACTGGAACAAAGCGTTTCTGCAATACAGAAGCTTGTAGGGCCTCTCGCTGAGAAGGTTAAAGCATTAATAATTCATCATTCAAGTGGAAAACATCATATTCTAAAACGTAAGCTTCGCAAGGCAGGTGATTATACAAAAGCAGCTGGACGTGGTTTTGGAATGCAGATTTTCTCAGAGACGACAGCTGATGCTCTGCTCAAGACGAGGAGTGAAAAGGTGAGCCTAGGTTTCTTTCTCGTCTTGTCAGAAATCATTGCAAGCCATAGACATGTTGTCTTATATGCTTTTCCATTTCATTAACATTTATGAGAGAACAACCCATACTCTTTAAAAAAGACTAAAAAAAAACCCAACATACCAAGCAAGTTTTGGTGAAAAAAAAACCAACAAAGATCTACTCAGTGACTACTACCCATGCTTTTTTCTAATGATCTCTTCATTGTTATAAAATATAATTAGGGGTCACTGATGTCAGTGACAAAGGTTGTCACCGAGATCAGTAGGTTTGGGTCTTGAACATTTTGCTGGATTTATAATTATGGGGTTAAGTCAAGTTGCAGCAGTCGTGTTAGACGTTGTGTGGTCTAGAACTCAGTGAAACTGTTGAAAAACCTTCCAATGACTACAGTAGACTTTGGATCAGGAATGTGCATGTGTATGATGTCCTTTATTCCAAAGAAGAACTGAACTGTTCTGATGTTCTGATCTGGTATCTTTGCTGACATCAGTGGGGAGAGAGGCATTCTAAATTGGGATCCGAGGTAAGGTTACTGTAACTGGAGCTGCAGCTTTTGTAAACTTCCTTGGAGGAAAAATGCCTGTCACCACAACAGGAGTTTTGTTAGGTTCTTTACAGGCCAGATTCAGAGAACACAGAAATCTCTTGAAAGGCTCCTTTAATTATCGCAGACTCTTGTGAGGTAGTTTTACTATTCTCTGTTGCTTAAAGGAGCCCAGTAGCAGTAGAAAATTAAGAAATTTCTTCTAACAAATATGTTGAAGCCAGAATGAACTAAAAATGTTGTCTTTGTTATTCTTTTTTGCTTTGCTTTCATTTCTTCCCCCCAAAAAGTCACAGTCAGGCTTCGCTGTTCGATAATTAAAGAGTAATTTAAGGAGTTTACCTCAAATGTTTGAGCAGAAGAAGCACCATGTGTAGTTATTAATGGAAATGACCTTCCTTGAAAACAGAGGTGCCCAGTATTACTTGGAATGCTGTCCTCAGCATACCAAGTGCTTTTTAGCTTGCTTACTCTTAGGCAATTCCATTTCTCAGTTAGGCAAGATGCATTTGAGCCATTACAGGAACTTTAACAGTAGTCACTGCTGAATAGCAGCAGAAGAACATCCTGTAAAGATCCGTCCATTGAACTGGATGATTCATCACTAGGTAAGGATATAACCTGTGCTGCCTTGTTTCCATAACATCAGTAACTAAAGGGAAAAGTAGCTGCCCTGCTAAACAGCACAAACAATAAAAGTGATTTTTACAGGCCTCCTTTGAACATCAAGTTGGACTGATTTCAATGAATGAATTTGAACAAAAGAGAATTTTTCACCTTTTGTACCATTACATTGATGAGAAAAGATTTTTATTTTGTTCTCATGGCTTCTTTTGCTTTTTAAAACATCACTGAAAACGTCTGTTGTGAAAGTTCTGTTCACAGGGAGGCCCACAGGTCGTCTATTTAATGGTAGGATCGCTGTATCCTATATCTGTGACAGAAGCTGTCTGTGGTACAATTGTGGATTAAGAGAGAGAAGGGGACCATGGTGGCTTCACTGGTGAATGTGTGGGTGCAGGTTTGTGCAGCAGATGAGGCAGGTCATGGCTGGTGCCGTGGGGAGGAAGTGATGTTCCTGACGAGGGAGCTGGGATGGGAGGGTTTCCAGATGTGAAGGCTTGGATTTGATAAAAAGACCCAAAGAGAGGAGGGGTGATTGGGATCTCCGTCTTTATTCCAACAGCATCTCCATTTGTAATCTCCTCACTATTCCATTGTTGTTCAGAGTGACTTTTGGTGAGGTAAAGAGTCTTTAGTGGGAACTTGTCTAGCACCAGGGCAGCAGGAGCATGTCTGGAGTCATGCTGCTGATAGTATTACTTTGCTAATATTTTGTTTGTTTTATTAGATAGCATACATATGTTAGCCTGTCATTATCTTCCTGTCTGTATGTTTGATTTATTAGCATAGGACCATCATAAAATTATCTGCCTTTCTTGTGAACAACAGATGTCTTTAGTAAACACTAAGTCCACTTGGTTTTAAGTAAAAACAGACCTGAATTCAGCCATACATTAGGAGCAATGGGAGGGTACAATGTCCCTCAGCAGAGACTGTCGAACGTGCCTGTTGGTTTAGTAGCAGCCAGCATTTATCTGCATTCAGAACAAACAGACTTTTCTGCCTAATAGTGAAAAGCATCTCTGAGCAAGATAGTGAAAAGCATGGTCCATAAGACTCCATGAAGTTGGTTGCTTGTGCCTCTGCCTGCCACATATACAGAACAGATTTACAAATGAGGTTTTAAATTATTGTGACAAAAGGAAAAAGAAGGGCTAAGAAACTGAGAAATAGGGGGTTAGATATCTTCTCACCCTTGCAGAGTTTTGCACCTGAGATGTACCAGTGATACCTGGCAGCATAGCAATGAATAGACCTACACTGTTAGGTGAGACCCTTGCTTCTGTTAGCAAAATCTTTATTGCTGTCCCTGGTCCCCACCTGAAAACAATTTCCAACAATGCAGAATTGCCAGTCACCAGTCAGTAAGACCAACATCTTTGTTATCCCGATTGGCCTCCATATGGCATTACTGAGCAATCCTGCAACAGTTTAGACAGGCACAGCTCTGTTCTGTTTCCTTATGGTCATGAGAAGGTGATCCATTCACCTGTTTGGAAAGACAGCACCTGCTTTTGTGCACTGCTAGATGTGGTCCAATGTTTGGGATGATGTGCCTTACCCACCTTTCCCAGTGGCCATGCCATGTGCTGCTGAGCTGAGGTGGCTGAGCTGCCTGACAGATAGCTGGCTGTCCTCAGCCTGGATCTGCAAAATAATCCAATCAGCCCTAATTACTTGTAGGTTGTGCAAGAGGTGATCATGATGCATCCAGATAAAGCAGTGTGTTGTGTTCATATATTGCTTAGTGACCTGTCCTCCTATCCTTCCCTCTTAAGAGAGGTGCTCTTTGCTTTATTAATTGTAAAATTGGTTTTGACTGTTTCCTAACTGGCTCATTTTACAGAATTGGATACAGAGCAGTTGAAGAGATGGAACAAAGGGGACAGTTGCCTCTGTCGGGTGGGAAGAAGGGCAATGGGAGAGATGTAAAGAAGTGGTGACAAGCAGCTGATAATAAGCAATTTCACTTCTGGCTTCAGCAGCATCTGGAACAGTTTCCAGATCACAGGCCCCACTGGGACTTCTTGTGCTCTGCAAAATATAGGGATCACTCTTTTCTGAAGCAAAATTTCTGTTTTCCTGCCTTTTACTGCCATCCTGAAATACCACTGCTGCCTTGTACAGGAGCTTAGTTTATTTCTGTTTTGGGCTGCAGTTATAATATTGTGCAGACTGCAGACACTTCACGCTTTGTCAGTGCTGCCAAATGTCTCCCAGCCATTTTCCACCACATACGGCATGACCCCATCACAGTGGCTGAGAGGAGAAGCATGCATTACTTGTTTTTCTAAGTTTTTTTTTTTTTTTTCTCACTACTACCACTCAGGGAAATCAGCAGTTCTACAGCAGTGTCTTTAAAATCTTGAGGTTTTCCTCAATTTCACCTTTCTAAGTAGTCCGTGATAATCCTGTTGCAAAATGACACTGTAACTCCACTTTCAGTCTTATTCCTTCCACCTATCAGGAAGGAGGGTAAAATAATATTTCACTTATTTCCTCCAAATTAAACAGTTTAGAGATTCTGTACTATTAACCTGCAAATACTCACCTGGAGGGTCATAAAGTCCCTTTTGTTGCCATCATAAAGTGATGTTGAACTTTCTGCATTTGCTTGCAGCTTGCTGTAGCTTTGGTCAGTTGCCATTTCTGCAGGCTTTGCCACAGGACTAATAACTATTAGCAGTTTGAGGCTGTTTCCCACATTGAAACTCCCCAGCAGTGGGAGCTGTGCTTTCTGTTTGAACCCTCTGTCCCTCCTGCACAAGTATCATGGTGCAAGTCACTCGTTGCTTTAGTTGAAGTTGGCAATTAAACTTCTGTTTGCAATCTGTGTTTTAAGATCCATTCAGCCTCAGCCTGTAACCATCATTCTGATTCCTTCATTTTGCCTATAAATATTAACTGGTCCCTCATGCATTATTTTCCTTCTCTCCAGATTGGCCGTGTTCTGTGAATATTTCATATTACAGCCAAACAGGCAGGAGTTGTTTCATTTTCTTTTTTTATTCTGTCTGCAAGAGTTTCTGCAATCCTCAGTAGGTTAGAGGGCAGAGCCTTTCTGTAGGATCTCAGCAGATGTGGGCAACTCAGCTGCTTGGGCAACAGTGTCAGTGGCTTTAGTTGCCTTTGTATCTGGGAGTGCTTCTCTGGCCCTCAGAACCGATGCCTTTCCCCAAATAGGTCCTCAGTAGAGGTATTCCAGTTTTTGAACGAGCCATAAATTATTAGAGTTATAATTATCTCCCTCACTTTTTCTGAACAAAGCCATTAAGTTTTCTCCAGACAAGACATCTTCATCTTGTTTTGCCCCGCTTTCTCCCTTACTGACACCCATAGGAGATTTTTCATGCCCTTCCAATTGAGAAGATTGTATACTTTTGCTTTCTTTAACATCTGAACTTGCTCTGTGCTGTCAATATTCCTTGGGGTCCAGCCCTGGGCACTGCAGTTGCAGTTTTGCTCCCTCTTTACCCGAGGAATGTGTGAAATCAAAGCAGGCACTGCTGATTTCTAAACACCTGCACATAGCCTCACATTGCTTTTTGGTATGACATTAATGCCTGCACATTACAGCCACCATTTCAGGAATCCACTACGATTCCTTTGCAAATCTAAAGAGACCTCATGAGATACAGAGGTAACTGGTGAGTGCAGGAGAGCAAGACAAAAGTCATCAGGGAGCAGTCCTGTAAAAGAAGGCTCCTTTGAAGAGGGGAGACAGTGGTAGGAGGGGTTTGCTCAGGCAAGAAGTCTTGGCTCACTCCAGTTATCTACAGTCCACCTTTTGACATCAGGAGTTCTATCTATTTAATCAATTTTCAGGAGTCCTCTAGCAAGAGTCAGATATATCAGTTTCTAGTTAGGATGCCATGCTTGAATGCCTCCTCCTGTAGGAGAGTGTGCCATTGCAATTAAATGCAGAGCCCTCATCCCCTCATCATGCTGGCTTTTGATGACAAGGGAAGCTACTCAAGAATGTAATTGATTTGGTGTTGCATTGGCAGCATCCTGGGCTTTGCATACACATGCACCAGTGACAAGGAGCAGCGATGCTTGGCTGGGCAGCAGCCCCAGCCGAGCCTGGGATGAGTCCAAGCACATTCCTTTTGCTATGTGCTGCCTTTGTGGTGAGGTGCCACAGGAAAATATGTCTGTAAGGGGGAAATGAAGAGATCTTCCCTCCCCCGCAACACACCCAGAGCCCCTTCTTGTTAAATGAAGTTCGTTTTCAGGAAACCTGTGTTTCTGGAGTCCATTTAAAAGTGAGTCATCAAAGCTGCAGGGAATGGTTTTTGAAGTTTGTAACTCTTTGGAAGTCTCCCAGCAGTGTGATTTCCCAAAAGCAGCTTATGAAGGACTGTTCAAGAAGACTGAACATATTTGCCATGGATATCATTACATGCTTAGCACAGATAAGTTAGTAAAGGTGTGAAATGTGAATGAGTGTTCTTAATGGATGCTGTAGCAAAAAATTGCTCCAGCAATTGACAGGTGGGGGATTCATGAGTTTTGTTGAGTTTTGAGCTGAACTTTTCCCCTCCTTTCTCACAGTGGAGTCAGTGGAGCTCACTACAGAGGATGAGACATTTAACAGTAATGTGAAAAATGTGCAGAATGGCACCTGGAAAGCTTTTGGGATGTGATGCGGGTACATGTGATGCACATGCGCAACCTGTGAAGCACATGGGACCCTGTCAGTCATCACACATGAGAAGACATCAAGAAGTGTGGAGAAGGAGAGATGTGAGGCAGTCTCACCTAGGATGATGTTATCCTAAGGGAGTTTTCTGCGTTTAGTATGTGTCTTCATGAGGAGATTATTACCGATGGCTTTTTAAGACAGCATGTCACACACAAATTCTCTTATATTTCCTAGAGAGGGAATTATGATTCTCATGGCTAATGTGTTTTGATGTGTGATTGAAAGAGCCCTGTGACTTGTGTTTGAATTACACAGAAGAGTGATTTCTTTATCTACTTCAAAGAGCACTGTAAGTTTTGTGGAAGATATTCTTTCTGCCAGAAGGTGCCAATGGGTTGTGTAGCATAGCAAAAAATAAAGTCGCATGACAGATGTATCACCTGCCAGGAAATTAGAGTTCCCACGTGTGTATTTTCTACCGTTTATAAGCTTATATCAGAATTGTTCGGCATTGCTGGGTTCTTGGAAGGAAGACAAAAAAGGCATGAACATTGAAGAGGAAAATAAAAGTGAAGGAGAGGCTGAGCACTGGGTTCTGGGGATAGTGCAGGAGGCATCACAATGCATTCTGGTGCCCCAGGATCTCCACTGTACACAGTGTATTCTCCCATGTACCGGTGTGGAAGTAGCGAAAGCATTCATCTCATGGTGGCCAAGTGGAAAAAAAACCGTGGCTAATTTCTGGCTGTTAATGAAATGAAATCTTCACAAAGCTTGACTAACTACAATTATATTGATGAATGGATGGTGATCAGATCTGATACTAAACCAGGATAACTTGTAGTAACAATGACCTACAAGGTATCTTAAGAACCTGAGAAATAGAACCTAAGTCAGAAAGGTGTTCTAGATGTGTGCGATATTGCATGTCGATCTCGGCTGAATGAAGTTGAGAATAACGTCTTGACATCAAATGAAATGTGATGGAGTGATAAAGGACCTTTAGCTAAAAGCTTGGGGCTGCATCGTGAGGCCATTCATTACAAAAATTTTTTTGCAGTAGGAAAAAAAATCAAAGAGTTTTATTAGGTGTATAAAAAAAATTGAAAGTTAGCTAGGAAAACATTCCAAGGTTAAGACTGCTTCGGTATAAAGAAGGAATTTAACTAAGTGCAGCTCATTAAAAAAGGGTCAGATGTCTATAAAAAGCATTAATCTCTCACTGCATTTTAAATCTCTGTTAAAATATATTATATTTATACATACGATTTCTTATTGCTTAATTTCTGCAAGGTTCATGATGTACTTTTTAAAGTTGATTTAAAGAATTTTCAAAATTGTTTTTTTTTTTTTTTCCATTTTCTATACTGAAGTTTTAGCTTCTAGAATATCTTGCATTATTCTGTTATCACCATGTGGGTTTCTATTCTCTCTCTGTTACTTAGGGTCTAGCAAAGTTCTTTATGAAAGGGTGTGTTAACGTTTACAAAATGTATTTTTGAATACACAATACCAACTTTTGTAGGTGAAGACACCTTTTTGCTTTGGTATGTTTTGTGGGATCGCAGTGTAACCTTTAGTACTTAACATTTTCTGGTATTAAAATGAAAACTTCATTGAAAACTTCTGGCTGCTATGGATAGAGAAAATGTCTGTAGTGCCATAATCCTAGTTATATATACTCAGATCATTAAATAAAGGCAAAGCAATAGGGTGGAAGTCTAATCTGCACTTAGAAATATTGATACATATACTTTTAGAAATTATAGACAGAAAAGAATCACATGTCACCAGATTTCAGGATGAATAATACATGAATAATTGAAACCTCACCAGGATTGAATTAAAAGATCTCTTGAGAGAGCACAGTTATCAGACTGAAGGAAGAAAAATGTCATGAAGAGTAGGCAGGCAGGATGGATGCTATTAAGAAACTTCCATGCTTTTCAGATGAAGTTTTCAGAAAAGCATGATGGCCTTGGGTGCTCACAGGCTGCAGATTCTTGAGGGGACTGGCCTGGCTGCCTGCACATAGACATCTTGGCGATGGGCGTCTCCACCCAGCTGGACATCTTGGGGACACGTGCCCTGGATGAACCATGTCTTCTGCAGCAGGTGTCTGGGCAGGAGGAAGGAGCCCATTGACTTCAGCCAGCTCCAGTAGATCTGAAACAATCTCACCCTTTGAGGGGAAGAAATAATGAGAGCAAGACCGTGCTTTTAATGCTGGATTAAGTTTTGACAAACTGAAGTCACGTGTTGCTACTAAAAGCAAAGCCCTTCACGTGGAGAGAACTGGAATGCACATGCATATACCACTGATATGTCTACAGATTGTACTAGTCAAACATCTAGTCCTTGCGTTTGTTTTTGTTATTCTGCTGTGCTACTGGCTTTATACTTACTGCAAATAGTTACATTTATTTCTTCTGAACACTGACGGTAAATGTTTTATTTGTATTCTTTTTTTTTTTCCCCTCTCATTTGAATTAGTATGAGCTCCTCATCTGCTATTAAAATGTAAGAGATCAGAAGCGATGCTTGAATAAACAGTGTAGTAATTTATGTAACACTCTGGCAGCTTCAGATTTTCGGCATCATCCAATGTTCCACTAGGTGTGGATTTTCAAAAGCTGACTTCTGTATTTCACACCTGCAAACTACAGCAGTATTTAGTAGGAAGCACTGTGTGCCTGCAATTATTTCTGAATGCAGAAGTGAAATCTGGCCCCATGCATCAAAGAGCTCAGAGGCCGTTTCTCTGGTTATTTGCTCAGCTGACTATATTTGATCAGAGCTGATGTCCTCAGTGGTGTGGTGAGGTTGACATACTTACAGGAATCCAAGTGCATTACTAATTGCAGTCACATTGCAGAATGAATAAGTCCAAGGGTTTTCCATGCTTCTTTCAGCACTTTCCACCATGAAAAACAGAATCAGCATTGGAATCTTTGTGATCCACCTGGAACTGAGACATTTATATTGAAGTTCTATGTGAACAAGGCTCCAATTTATGTTTCAAGGGTACTTCACTAGTTCTTTTTATGCCTTCTTGCAGCTTGCAGCTTCCTGGGAACAACTGCATCCCAAATAATTTTCAGCCTCAATTCCCACGTTCACAGCGCAGTTTCTTTGTCCCTTGCAGATCCACATTTACTGAAGAAGTCCTGCTGAAATCCTTTCATGCAATTTCATCCTGTTTTTTTCTTAACGGTTTTTGTTTCTCACTGATTTTCCTTCATGCCTGTTTTCTGTGTAGCTTGATGAAATTAAAGCAACACCACCAACAGCTTACATGGTTAAGACACTCAAAATTTAGTGCCTGACCGTGGATTGTTGAAACGCATTACAGTGCTCAAAGAGAGAAAGTAGTCTCTCTGGAACATATATTTGGAAGTATCTGCATTTTTCACACCCACTGGATACATTACTAAATAATAGAATTGGTTTCATAGTACTGTAAGAAGAAGAAGGCAGGTGGAAAACAAACACCAGTCACTCTCCTACCA